>NC_056733.1:1124377613-1124605113 GCF_019279795.1 Protopterus annectens
ATAACACTGAAACAAATGAAACCTATTCATGTCAAACAAGAAATTCTGATTATAACTAGACTTCCCATACATGTCATAGACTTCCCATACATGTCATAAACTTCCCATACATGTCAAGCAGAGCAACTTGCTGACCCTCTTCATGAGAAATCTTGATGAGTGGATGGGAAACAGAAAATTCACCCCGGGGATCATTCCAGTGGCTCCACTCAACAGAGGCACTGGGAACTAAGGTTAGGTAGCACTATGCCAGGGTAATCCTATGGCTAGGTTTGTAAGCACCCCAGGGCCATTAGCCTAGTACACACCTATGAACTTATGAACTTATGAACCTTTAACTGAGGTGAGGACTATGATATTATTAAATTACATTTTAGACAGCAGTCTTTCTGTCATAATCAGGGAAGGGGGTTATAGGGAAATTGTCTTCTATGAGTCAGAAATTCTTTTTGAGGTCAGATAAATCATTGTATATTTGTGATTTTTATTAATTGAGCACTTCATATCATACCTCTCAACCTTCTAACACAAGAAATCTGGACAACGCCAAAAATAATAGTGCGACAAACGCCCCAAAACAGGAACAGATTTTAAATATTGTTCTTTTAAACTTTGAAAGTTGTAAAAATAACTTGATTTGTATTAGCATCCATTTTCTGAAGGATATGAAGTCTGAAACTGACATGTACATCATTATTTAGTGAGCTCAATCCTCAGTGATTTGCCAGAAAACCATACATTTTATGAGAAACAGACCAGAAATATGAATAAAAAATATGCATATTCTGTTAAAATCTGAGCTGCATATCATTGCTGGAGCCTTCCTGTGTCCTGAAAGAGTGCTCTTCAAACTATCTGGAGATATATAGAGCTGAGTATATTTTTCTGGCACTTCAGAGTTGTGTACTAGTAATTGTTGTTTGACTAATTTTATATCATTGCTGGCTGACTTCAGAGTTGTGCACTGTTATTTTTGCTTCACTGTATAGTTTTTCAGATCTCTGCTGAAGGTGTTGGTTTTTCCATACCCACCCTCCCTATTCCTGTGTTGTTGTTTAAATTTGGAGGTTTTTGCAGTTGCCCGCCCCCACTGTAGATTTGATCTGGGACACTCCCCCCAGTCCCATCTCTTTACCTCATTCTACCTAATAGACTCCTTCTGCACTGTTTTTAGTCATTTTTTTATTTAATTGCATTTTTTAAACTGTTTGGTCTAACACTGCTACATACTCAAGTGTGCTAGCTTGCATTGCATTTGAATTGTTTTGACTGCTGTTTTAGCTACTTTTCTGTATATATAAAAAACAAATATATATATATATATATATATATATATATATATATATATATATATATATATATATATATATATATATATATATATATATATATATTTATTTCCTGTAACTAGTGTAGTCCAGATTCAGATTTGCTGTATCCAGTACTGTATGTAAGCTTCTGAGCCCCCCAAGCTTTCTGTGTTGGAGGGAAGCCTTCTAGCTTATCAGTGGGAGTGGTAAGCACTAGGTAACCTATCTACCACATAAGGAGTGGTTCTGGCCCAGAAATTGTAGTAACTAGCCGTTTGGGCAGTTTTTCCATCTCTCTCAACTTTCTGATTTAAAAGCCCACATTTGCACTTGTTTCCCCCCTTTCCTGTAACTAGTTTAGTCCAGATACAGATTCTTACTTTTAGCACTTGAATTTGCTTATTCGTGATCAGCACTTGTTCAGAACTTGTAAGCACTAAATAATCTACTAATTGCTACAGCACTCAACCTTCCTCATCACCTAGAGGAAAACAGTTTTGGTACTTACTTTCCTCACTTGCTTAGAGAAAAACAGCTCTTGTGCTCACTTTCCTCACTTATCTAGAGGAAAATATTTTTTTTATTCAGGCATGTCCAAGGGTCAGCTCCCAGTGTTCTCTCCTGTCTATCTGATGAATCTGGGCATCTTGGGGCAATGTAGAAATTGCCTCATGTACACAGACAACCCTCTCCTCCTACCACCCAACACTACAACCTGTGAGAGATGCACCTATCTAGCCAAACTGGAGGTTAAGCTCTCTCCAATCAAGACTGAACTTGACAGTCAAGAGGAGAAGGTAAACACCTGCACCACACCACACTCATCACATAGTCTCACTAAATCTACACCACCAAAATCCACACATAGAAACACAAAAACATTCATGGAGGCTCTCAATAATAATCTGCTCAAGCAACAGAGATCTCCAAAGCAGAAATGCAAGCAGCCTCCACCCCCCAACACAACCCAAATGACACATAGCCCACAAACTCAGTGTGCCACTCAACCACAGCCAATAAGGCAAAACAACGTACCCAACACACTAGTCATAGGCGACTCTATAGTCAGGCACACTGATGTCCCACTCAACAGGCTAAACAAGGAGAAGGCTACTGTCAGCTGCCTGTCGGGTGCCAGGATCCGCCACATAACCCACGCACTCAGGTCACTCCACAACAAGTACAAATATGACTCTGTCATTGTCCATGTTGGTGTGAACAACCTGAGATGTACCTCCCTGGATTACATGAAATGAGATATGGAAGAGCTCTCCGATCTTGTAGCCCAGGCAGGTATGACCCTAGCCCTGAGTAGCATTCTGCCATTACCCAAGGACAAAATGATTGACTTCAACAATTGGCTAAGCTTCTGGTGCCATTCTAAAGGGATCCAGTATCTGTCTGCCTGGGATGACATGGTCGACAGACCATGATGCTTTGCCAGAGATGGCCTGCACCTGTCATGCCTGGGATTCCGGATACTGGCTAAGGTTCTTGCCGCCCCTATAGTGCCTTTTTTAGGCAAGGTTCAAATGACAAATTCACCATCGTAACAAGAACAGGCAAGCAAAAACTGAGGGTGATACTACTCAATGCTAGAAGCCTAAATCTCAAAATGCACTCACTCAAGGCACTCCTTAAAATGGAGAACATTGATATCTGTTCAGTGACTGAGACCTGGTTCAAGGCTCCAGAGAGCACCCCTGCACTACCAGGCTATAACTCATACTACACTTTTCAGCCATGTAACCTGGACCGGAACACCAAAGGCGGAGGTGTGTCCATATTCATTAAGGATATCCACACCTCCAGGCTAGTTGATTAGCATAATGCAGCCGAGGTTATCCAAGTGCAACTAACTCTGGGCAAAACTGCAATCCAAATTGTAGCTTGCTACAGATCACCCATCATGCCCCAGGATTCTCACTCCTCTTTTCTTGATGTACTGGAAAATATTAGGGTTCAACCAAACACCCTAATAATGGGCGATTTCAACTACCCCACCATTAACTGGGAAAACTACTCATGTGACAGCTCCTTTGTTCAACGCTTTCTGGAATTCATAAACTCCAATGCCCTGGATCAACTTATCCACACCCCCACCAGGGGCAACAATATCCTAGATCTAGTCATTACCAATATGAGTGACCAGTGTTCCACACCTGAAGTCAACGCCTCATTGGTCTGATCCGACCATAAGCTAATTACCCTAGATATCCATATCCTGCCTCCACCCCCCATTAAGAAAATCATGGTAAAAAATTTCTCCAAAGCCAACTTCATGCTTCTTAAGACAGAAGTGGTGAACTTCATGACGCCCATGCAGATGGACAATACAGTTATGACTACTGAATCCTACACAATTGCACTTTATAAGCACTTACATGAGTGCATGGATCGTGCTATCCCAAACAGAACCAAGATGCTATCCTCCAAAAAGGAAGCCAATCTGGTGGTCCCCTGCCATAAACAAACTGTACAACAGAAGGAAGAAACTCTTGCAAAAGAGAGTAAAATCCCACGAGTGGAGGAGCTCCCTGGTCAGCCTCAGTAAGAAGCTGCGATCCCTGATAAAATCCTCCAAAGCTAGTTACGAAAACAAAATCGCCACTGATTCTAAAGACAACCACAAAGCATTCTATAGCTATGTCAAGAATCTCAATGGCAACACTCAGATCTGCTCTGAGTTACAGCACAATGGCACTAAATATAGAGACCCAACTGATATTGCCAACATCCTGGCAGATAGGTTCAGTGCTAACTTTACCCCTCACTCATCCCCTAAAGAGCCCATCTCTATACCGGAAGAATGCAAAGTTCCTGTAATCACGGCTGCACAGGTAAAAACCACATTCTCCACAGCTTGCACCTATCACCACTGGGCTTCCGGATATTGGCTAAGGCTCTTGCCACCCCCATAGTGCCTTTTTTAGGCAAGGCTCAAAAGACAAACCCACCTCCTTAGAAAACAAAAATGAAAAAAACTAAGGGTAATGCTGCTCAATGCCAGAAGTCTAAATCTCAAGATGCAGGCACTCGATGCACTCCTCAGTATGGAGAACATTGACGTCTGTGCAGTAAATGAAACCTGGTTCAAGGCTCCTGAGAGCACCCCAGCACTACCAGGCTATACCTCGTATCATGCTTTTCGGCCCCAAAACCCGGGCCGAACCACAAAGGGAGGGGGAGTGTCCATATTCATCAAGGACACCCACACCTCCAGGTTAGTAGCAACACATGAAGAATCAGAGACCATACAGGTGCAACTAACCATAGGCAAAACTGCTGTACAACCGGTAGCATGTTACAGACCACCCTCCCAATCTCATGAACCCCACTCAGCCTTCCTGAAGACATTGGAGGATATGAATGTATCACAAAATACCATCATACTGGGAGAATTCAACTACCCAAACATAGACTGGGTACATTATTCTAGCCCTAACACCCTAGCCCAAAGGTTCCTGGAATTCATAAATTCAAATGCACTGGAACAACTAGTCACCTCTCCCACTAGGGGAGATAATATACTAGACCTGATCATCACAAACATGGGGACAAAATGCTCCACACTGGAGGTATACCCCTCACTAGTGAGATCTGACCACAAACTAATCACCCTGGATATACATATCCCACCTCCACCCCAGCACAAAAGACCACAGTGAAAAACTTCTCAAAAGCAGACTTCACTCTTCTTAAGACTGAGATGGTATCCTTTAAGCCCACTGGGCCAGTGGATACCACATCCCACAATGCCGAATCCTTCACAAATGCCTTCTATGGACATCTCCAAGAATGCATGGATCATGCAATCCCAAATAAATCCAAGTCCCTCTCCACCAAAGGCAAGTGTCCTGTCTGGTGGGCCTCAGCCATTAACAAATTGTATAACAAAAGAAGGAAGCTACTGCATGACAGAGCAAAATCCCATAAAGGGAAGACATCTCTGATCAACATTAGCAGAAAACTACGTTCTCTCATAAAAACATCCAAGGCCAACTTTGAGAGAAAAATCGCTAAGGACACCAAAGATAACCACAAAGCCTTCTTCAGCTATGTTAGAAACCTGGCGGAAACCCTCAGATATGCTCAGAGTTAGTTCACAACAACAAAAAATGCACTGAACCCACAGATATTGCCAACATTCTGGCTGACAGGTTCAGTGCAAATTTCTCCCCTCCCTCACCCCCAAAAGAAGAAATACTTATCCCAGCTAAATGTAACCCCCCTGTCATCTCAGATGTCCAAGTGAGAACCGCCCTCAACAAAGCTAAAAGCACAGCATCAATGGGACCTGATGGTATCCAGGGTTGCATGCTATGTGAACTCCAAGAGGAGCTAAACCCGCACATAAAAATGCTTTTTAACCTTAGCCTTACTACAGGATATGTACCTGAACACTGGCGTACAGCAACAGTGGTCCCACTCCATAAAGGGGGTACCTCTACATACCCTGGGAACTACCGCCCCATAAGCTTAACCAGCCTGGTCTGCAAAGCTATGGAAAGAATCATTATGGAACTCATAAACAGAGACATAGGAGACCTACAGACACTTGACCCCACCCAGTTCAGCTTTATAAAGGGCAGATCCTGCCTTTTGAACCTGGTTGACTTTTTCGAAACAGTCACTAGAGCCATTGATGAGGGTAAAGCAGTCCATACAGCCTACCTAGACTTGGCTAAGGCCTTCAACACAATACTCCACTCAGACATCATAGATAAGCTCAACAGCTTAAACGTAAACCCTTATGTCACTAGATGGGTTGCAAACTGGCTAAAGGACAGAACCCATAAAGTTAAAATCACTGGAGCAATGTCAGACTCAAAGCCAGTCACAAGTGGTGTCCCACAGGGATCTGTCTTGGGACCCCTCTTGTTTGGCATTTATTTCTCAGATGTCAAAGCAAACATGGGAGGGTTGTGGCTGACAAAGTTCGCAGATGACTGCAAACTAGGCGCCATAGTCGATACACCAGCGGACACATACATCCTACAAAAAGGCCTCACAGAAATGGACAACTGGTGCCAGAGTCACGGCCTTAAACTGAATGCCAAAAAATGTATAGTCATCCCCTTTGGGAAAAACAAAGTACCCACAAATTATCACATAGACAGCAACCCACTGAGTACAGAAAAAGTAATCAGAGACCTAGGGACCCAAGTCGACAGCGACCTCTCATTTGACACCCACGTTGTCAAAGTGGTTAGAAAAACATTCTACCTTGCACACCTCATCATGAAGGGATTCACATCCAGATCCAAGGATGTCATTGTACCCCTATACTCCTCCCTCATCAGATCCATGATTGAGTACAATGCCCCAATTGGTATGTACCTCACCCGGCATTTGCAACAGCTGGAGAGACCACAAAAGTACCTCACCAAGAGGATCAAGGGTCTCCAACATATGTCTTATTCTGCCAGACTAAAGAAACTCCAGCTCTATTCAGTAGCATACCGCCTGCTCAGAGGTGATCTCTGCCTGACGTACAAGGCCATGTCCAAATCAGGATCTGATGGACATGCTTCACCTCAAAAAATCCAAATCCATCAGGACCACGAGAGCTAAAGACTTAAACCTCGGCACAAGTATGAATAGGACATGCTGGAGGGATAGATTCATAATCCAGAGGCTTCCCATGCTTTGGAACAAGATCCCAGTTCATGTTAGGCAGAGCCCCTCTCTGACTCTCTTCAAGAGAAATCTTGATGAGTGGATGGGAGATCGTAAGTTTACTCCAGGGGTCACATCTGTGTCACTGCTAGACAGAGGCACAATAAACTAATTCTATTATATAAGGGGACCATCATTGTGTCACTACTAGACAGAGGCACAGTATTCTAAATCTATTCTGTGCATTTTTGTACCATTTCATGGGGTGGCGAAAGCCACATCACTATGGCTAGGCTTACAAATGCCCCAGGGCAGATAGCCTAGTACTAAACTATGAAACTATGAAGAACAGAGCATCCATGGGACCAGACAACATCCCAGGCTGCGTTCTACATGAACTACAGAATGAACTGGCACCCCACCTAAGTACCATGTTCAATCATAGCCTCACCTCAGGCTTTGTGCCTGCTGAATGGCGCACAGCAACTGTTATCCCACTCCACAAGGGGGGAGGCACCACGGACCCCGGGATCTACCGCCCCGTTAGCCTGATGAGCCTGGTCTGCAAGGCCATGGAACATATTATCCTGGAACTTATAAACAAAGACATTGGTAATCTCCAAACTCGGAATCCCACCCAGTTCGGGTTTGTAAAAGGCAGATCATGTCTCCTAAACCTGATAGACTTCTTTGAAGCAGACACCAAAGCCGTAGACAAGGGTAAGGTGGTTCACACAGCCTATCTAGATCTTGCCAAGGTGTTCGACACCACCCCCCACTCTGGAATTATAGATAAACTCACTAAACTAGGTATAAATCCCTATGTCACAAGATGGGTTGCCAAATGGCTCACTGACAGAACCCACACTGTGAAAGTAGCAGACTCCAAATCTGACTTCAGGCCAGTGACAAGTGGAGTACCGCAGGGTTCAGTCCTGGGTCCTCTCCTGTTTGATATCTACTTCTCTGAAGTACAGGCTAACACAGAAGGTCTTTGGCTAATGAAGTTCACAGATGACTGCAAACTAGGAGCCATAATCGAAACTCCTAATGATGTGGACATCCTACAAAAGTGCCTCACTGAGACAGATGCCTGGTGTCAAAGCCATGGCCTCAAGCTCAATGCTAAAAAGTGCATTGTCATCCCCTTTGGTAAAAACTCTGTACCCATGAACTACAACATAGGCGGTAGTACACAACACCGAAAGTGTGATAAGAGACCTTGGGACACAGGTGGACAGTAGTCTCTCCTTTGATAATCACATCGCCACAGTAGTCAGGAAATCCTTCTACATGGCACACCTCATCACAAAAGGTTTCTCATCCAGAAAAAAAAGAGGTCATTGTTCCCCTCTACTCATCACTCATTAGACCCATTATAGAGTACAACGCCCCTTTTGGTATGTACCTCACAAGACATCTACAACAACTGGAAAGGCCACAGAAATACCTCAGAAAGAGGATTACCAGCCTCAAACAGATGCCCTATGCAGACCGTCTCAAAAAACTCCAGCTTTACTCCATCGAATATCGCCTACTCAGAGGTGATCTCTGCCTAACATACAAAGCTATGTCAAACCCAGAGCTATTGGACATGCTCCACTTAAAGAATTCCCAATCCATCCGAGCTACATGCTCTAGGGACCTAAACCTTGTCACCACAATAAACAGAACATGCCGGAGGGATAGATTCCTGTCCCAGAGACTTTCCATACTCTGGAATAAACTACCTATCTATATCAAGCAAAGCTCCTCATTAGCACTCTTCAAGAAACATCTTGATGATTGGATGGGAAATAGGAAATTCACCCCAGGGATCACCTCTGTGGCTCTGCTTGACAGTGGCACAGGAAAATAATTTTCTTGGGTGGCAAAAGCCAGGGTACCTTTTTGGCTGGGCTTGTATAGGCCCCAGGGCCGATAGCCTAGTACCTAACTATGAACCTATGAACAGTGGAGTGCTATGCTTAATATAAAGAACTTACAAGCAAGGAAATTTGCAGTAAGCTACTTTGTCAATCAAAGTACAAACACATTTTCACAATTTCATGATCCTTCCCTTAGACTTACATGTATGATGTTTTTTCCCACTGTACATATACATAACACAAATTCTGTTATGTGTTATGCAAAAGCAAATAACACTTAGCCATCATGTACACAGAAAGATACCAGCAGTTTTGCCTGAATTAACGCAATGAATTTTAAAATTACATTATTTATGTTGCTAAAGACTGGAATTAAGCAGTCAAATGAATGAATGTGCCATGTATTATTTAGTGGAAAATGAAAGTTTATTTACCTAGAGAGGATAGAGGTACTAAATAAAATAAAACTTTATAGCACATCATTGCTTAGACTGAAGTAAAAGTAATCATGGTTTTGGAACCAGAGATGTAAGACCTTTTCACATCCCAATCTAATCATGCAAAGTAAAAATCAGACTGGATATGGTAAGAATAGCAAAGTGTTTCTTTGGTACTTTCAAGTGAGAAATAGCATCCATAATAGGAATGGAGTTTAAGGGATTTTTGGTAGAATTGCCAAGAAAGTAACATCAACTAACAGTTTCATTGGTCTTTGTTAACAACACTGCAAAGGAAGTTTGATAACACTATTTATATAATGTCAATAAACACATGAACAGAGATAACATGCAGGTGTGACTGTATTAGTCATTCATTCATTCATTCAGTCATTCATTCATTCATTCATTCAGTTTCCCGTTCTTACTTTATGATATCATAGGCTGTGAGGGAGCTGGAGTCTATCCTGGCAAGCAAAAAGTTAATTTCTGCAGTACAGTCTGCAATTCTGCATAAAGAACTCATATATTTCTGCAGCTTTTCCATATATTAAAATGTACTTAAATGACCTTTCGTTTATGTGAAGGGAGCATCTTGTCAGACTTCCTTAGCTTTTAATGTGTATTTAATAATATCAGATGATTTTGCAAATCTATATAAAAGATGAGCTGTACTGGTATTGAAAACTACGTACTTAATGCTCTTGAAATTATATTGATTCACTGAGTAGGGATCTTTCATAGCACAACTACAACTTGGTATTGCTTATAATTCAAGGAGAGTATTGAAGTTAAAGATATGTAGCTGCAGCAGTTGGCTTCTGGGTACTGTAGGATGAAATCTTAACTGTGAGCCACACAACCGATTGACGAGGACCCTAGGCCCTAGAGGGGCCAATGGCAGGGGGAGGCAGTAAGAAGACTATGCTGTTTCACCCATCCTTGGAGGAAAGGAGGTGCTGGCCTCCTACAGCACTTACACCTACTGGAGAGTGAGGCACATGCCATGCAGACTAGGGGCAGGGGAATAACCCTGGGTGCTGTTAAGCCATGTTCATGTGGTAGGCTTCATGGAGCATGTGTGGAAATGCACAAACTCATTGAAGAAGGCACAGCAGGTGTTCATGGTGTAGGCACACATCAGCTGCTCGGTGGTGGTCTTATGCCAAAAAACCTGATAGCTGCCTTGATGATGCTCTCCAGTGATAGGCTGTTGCTCCACGGGGGGAATGAGTGGACCAGCTGACTGCAGGAGACCTGATGACTGGCAGGCAGGGAGGATGAAAAAGATACAAAAACAGCAGCTGGAGATGGCTTCAAAATGCGGAGAGTTGTTGCCCTGCTTGTGGATTCAGTTAACAGCTTCTGTACCTGAGGAGTTAATGGGATGGGGGGATGGGAATGAGTAGTGTTTTTGCAGGCTTTACTTTTCCTCTGGGAGGGTTGTGTCAGTTAGGTGAAGGGGGTGTAGAAGGGTCAAAAATATGAAGCTGGAATCCTGATGATCTGCATTCAGTATTATTATTCTGTAACAGGAAAGCAAGACCCTAGAGAATTTGTTTCAATAAATTCAAGAAGCTAGAATGTCAAAGATGTTGTATATCAGCATTTAGTGTTGTTACATAATGCTTAATTACACTAACTAGTCTACACTAAGTAGACTGCAGTAACTAGATCCAAGCATGCGTTAATTAAGCATAAGCTACTGCATTACATCAAAATCATAGCATTCTGCTTTGTTCGGTGTTAAGTTTTATTGCTCATTGTCCACAGCTAATGGGTCTGGCTTTACTGGCCCTCATGTAGCTATAAACACTTAAAAAGTAAAAAGTCATGGGTATTTACAAGCCATGCAGCTGAAAGAGTTGATGTCCTTAATGATTCATCTGCATATTTCCCATGGGCCTCCATTATAGGAGGTTTAAGGTATCACACATTGAAAACTCTAGCTTAGCTGTGTTTGTCTTACAGTTTTTACTGACTGGTTTGTCTGTGTGACCTTTTTACGCTTTGATTTGTTGACCCTGGCATCGGTGAAGTGACTTGCATCTTCTGGCATCGGGTTAATTTGTGTTGCCTTTTATATATATATATATATATATATATATATATATATATATATATATATCATCATGCAACTGAAAAAAACTGTGGCTCATGTCGTTAAGGGGTCTGCCTTGCAGTGTCATATTTAACATATTTCAAGATCAAAGTCACCATGGAGGTTACTGATTTCTGAATTCCAGACTCCATGGTTGCAAGAGCCTCCTCAGGCTTTGCCTTACCTTAGACCTGTGATCACTGACTGAATCATACAATTTTTCCTCCCACATAATATTTATTTTTCTTTGAAACATTAGATAATTTGCCCTTATTAAGATTAATTTTCATTGAACCATAAGCATTTATGAATATTTTTTAAGCTGCTTCAATATATTGATTTTTCTACTTTTTTGTAAATTTTATCATTGTCTCGAGACAAACTGTTTTATTAAGAATAAGTTCTTGTAACTTACCAATGTTATTTTATTAAATGAAGTAATCTAACTGGACAGAGCCTTTTTTCAGTTAGCACCTAGGGAGTGAAACTTCAAGTAAACCATATTGAGTATTCCTGGATTACCAACTCACTGAAAATTAACTCATGAGGAAATATGCTCTTACAGTGTGCCGAGTATGTGTGTGTGTGTGTGTGTGTGTGTGTGTGTGTGTGTGTGTGCACTCTGACTATTCATGTATGACCAACTCACTGAAGATTAACTCAACATAAAATACTTTCATGGACCAAATGGTCCAAATACCATTCAGTGAAAATCACAAATAATCAATGTGTGTGTGTGTGTGTGTGTGTGTGTGTGTGTGTGTGTGTGTGGGTGTGGGTGTATCAGGGAGAAACTTCTCTCTGAAGTAAGGGCTGAATATTGAAGTCATACAACATACTTAATTAAATGGGATTCAAAAATATAGTCCTCAGACAATAGTCCTTTTTTTGAAAGGTATTAATATTGAGTTTATTTTACTTCTAGGCATGCAACTCCAAGGCACAACCTCTTGTTTGCTGCTTTCTATTACACATTCATCTTCCAAAGCAAATTGTGCTGTATTATTTTCATACAATGTCAGGCAGATTTATTTTGGCAACTAAAACGAGAATTTTCCATTTAATCTTCTGGTCATCAGGTGGAATACTATGTGGTTTAATAACTTCTCTGAGATTGTGGTATACTGCTCAATTCCTATACTTAAGAATTCTGAACAAAGCCAAAATAATGTATAAAATTCTAATGTCTAGCATTATTGGCTGACTGCAGTCCTCAATGATTTACCAGAAAATCTAAACTTTTATGAGGAACAGAGCAAAAATATGAAGCAAAATCAGAGAAGTTCTACAAAATCAGAGATAGTTGAGAGGTTTAGATCCTGGTTCTTAATAATGTTAACAATTTTACTTTGTATCTGTTCAGGGATATTTTACTTTCATATCTTATCAATCCCCAGGTGCACGTAGTGAGAAAAAGCCAGTCCTAGTCTCAGAACAGTGGTCACTTTTACAAATCCAGACCAAATGTCTGTATTACATAATTAAAAAGCCCAGACACTGCCACTTGCTACTACCAAGAATGTTTTAAACAAAATAATAATATTAATTACAATAATTGGTCATAGAAAGATAATATCCCCATGAAAAATAGGCTTTTAAATAGAAGTGGTCATCTTATTCAATTTGATCCATAACCCCACCCCATCATAAAATTGGAAATCCTGAAGAAGATATTACACATGAAAAAACACCATGGTTCTACATTGGAGTAAAACCCACAGAATTCTCAAGCAAATGCACTCCAAGTAATGAATCATCACACTGGAAAATAGTTTATCACTTTTGTCTCTGTTTAATCAAAAGACTTCTTTAAAATATCAGCTCTCATTACAGTACAGTTTAGAAAGATATATAACCAAGTCACATGGTCTAAAACTAGCCAATTGCTTTCTAACAGTTTTGCTGCCATCACTTTTAAGATAAACTTAATGTTTAAAGAATCACTGAGACCAGGAAACAGATTAGCCTCTAATTTGAACTGCCAACAAATAGCCTTGACTTCTATCAAGTTATTAAGATTCCCTTGTAAAGTAACAAAATCAATTTGATCTAATTCAAACAGAAAACTTCTTAAAGCTGGTACAATTTTTAAAAAATTTACATAGTGTATTTTTAGATGGGTCTATATTACAATGTCAAACTAAAACAAGTTTGAACGTTGTAATATCGAACCATAATGTCCAAAAGTGGAATATATCAAAGCCACGGCACATCAATTTTTTTCCCAGGGAAAAAATTGGTGGGCCGTTTTCGGGGCTTTGCTATTTCCTCCAATTAGGTGCGATCTTGGAGTTAGTATATTTAAGTAGGGGGGGGGTGCTTCAATTTAAGTTTAAGGTTAATTTTTTTTTGTCACGGAACACTTTTTTCCCTGGGAAAAAAAAATCGCTGTTCTGTGCTTTCGGTTTTGTTGGGTTTCAGACAGTAGGTTTCGATATTACAATGACTGAACTTTTGTAGGTTCGACATTGTGATATCGACCCTTTTTAGATCACTTCTTCTGATGGCTAGTACATGCATGTATATTCTCTCTGAAAATTTTCTCTGTATTTTGCCTGCATAGTTTGCTTTACGTGTCAGAAGTAGCAGATATGCAGCTCCATTGCTGTGTGTAATGGTGTTTAGCCCCACTTGTGCTGCCATAATTTTTAACAATAGCATATGGGCTATAGGATATATATTTGCATTGTTTATAAAACCCATAGGCAAAAGTGTCAGTCCTTATGTTTTGTAAGTAAGGTTTACCACTCGCATGATTCTGTACTTCAATAATTCTTAGGAATATTTTCCAGTTGTTACTTAAAATTCTATTTATATTTTGGCTGTCAAATGAGGATTAGATGACAAAGGAGGTATTTATTCATCCCTTAAGTCTCCTTCTATGCTCTTTGATCTTTGTGTTAGTGTACCTCCCTTTTTTCTTGTATCTCCTTAAAAATATGATTTATATCAGCTGTATCATACTTTCAGTTAAAAAATCATTTCTTTCAAAGTTTGTAATGTATTGATAAGCACTCTGTCTTCTGTTGTTAATCTTGACATCCTTATAGCCTGACTTTTAATAATAGTATGTTTCATATACATCAGCATTTAAATATGTATTGCTGGACATGGGTTTTCTGTAGATTTTAGACTCTCCCCCAGATTCTCAAAAGCTTGCATGGCATGCATGATTGGTGTAAGAGGTAATTTTGGCAATATGGCAGCCGAGCGATCCACGTACGTGCTCGTTTGATGTGCGCGAGCGGTCTTGCACTAGTGCTGCACGTTCCCAGCCCCTGTATGCAAATTACCCCATTTGCAGGTAAAAAACATGCAAATGAGGTAAATATGCTATCCAGGAAGCTGGAATCAGGGCGTGCAGGACTAGCATAATGTGCAGAAATGTACTCAGTTAGTAACCGAGTACGGTTCTGCAAAATCCAAAACGGGGACATGACAGCTCCAAATAAAGGCTGCACATCATTGAGGAAGCATGCCAATAGCCAAGTATAAGGCCATTGGCATTGCAAACAATGTAAAATGTAAAAAATACAACTTTTATTTTATTACTGCCGATCATGGTAGTTTAAGCATAGGGCAGTGGCGCGCAAACGGGATCATTGGGAAAATAAGAAAATAAATCTAAAACAAGCATTCCAACTAAAATCAGTATTCTGCCATGCAAGTCAATGGCAGGCAAAAGACAACCCGGCCAGTGAATAGTGGTTGCTAAGGGAGGAGGCTCAGTGTAACACATGTAACTATGCATTAGCAGGCAATCCTATGCAAATGAGGGGAAGGATAGTGAATCCCAGTTTTTTCCAGCATGTGAGGCAGGTCCTAACAGTGTAAGAGTATGAACAGCCGAGTGCAAGACTAGGAGGTAGGTGACATCATGGGTGAGTGTGTCAGGCATACTGTAAGCGGACTGGAGCCCTGTGGCTCAGGTTTGCTTCTAGCTTGGCACAGCTAAGCTAGGGGGTGTGTCTAAACCTGCCTAGCACTCTTTACAAAGTGTAAGCTGGTGTGCGTGCTGTGCACTGGGTTTTACAGGAAGAAAAAAGAAGTTAAACCAGGAAACAGCAGCAGTGTGCGCATCCAAGTACTCTGTTTGCACGGCGCAGCCCCGGGCCCAAACAGAAGGGCAATGGGAAGGGAAAACAGCAGTAGGAAGGTAATCAAGGAGAATTAGCATATCTGGCAGGTGAAATGCATCAGAAGCAGCCAATTACACAGGCAGCAGCCCAGCCCAGAACACTACTATAAACTAAGCAAACACCTTCCCTACTGTTTTTTCCCACACTCTACACCACCGGTGTATACAAGCAGGGAAATTTTAACAAACAAACCTTAAAAATGAGAAGGGCTGCAGCAGGCAACATAGAACAACATGTGCAAGAGGCTGAGGGTGGTGAGGATGTGCATGCTGCCGAACAACCCACAGTGAGGAGACGGAGAAGAGTGTACAGACCCAGGGTAACCTACCAGGGGCTACATGAGCTGGAGATAGTGGAGTGCTATAGGGTGGACAGAGACCTCCTACAGCAAGTAGTTGAGCTGTGCTGGCCACACCTGACACACCAAACTGACCGAGTGGAACCCATTCCAGTGGATACCAAGGTATGTGTAGGTCTAGGTATACTAGCCACAGGTACCTCCCAAAGCACAACTGGGGATTACATAGGGATCTCACAGGCATCAGCATCCAGAGTATTCCACCAGTTCCTGGATGCCATGTCAGCACATGCCAGTGAGCACATATATTTCCTCAACACCTGTGAGGTGTTGACCAGCAATATGCATCTCTTCCACCAAATAGCAGAATACTCTGGGGTATTGGGTGCCATAGATGGCACGCACATATGCATTAAAGCACCACCCGGTGAGCAGGGTAGGGCCTACATCAACCACAGGGGCATCGCCTCCATCAACTGCCAGGTAGTTTGTGATGCCCAGAGCATTATAATGAATGTGTGTGCTGCCTGCCCTGGAAGCTATGACGGTTCCCACATATGGCATCTGACACAGCTGTACCAGAGATTTACCAATGGGGACATCCCCTACGGTCAACTAGTGGGGGATGCTGGGTACACACTGGAGCCATGGCTGATGACACCCATCAGAAATGCACACACACCTGAACAATAATGCCATAATGAGGCACACGCACAGGTCAGACATATAATAGAGCATGTGTTTGGGATGCTCAGGTCATGGTTCTGGTGTCTGGACACATCCAATGGAGCCTTGCAGTATTCACCAGCTACATGTACCCAACTTGTCATGGTATGTGCTATGCTACACAATATGATTTTGCAGAAACAGCTGCAGCAGGAACAGCATGGGGTAGGGTCACACAACCCCCCCCCCACCAATGCCATGGCCTGCACAGGCACAGGGAGACCCGGAGGAGGGACAGCCTGAGTCTGTCCCAGTAGGTAGATGGAGGCATGCCCAGTATGCCCTGGCCTTGGCAAAGAGGCATTGCATAGCGTATGCTCTGACACAGTAGGGGCCCAGGGAATGACACCTTTCTCTGACTTGCACACACAGTAAAAGGGATGCCAAATATGACACTACCTGTGCTCAACCATGTATAGGGAGTGTACTATGTGCATCCGACATAGGCAGCCCTCCAGCACCATCCGCAAGTCTGGCACACTCTCAGGGTAAGTCAATCAACCTACCAATTGCCAAATGGACTAGAATGTGTCATTACCTGTAGCTATGGTGTGGATGTGAGCACGCAAGGGAATATGGTGGCTGAATGTTATGGCAGCAGACAGTAGACACCCATAGTGGCACCATGACATCTGTAACACATACTGGAGTCACCATAGTAGCCAGTACTACACAGGGTGATAAAACCCACTGCAGGAAATGTGTTGTGTGACATGTGTGTCCATATGACCCACACATGCCAGTCAGGATGGTTCACATACCCAACAACAGTGTCAGCCAGCAGGACAGGTGTAGACAAACCCAAACAGACCCTGTGCCATGGCTCCAGAATGATGGCTATGGTTAACCCCCCCCCCAGGCCTACACATACAGATCACAGCAGGGCAGGCAGTGGGATGTTAGTTCTGAAGGGTAGGAAGTCAGACATTAATATGCTTAATATTAATATGCTTGATATCAGAGCTTTGGCCGGCTAACATCTATCTGAAATCAACTGGACATATAAGTGAATTTAAATACACTTTTATCTGCTCTTTTGCATATAGTACTGTATTGTGAGAGGATGCCTGAGGAATGGAGAAAAAGTGTTTTGGTACCGATTTTTAAGAATAAGGGTGATGTGCAGAGCTGTAGTAACTACAGGGGGATTAAATTGATCAGTCACAGCATGAAGTTATGGGAAAGAGTAGTGGAAGCAAGGTTAAGAAGGGACGTGATAATTAGTGATCAGCAGAATGGTTTCATGCCAGGAAAGAGCACTACAGATGCGATCGTTGCTCTGAGAGTGTTGATGGAGAAGTACAGAGAATGTCAGAAGGAGTTGCATTGTGTGTTTGTAGACTTAGAGAAAGCATATGCCAGGGTGCCCAGAGAGGAGTTGTGGTATTGTATGAGGAAGTCAGGAGTGTCAGAAAAGTATGTAAGAGTGGTACAGGATATGTACGAGGGTAGTGTGACAGCAGTGAGGTCTGCGGTGGGAGTGACAGATGCGTTTAAGGTGGAGGTGGGGTTACATCAGGGATCAGCTCTGAGCCCTTTCTTATTTGCAATGGTGATGGACAGGTTGACAGACGAGATCAGACAGGAGTCTCCGTGGACTATGATGTTTGCAGATGACATTGTGATCTGTAGTGAGAGTAGGGAACAGGTGGAGGAGACCCTGGAGAGATGGAGATATGCTCTAGAGAGAAGAGGAATGGAGGTCAGCAGGACTAAGACAGAATATATGTGTGTGAATGAGAGGGAGGATAGAGGAATGGTGAGGATGCAAGGAGTAGAGGTGGCGAAGGTGGATGAGTTTAAATACTTGGGGTCAATAGTTCAGAGTAATGGTGAGTGTGGAAGAAAGGTGAAGAAGAGAGTACAGGCAGGATGGAGTGAGTGGAGAAGAGTGTCAGGAGTGATTTGTGACAGACGAGTACCTGTAAGAGTGAAAGGGAAGGTCTACAAGAGGGTAGTGAGACCAGCTATGTTATATGGGTTGGAGACAGTGGCATTAACAAAAAGGCAGGAGTTTGAGCTGGATGTGGCAGAATTAAAGATGTTAAGATTTGCACTGGGTGTGACGAGGGTGGACAGGATTAGGAATAAGTATATTAGAGGGTCAGCCCAGGTTGGAAGGTTTGGAGACAAAGCCAGAGAGGCACGATTACGTTGGTTTGGACATGTGCTGAGGAGGGATGCTGAGTATATTGGGAAAAAGATGCTAAGGATGAAGCTACCAGGTAACAGGAAAGAGGAAGGCCTAAGATAAGGTTTATGGATGTGGTGAGAGAGGACATGCAGATGGCTGGTGTGACAGAGCAAGATGCAGAGGACAGGAAGAAATGGAAACAGGTGATCTGCTGTGGCGATCCCTAACGGGAATCAGCCGAAAGAAGATGATAATGATTTGTGTTTTTCACTAAATATTAACTCAACTGAAGTTGTGGCTGTCTCTATACAGAGTACTTTTTAGAATTTCTGTGTAGCCATTGATAGCAGTGGGGGTAGTTTCACCTCATCATTGACATTCTGTCTTGCCTTATATAAGTGGTACATTTTGAGTTATCTTTGTTTAATATCAGAGGTTTGGCTGGCTAACATCTACCTGAAATCAACTGGACATATAACTGAATTTAAATACATTTTTATCTGCTCTTTTGCATATAGTACTGTATTTAATTTATTTATTTGTGTTTTTCACTGAATATTAACTCAACTGAAGTTGTGGCTGTCTCTCTTTACAGTTAGTTCCCCACCTACCCTCCCTGTTCTTGTTTTGGTGTTAATGTTGGTGGCTTTGAAACTGCCCGCCCCTCTTGTAGATTTGTATTTGGATACTCCTTCTGGGCCCATCTCATTTGCTCACTCAACTGAGTGCAGTGAGATCATATTCTGATTTTAGGCACTCCTACTGTGTAGAGAGCATTTGGGAAGGACAACCCCTGTAGCCTCTTAATCCTGCTCTGTTCCCTCCCTAAAAAAATAAATAAATAAATAAATAAAATAATATATATATATATATATATATATATATATATATATATATATTTATCCAGCAGCTCTTATTGTAACTTAGTTGCTTTTCTGCGTGCTATCTGTTCAGTCACTCTTACTCTGCACTTATTTCTGCTTGTTAGTAGCCTTCTAATTTACTGCCTTCTGCACTTGTTTTTTAGTCATTTGTTAATTTAATTTCATTTTTTTGAACTGTATTTGCCACAGTGTTGCTACACACTTGGGTGTGCTGGCCTGCACTACAATTTGAATTGTATTTACTGCTGTTTTAGCTGCTTTTCTGTAATAAAAAAAAAAAATTTGAAGCTTGTTTCCTGCCTATCCTGTAACTAGTCAAGTCCAGATACAGACTTGCTGTATCCAAGACTGTTGGTAAGCTTCTGAGCTCCCCCATGCCTTTCTGTATTGGAGGGGAAGCCTTCTAGCTTATCAGTGGGAGTGGTAAGCACTAGGTAGCCTAACTACCCTGGGAAGAGTGGGTTTTGGCCCTGAAATTGTAGTTCATTGACCGTTTGGGCAGTTTTTCCATCTCTTTCTATTTTCTGGTTAAAAGCCCGTTTTGCGTATGGTCCCCACCTTTCCTATAACTAGTGCAGTCCAAGTACAGATTTGCTATATCCAGGACTGTTGGTAAACTTCTGAGCCCCCCCCAAGCCCTTCTGTGTTGGAGAGAAGCCTTCTAGCTTATCAGTGGGAGTGGTAAGCACTAGGTAACCTATCTATCACAGGAGGAGTGGTTTCTTGCCCAGAAATTATAGTTTATTGGCCGTTTGGGAAGCTTTTCCATCTCTTTCAACCTTCTGATTTAAAAGCCTGTGTTTGCGCTTGTTTCCTGCCTTTCCTGTTACTAGTCTAGTCCAGGTACAGATTTGCTGTATCCCAGACTCTTTGTAAGCTTCTGAGCCCCCCACGCCTTTCCGTGTTGGAGGGAAGCCTTCTAGCTTATCAGTGGGAGTGGTAAGCATCAGGTAGCCTATCTACCACAAGAGGAGTGGTCCCTGGCCCAGAAATTGTAGCTATTGGCTGTTTGAGCAGTTTTTTTTCCATCTCTTTCAACTTTCTGGTTTGAAAGCTGCACTTGTGCCTGTTTCCCGCCTTTCCTATAACTAGCCTAGTCCGGTTACAGAGTTGCTGTATCCAGAATTGTTAGTAAGCTTCTGAGCCCCCCAAGCCTTTCTGTGTTGGAAGGAAGCCTTCTAGCTTATCAGTGGGAGTGGTAAGCATTAGGTAGCCTATCTACCACAAGAGGAGTGGTTCCTGGCCCAGAAATTGTAGCTATTGGCCTTTTGCACATTTTTTTCCACCTCTTTCAACGTTCTTGTTTAAAAGCCGCGCTTGTTTCCCACCTTTCCTGTGACTAGCCTGGCCCAGATACAGAGTTGCTGTATTTAGGACTGTTAGTAATCTTTTGAGCCCTGCAAGCCTTTCTGTGTTGGAGGAAAGCCTTCTAGCTTATCAGTGGTAGTGGTAAGCACTAGGTAGCCTGTCTACCATGAGAGGAGAGGTTCTTGGCCCAGAAATTGTAGTTTATTGACCATTTGGACAGTTTGTCCATCTCTTTCAGCTTTCTGGTTTAAAAGACCACATCTGCGCTTGTTTCACATCTTTCCTGTAACTAACCTACTGGGTAGCACTAGAAAGCCTTAAACTGATACAAGCCTTCTAGCTTAGAAGAGAGACTTTGGAGTGATTAAGTATCAGTTTTCTGTACTTTCTTGCTGTACTTAACTGTTTTCCGCCTAAACACAGATTTTCCAGCATTTATTGTGATTTAAAAGCT
Organism: Protopterus annectens; assembly: GCF_019279795.1. Taxonomy (NCBI): domain Eukaryota; kingdom Metazoa; phylum Chordata; order Ceratodontiformes; family Protopteridae; genus Protopterus; species Protopterus annectens. The sequence goes on from NC_056733.1 coordinate 1,124,398,892, forward strand.
TGTTTTTTCACATATTGTACTTATTTGACTGCCTGCACTTTTAAAAAGTTGTTTTTTGTTTAAATAATTTGTTTAACTGTTGTAGGCTACACACTAAAGTGTGATAGCCTTTTCTGATCGTTTGTAGTCGTTTAAAGCTGTTTTAAGTGTATTTTTTTACTGTTTTTGCCTTATCTTTCCAAAAACAAAACAAAAAAAGAAAATTCCTTGTTTCCTGCCTTTCTAAGCTAGTATAGTCCAGTTTTCAGGCTAGTGCTGAATTAGGGCTGTGATACTAGTTTCTGAGTTGCCCATACCTTACTTGGATAGAAGGAAGTTTCTCTGTTCACCTGTGAGAGAGGGAAGCTTTGAGCTACCTGTCTGTCCCTGGAGGAGTGGTTCCAGCCCATAAGTTAGTAGTTTATTGGCCATTTTGGGCTAATTTTTATCTCTTTCATATCCCTACTATAAAAACCGTGTTTGCACGGTTTTGCACACCAGACAGTGCCAGTTAGCTACTGTTAATTTATTCCCGGCTCCACTACTTCTCCTCTTCAGTTTTTCACTTGAAACTAGTCTAACTCTCAACCTAAGCACTCAAAAGGCATCTTACAGCCCAGCACTTGCTCAGACCTAATAGCAAGCACTAATATACCCTGACACTGATTGCCCAGCAGGGCAAGGCTCTTTATTCACCCCTCACCAACCAAGCGACTAAGCAGCTCACCCTACTATTCAGGCATGACCAAAGGGCAACTTCAGGTGCACTCTCCAGTCTAGCTGGTAAATCTGGGTATCCTGAGGCAATGTTACAACTGCCTCATGTACACAGACAACCCTCTCCTCCTACCACAAAACACTGGAACAGACAGTCAAGAGGAGAAGGTTAACACTTGCACCACCCCTCCAGCCGTACACAGTCCTACTAAAACAGCACTGGCAAAAAATACACATAAATACACAAAATCATACTCGGAGGCACTAAATAAAAACCTGCAAAAGCATCAGAGACCTCCAAAGCAGACACCCAAACAACTTGCAACTCCCGTCACAAACCAGACAACACATAAAACACAAAATCAGTGTGCTGCACAATCACAGCCCTTAAGGCGAAATAACATACCTACCACACTAGTAATAGGTGACTCTATAGTCAGGCACACTGACGTCCCACTCACTAGGCTGGACAAGCAGAAGGTTACTGTTAGCTGCCTGTTGGGAGCAAGAATCCACCATATAACACAAGCACTCAGGTCACTCCAGAACAAGTACAAATATGACTGTCATTGTTCATGTTGGTGTGAATGACCTGAGATGTACCTCCCTGGACTACATGAAAAGAGACATGGAAGAGCTCTCTGATCATGTAGTCCAGGCTGGTATGACCCTGACCCCGAGTAGCATCCTGCCCTCACCAAGAATGATACCTCAGTGTAAAGAAAAAATGATCAGTTTCAACAATTGGTAAGCTTCTGGTGTCATTCAAAGGTTATCCAGTGTCTGTCAGCCTGGGACGACATGCTTGACAAGCCACGTTGCTTCACAAGAGATGGCTTGCACCTGTCACCCCTAGGCTTTTGAATACTGGCCAAGGCTCTTGCTGCCCTCATAGTGCCTTTTTTAGGCAAGGCTCAAAAGTCAAACCCACCTCCGTAAACAGCACAATTAACAAAAAACTGAGGGTTATGCTACTCAATTCCAGGAGTTTAAATCTCAAAATGCACACGCTCGAAGCACTCCTCAGTATGGAGAACATCAACATCTGTGCAGTAACTGAAACCTGGTTCAAGGCTGTGCAGTAACTTGAAACCTGGTTCAAGGCTCCAGAGAGCACCCCAGCACTACCAAGCTACAACTCATACCACACGTTTCAGCCACAGAACACGGACCAAAACACAAAAGGAGGAGGTGTATCCATACTCATCAAGGATACCTACACCTCCAGGTTAATGGCGAAGCATGATACCTCTGAGATTCTGAGATCATCCATGTGCAACTAACATCGGGCAAATCTGCAGTGCAAATTGTGGCCTGCTACAGATCACCCTCCATGACCCAGGACCACCACTCCACCTTTCTGGAGACACCGGAAAACATGAAGGTCCTACCGAACACCCTGATATTGGGCAATTTCAATTACCCTACCATTCACTGGGAAAACTACTCGAGTACAAATTTCCCGGCCCAGTGCTTCCTGCAATTCATCAACTTAAATGCCCTGGATTAGCTGGTAAACTCCCCTACCAGAGGTGAAAACATATTGGACCTGGTCATCACCAACATGGGCGACGGGTGTCCCACACTGGAGGTCAACCCTTCACTGGTTAGATCAGAACATAAAGTAATCACTCTGGATGTCCACACCCCACCACTACCCACAACTAAGGAAACCACAGTAAAAAATTTTCTAAAGCAAACTTCACCTTACTTAAGACAGAGGTGGTAAGTTTCACAGCCCCCACGCTGAAGGATAACGTTGCCCAAGATGCAGAAACCTTTACAAATGCACTCTATGAGCACCTACAAGGATGCATGGATCGTGTCATCCCTAGCAAAACCAAGACTCACTTCTCTAAGAGAAGGAAACCAGTTTGGTGGACCCCTGCAATAAACAGGCTATAGAATAGAAGGAGGAAACTAGTTCAGAAAAAAAAAGCAAATCCCAAGAAGGAAAGACAACCCTGATCAGTATCAATAAGAAACTAAGGTCCCTCATGAAATCATCCAAGGCTAACTTCGAAAGAAAAATAGCCAAGGATTCAAAAGATAACCACAAAGCCTTCTTTAGCTATGTTAAGAATCTAAGTGGCAACTTTCAGATATGCACTGAACTAGTGCAAAATAGCACAAAATATACTGAACCTACTGATATTGCCAACATCCTGGCAGATAGATTTGGTGCAAACTTCACCCCCCTCTCACCTCCAAAAGGGCCCACAACAATACTGGAAAAGTGTAGTGTCCCAAAAATCACAGACGCACAGGTGAAAACAGCCCTTTCAAAAGCCAAAAACACAGTGTCAGTGGGACCAGATGGTGTCCCAGGCTGCGTCTTGCACGAACTACAGAACAAACTAACCCCCACACCTAAACATGCTGTTCAACCTCAGCCTCGCCACAGGCTACATACCCATAGAATGGTGCACAGCAATGGTTATTCCTCTCCACAAAGGAGGGGCTGTAACTGACCCTGGTAACTATCTCCCCATAAGCCTGACTAGCCTGGTCTGTGCAAGGCTATGGAGCCCATCATCATGGAACTCATTAACAAAGACATTGGGAACCTCCAAACACTTGACCTGACCCAGTTTGGCTTTGTTAAAGGCAGATCATGCCTACTAAACCTGGTTGACTTCTTCAAGACAGTCACCAAGGCCATATACGAGGGAAAAGGTGGTTCACACAGCCTACCTTGACATCGCCAAGGCTTTCAACACCATTCCCCACTTGGGTATTACAGAAAAACTCACCAGCCTGAACATAAACCACTACATCATGAGATGGCTTGCCAACTGGCTTACAGACAGAACTCACACGGTAAGAATAGTGGGCTCCAGGTCCGACTCTAAACCAGTCACAAGTGGTGTCCCACAAGGCTCAGTCCTGGGACCCCTACTGTTCAGCATATACTTCTCAGAAGTACAGGCAAACACAGGAGGAGTATGGCTAACCAGGTTCACTGATGTTTGCAAACTGGGAGCCATAATTGACTCTCCGGCTGACATGGGCATCCTCCAAAAGGGCCTTACTGAGACGGGCACCTGGTATCAAAGTCATAGCCTCAAGCTAAATGCCAAAAAATGTGTAGTCATCCCGTTTGGGAAAAACAAAACACCCACGAATTACCACATAGGTGGCAGCCCCCTTAATACAGATGAGGTAATAAGAGATCTGGGGACCCAGGTAGATAGTAATCTCTCCTTTGACAATCATATTGCCAAAGTAGTTACGAAATCCTTCTATGTGGCCCATCTAATTACTAAAGGGTTTGCATCTAGAAATAAAGAGGTTATAGTGCCCCTCTACTCGTCTCTCATTAGACCCATCATAGAGTACAATGCCCCATTTGGGATGTACCTCACAAGACACTTCCAACAGCTGGAAAGACCACAAAAGTACCTTACCAAGATGATTGCTGGCCTCAAACATATGTCCTATGCAGCCCAACTGAAAAAACTCTGGCTGTACTCAGTGGCATATCGCTTACTCAGAGATGATCTCTGCCTGACTTACAAAGCCATGTCCAACTCAGAATTGATGGACATGCTCCACCTAAAGAAATCCAAGTCACTGCGAGCCACGTGCTCTAGTGAGCTAAACCTCACCACAACAATAAATAGAACATGCTGAAGGGATAGATTCCTGTCACAGAGACTCCCCATGCTTTGGAACAAAATTCCAAATTACATCAGGCAGAGCCCCTCACTAACACTCTTCAAGAGAAATCTTGACAAGTGGATGGGTAACAGAAAATACACCCCTGGGATCACTTCAATGGCTCTGCTTGACAGAGGATCAGTTAATTAATCAATGGGGTGGCAAAAGCCAATACACTCTGGCTAGGCTTATAAATGCCCTCGGGCAGATAGCCTAGTACCTACTTATGAACCTATGAATATGTAGGGCAGCCAAAGCCATGATCTGTAGTACACTGGTATGCCTCGAGTCAGCATGATAGTTAGCAATACAGAATGAAATGGAGTACCTGACTTACCAGTACGGTCATAGCAAATGTGTACATGATTCATGTGTGCCCCCCCATCCTATATAGTAATGTAATAACAGTCAGGTGTGCCCTCACAACCCTGTGTAGATATGTAGAAACAATCAGGTGTGCCCCCCCCTGCTATGCAGACATGTAGTAACAGTCAAAGCCAAATGATCGATGGATACCCTGCAGAGACAGCATGCTACCTGTTGGTGTACAACACAAAGGTCAGCACTGCAGCACAAACTACCTGGACACGATCCACAAATTCAGTACAGACGGCCATACTTGGCATGCTCACACACTTAGAGAAATGAAGGCAATGTCAGTCTACAACATACTGAAAGGTCATACTGGGCATGTTCACACACTTTAACACATGAAGGCCATGACTGCAAACACCAGTGGACCAGACATATCTGGCAGTTGCAGTTGTTAGTGCAGACACTCGTCAGTATGCACCACTCATGCCTTGCACACACAGTGGATAGGAATACAGACATATATGTCAGGACAGCACACTATAATAAGCCAAAGGTAGACATATATACATGTGTGGAAAAGGATCACTGTGACAAGGAGCCATCCAGGCCTGTCCTACCCAGCACACAGCCAAAGGGCCCCAAACACATGAGGTGCAGATGTCACTCACTGCAGATACTAACCACCGGTATCTGTCAGCATTACAGACTATGTGGTGCATGTGCTAGCTGTGCAACATGACTGTACAAGGAAGTAGTCATCTAGCAGCTCTATACATGTACCTGTGACATATGACCCCGTGTGTACCCACATGTGGCATGTCAACCCGTACATGAATGGGTTATGGCCCATGCACACACCACCCTCCCCATAGCCTTACTATGACAAGACTGCTGAGGTAATCCAATGTGAAATACATCTTTGGGAGAGTTGAAGTCCATTAATCTCCATGGCGCGTCCCATAATTGTGTACTGCTGTAGTATGATAAACTAGATAGGTAGGAGTTCTAACCCCAGACTTGGCAACTGTGTGTCTGTGTGTGTGTGTGTGTGTGTGTGTGTGTGTGTGTGTGTGTGTGTGTGTGTGTGTGTGTGTGTGTGTGTGTGTGTATGTGTGTGTGTGTTTGTCTGACTGTGTAGAAAACAATGCTTTTTAGCGTCTGGAGCATTTCTCCCCGGGCGTCCGCTGAAAACAGGATCTGTGGAACCTAGTTGGACTTTCCCGGTCAACAAATGTTAAATAAATAAAATAAATAAATAAATAAAAATAAAAAGTGTACTCACACTCCTTACAGTTCATATACTCAACTTTGGCAAGGCTGCTGATGTCACCCACCTAGAAATACACCTCTGGGAAGATTGTACCCCAGTAATCTCTGTAGCATGTCCTGTAATTGAATACTGCTGTAGTGTGATAAAGTAGGTAGGTAGGTGTTCTAACCCCAAACTTGGCATCTGTGTGTGTGTCTGACTGTGTAGAGAACAATGCTTTTTAGGGTACTCACACTCCTTACAGTTCATATACTCAACTTTGGCAAGGCTGCTGATGTCACCCACCTACAAATACACCTCTGGGTAGGTCGTAGCCCAATAACCTCTGTAGTGCGTCTGGGAACTGCGTACTGCTGGAGTGTGTGTAGAAAAAGTTTAGTACCAACGCACATTCGGAACATCCAATATGTGCAAAAAGCTGCTGTACCAGGAACAAAGTCCACAAACAATCTTTAAGATGAAACAAACGGTTTATTGGAAGTAAAAGTGATGAGCGCTTTCGCGTGGTACCATCCACGCTTCCTCAGATGAATCATTTGAATTTGTAAAAAGATTTTATAGAACCGCTCCAAGGCGGGAAAGTCTGCTCATTAACCAATTAATTAATTAACATTCAATCAAACTAAAAAACTAAAAAACATTCTAACATTTCAAGCAGTAAACGTTTTGACCATTAGAATGCGCTTGCTGGCTCAAAACACGAGCTGAAACTGCTGTTACATTTTTTTAAATATGCAAGATGCACTTTGCGTGTTTTTATATAAATCTTTAACACGCATTAAAACAACAATAAAACAAAAATATGTACATATAAATACATCAACTTGAATTATAAACTTATAATTATATACTTAATTAAAAACTCATATGAAACTGCTATTCAAAAGCATAACAAATGTATATGTACGAACTATATGTTAGTAAATATAAGTTAATATAACTTTGTTCAATTAAATGAAATCATTATATAAAATGTGAAATATCTAAGTCCTACGGAACATAGAACTTATCACTAATAACTAATGACAGTATTATACATGCATAAAAACATTTATAAGATGTCAATGAACATTACATATACCTCATTTAAAAAAGAAGTATAAAATGTTTACTTTAAGTAATGATGCTACATTGACTCAATTCATTATAAATACAATATCTACATTTATGCATATGTAGTAAAACAAATGAAACGCATATAAAAAAATGAAACATGTAGATAATATATGTCTATCATGAGTATAAAAACTAACTTATTACTTCCTAGATATTAACAGGGGTTTAATGGATACCTGACTATTAAGTCCTGGTTCAATATGTGCGCCCAAACGGAAAATCTATTCCAGCTCCATTAGTGCCAACTGGTTCTCTTTGTCCCCACCTCTTTCATTTGGGACCACTATTTGTAAAACTCTAAAAGAAAAAGAGTGTGTGGGGAATTCTATGACATGTTTGGCCAGCGCATTATTATCTATGGCTTTACGTATATCATAGAGATGATTATATATGCGTTCCTGCAACCTTCTTTTTGTTAGTCCTACATAGAAGGCTTCACATTTGTTACAGGTGGCCAGATATATCAAATTCCTGGTATTGCAACTTGCTTGAAAATGTGGTTTAAAAACAAAGTTAATACTGGGATGTATAAAATACTGTGTCTTACTAATATACCCACATCTGTTGCAACTATAGCATGGGTAAGTACCAAAAGCCTTAGTTGTGATGTTATATACCGGAATACTTTGTTGATCTTTTATGATGTTCACATCTCCACATAAAATTCTTTTTAAATTCCTGCAATTTTTATAAATAAAGGAAGGGCTCTTCCCTACAAATCTCTTAGTAAGGGAGTCTAATGTGAGAATATGCCAGTTAGTGTGTATGACCTGCTGAATCTTTTTGATATCACTAGTATATACAACAGTATAACCTATTAGGTTACTTCTGGCTTCTTTTTCCTTATTAAATCTTATGTTATTACTCTTATATTCCCTAACTTTATTGTCTCTTTGAATGGAAATGATATCTCCTAAGGTGTCAAACTTTATATTAGTGACCATGGTGGGACTATACCCCCTATCTATAAATAATTTCTCTAAGAGCTGTTGGAGTGTGTGTTAGAACTGTGGTAGAGTTCCACCCCCACCCATGGCAGTTCTGGATGTTTTGTGTGTATTTCAATGTCTGTGTATGGAGCAATGCATTACAGGCTGGTCACTCGCAGTACATTTCAAGTGCCCTACTTTGGCAATCCTGCTGATGTCATTCATTGTACAATACACCTTTGGGGAAGAAGCTCTCTAGTAAGCCCCATGGTGTGTTCTATAACAGCCCTATGCTGTAGTGGGATATAGACCTCTGTCAGGGGTTCTATACCTGCACATGTCGGTTGTGGATGTTTTGTGTGTCTCTCACTGTCTGTGTAGGGAGCAATGCATTTTAGGCTAGTCACTCACAGTACATTTCAAATGCCCTGCTTTGGCAATCCTGCTGATGTCATTCATTGTGAAATACACATTTGGGGAAGGAGTACTCCAGTAATGTCCATGGTGCGTACTATAACTGCGTAGTGCTGTAGTGTAATAGACTAGGTAGGTAGGGTTTTACTCCCAGACGTGACAGGTGTGTGTTTGTAACTCATATCCTGTGTAGAGTTGGTTGTGAGTGTGTGGCCAATGTAGAGCAGGTTTTGCATGTTTCTTATATGGTGGCCCTACTATATATCAAAATGTCCATCGTATAAGGATAACAGATATGAAATAGCTGTAAATCTTCACAAAAACAAATAAAACTAGAAAAACACAAACAGTACTGCTCAGTAGACAAATCTTCTTGCTTTATTGTTGAAAACTAACTTTAAGCGCTTTTCGTTTGCACCAAAGCAAACTTCTTCAGAAGTAGAATGAGCACAATTCTTGTGACATTCATGTATTACGGTGGAAGTGACATGTTAGAGTGTAAATCACTTTACAGAAAAAACCCACAAGATCTACTTAAAAAATATACATTTAGAACGTATGTAACATTTAAACTTAAAACCTTAAAAATATAAACATGTAAACTTTGAAATGTTATGATGCCAATTATTAACTTTCAAACAGCTTGTATAAGCTACTGTTAAAACAATGTTATTAATGCTCTTCATTTAGTATGGCAGTATCAGTCAAATTTGACAGAATACCAGAGGAAACAATCAAATATGGATAAAAAATAATAAATAAGAAAAAAGATATATGAAATAAACACATTTTATATTATATATAATATGGTAAAATCTTCTACCAACCCATGTGATTAATTTTGGGGTACTAAATCAACCCTCACTTTCTTCATCTCCCCAAATTCTTACATTTAAGAATACAACTAATTGAGCATGTATCATTAAGGCCCGGAAATTTATAAGCATTTAATCTAATTTGCCAGCCAAGTTCAAGTTCTTCTAACTGAAGGGGAACTGGACCACCTCGTAATGGTTGAGATACTTGGCCAATGGCCATATATTTAAATTTGTGATCTTGACATGAGTGGATGTGTTTGGCTAAAGCGTTTTCTAGTTTGACCTTGGAAATTGCATATTGATGTTTGTAAATCCTATCACGGAGTCTTCGCTCCGTTTTACCGATATAGTATGCTGGGCAAAATTGACATCTAGCCAAATACACCACATTCTTGGATTGACAGTTGGATTTAGATTTTCTCTGACTGGAACTGATTTATTGTGAAAGAATTTGTAACATCCATATGTCGACAAAAAACAGGACTCGCATTTAAACATACCTGTAATTTTTGGGGTAACTCTAAATTGTTGCTCCAATAAGTTCTTGAGGTTTTTCCCTCTCCTATAAGTTATATTTGGGAATTCATCTAACTTCTCTATCAGCAATGGGGTGACTCTAAAAAATTCCAGTTCTTCCTTAATATCTCAATCAACAAATTACTGTCCAAACAGAAAGTTGTGATTAAGTTCAATCGGGGTTCTGTCTTATTGGAACCTATACCTACAGTCCCATGTTGGGTTTGTATATGAACCAGAAGTGGGGTGTTGTTAATAGGAACTAGGTTTAAGTCATGTTCTTTAACACTTAGAATAGGGTTATATACCCTCTCAAGTCTCTTATTGCTAACGTCTTCTATTAGGTTGTCCAGTAGATTCTCTGGGTAACCTCGGCTTAGAAACATTGACTTGAGGAGCTGACATTCGTCCAGAAAATCATTCTGTTGAGTAACGATATGTGCAGCCCTTACCAATTGGCCCTTAACAACAGAGCATTTTTGGTGGTACGGGTGATAACTTGAGAAATGCAGGAAGTCATTAGAGTAAGTGTTTTTTCTATGTAGTTTGGTTACAAAACAATCCTGGGCCCTGTTTTTCAACAACCAAATATCTAAGTAAGCTATTGCTTCAGTGTCAAATAAAGATGTAAATTGAAGAAAGTTAGTTGTTTGGTTAAAGTGATCAACAATTTCTTTCCTTGCTTGGGAGCCACCTTTGAACGAGATGAAAATATCATCCAAAAAGCCGGTGTAATATACAATTGAGTTAGTCAAACTCTCATTCCTAAAGACAAACTCCGTCTCCCAATAGGCCATAACAAGGTTAGATATACTGGCCCCACACGGGGAACCCATAGCTACCCCGATCCTTTGCAAATAAAAGTCTTTGTCAAACATAAAGAAATTGTTGGTCAAAACCAGGTCCAACAGTTCTGTGACCAAACTAATTTCCATATTAGGTGCCCCTTTCCTTTTTAATATTAAGATGATCCATTCAATACCCAAAGTGTGTGGGATGCAGGTGTAGAGGTCCTTAACATCTACTGTAAGGAAGTTGTACTCATCCTTGTACTTTATTTTTCCTAACTCCTCTAAAAATGACCAGGAGTCCCTACACACCTGCACCTCTGTTTTCAAGTATTTCTTCAATATATTATCAATGAATTTAGCACAAGGGTATGTAGCAGAATCTCACCCATCTACTAATGGGCGCATAGGTGGATCCTCCAAACACTTATGCATTTTGGGAGTGCCAAATAGGTAAGGGAACCTAGGAAAAGACATTGTTAAATAGTTACATATATTCTGTTCAATTCTTCCCTCTATAAATAGATCATCAATACAGTTTTTGATAAGATGGTATGCTTTATTTGTCTCCAAACGGGATCTTAGCTGATATGCTGGAGAATCCAAAAGCGACTTCATACGTTCCTCATAGTCCAAATTGTCGAACACCACCAACCCGCCCCCTTATCTGGTTTACAAACATGAATATCTTGCGATCTGATAAACTCTAAATAGTTTTTTTCATCTAGGGAGGTATTAAACTTATATCCCTTTTTACAACTAAATTTAGGAATTTGCCTTGCATCCAGCTCACAAATCTGTTAAAATGTCTGTAATACTGGGTGTAAGGGAGGGTTGAAGGTGTTAGGAATAGAAAAGTTATTGTCATTAATTGGGACATTTAAGTTATTGCCCAGTAATAAGGTCAAATTCAGCTTTCTTGTGTAAAGCTTAATGTCAGTAATGGTCTTGACTAAGTCCAGTTGTTGTGTAGGGACAAAGGTATGTCCTTTCGATACAAAATCAACCATTTCTGATGTAATAACCACCAATGAGAAATTGTAGACTTTAAAGTCACCTTTTTGGTTGGTAACTACTAAGGGGCCAACCCTCTCATGTGTTACTGCTCCACTCCTGTCAAGATGGGGACTACTATGCTGTGGCCCTTGATCATCATCCTCCATTAGCGTTACCATGGTGGCTGGTGGCACCCTTAGAACTAATTCTTCCATTTGTTGTTTTTGTAATTGCCCTTCTTGTTGTACTGTTGGGGCTTCTTTTGTTTTGCTCTGGCCCCTGTATGATTGCCATGCCAAACATTTTGATTGTATGTTGCATTCGGTTGTACAACAGAACTGTTAGGTACTCGAAAGGCATTCAATAATCTCTCACTCCTCCTGACCTCTACTACTTTGTTTAGTTCTGGATCAATAAGACAATCCCCTAAATCATCACCAAAAGATGGAATGTCTTTTTGGAATGCATTAAAGTTGCCTTTATTGTTAAAGGTATGTTTACTAGTACCCAAAGTTCCTGAGGTTCCCTGGTCTGGCAAGTGGTTTATCTTTTGCCAAACTTGAGCCCTGGATGGCACTGGGTAAGCTGACCCCTGTTCATATGCAGCAAGATCTCTTTCAAGTTTTTTTATTTTGTTCTCCTTGTTCTCCTTTTAAGTTTAAATGTTACATAAGTTCTAAATGTATAGTTTTTAAGTAGTTCTTGTGGATTTTATTGGTAACGTGGTTTACACTCTAACACGTCACTTCCACCATAATACATAAATGTCACGAGAATTGTGCTCATTCCACTTCTGAAGAAGTTTGCTTTGGTGCAAATGAAAAGTGCTTCAAGTTAGTTTTCGGCAATAAAGCAAGAAGATTTGTCTACTGAGCAGTACCGTTTGTGTTTTTCTATATGTGAAATAGCTGACAGGCTGGTGTGCAAAGCCATACCCATACATGTGACATCAAGGCCAGGCAATCACAGTTAGCAACCCCAATATTACCCAGAGCACACTCTCAACCCATGTCTCATACACACACACATGCCTAGCCAACAGCCAATATATGGGTACTACACTGCATAATGGCCACTGATAGTAACTATAGAGAGATAGCAGTGGGCTACAGATGGCATGTCACCCTGTCCATCAGTCCAATATGCACATACATGCAGACAGTGCACCTCCCCCATGCTCCCCAATGGACACCTGCACCACCTGTGCTGCCATCACATGTGACCCACAACGGACATACCATGCCTGACAACACGCCCTGTATGGACAGATGCCACTGACACCAGGGAATGCTGTTAGCATGCTATCAATGTAGGTGCAGGGTAAACCTGCTGGACATTACCAGTTCCTGCCACAGGTGGGCAAGACTGGCACATCTGATGATAATCTGTGTTCACAACATGGGCCAGACACCCCAGCTACAGTTCCACATGTCACTGTATATCTATGTGGGAGGTGTGTACATCCCAGACACCGCCATGTCATGGACTAAGGAACACATACATGGCAAGCAATGCACAGTATTGGCCATACACAATAGTCACCCAGGTGATTGGATAGGGTATACAATACCCACCTGTGTGGGCAAATGCAAGCACTACAGCCCTGAGCCACAATGCAGACCATTTTCATGTGGCCTGATGCCAAGGTATACCCATCGCCTATCCTTGTATTGCCTGCTGGTACAGTCGACCACCACACACCCGTGCAGACATGCGCCCATGCATGTCAGTACTGGCATCCTGTATGTTTGTGTGTGTGTGTATGCTGTATGGTGCGTATGTTAATTTTCACACTCACTACAACTCCCATGGGCATACTGAAGCATGCTGTCTGATGTCAGACACCTGCTCATACCCCCCCGTATGACCCATATGGTGCATGTGATACCTGCCCAGTGATGTGTTGTGGCACGCCCACTACTGATGAGTTCTAATCCTGGCCCTGCCAAGTGTGTCAATGTGTGTGTGTCCTGTGAGAGTGTGGCTGTATTGACGCTGGCACCTGTTCATGTGGACAGGCACATGTACATCACCTACCATATAGCAACCGTATCCCTGTTACAGATGTCACTCACCATCACATATATGTTCTGACTACTCCAAAGCAGGTAACACATGTGGCGCATCCAATAACTGCATCGAACTGTGATAGCACTACATAGTTGTCATGGGTTTGATACCCTGTGCTGGGAGGTGCGTGACATAAACATGCTTCAGTTTTACTCACCTACCCCTCCCTGACATGTCTTTGTCTCTGTCTGCCTCTCCCACTCCCTCACTGGTGGATATGGAGACCTACACATGCTTTGTTTAGGCAGCATGCATATTTTAAGTGCTGCTCATGATCAGCTGATGGCTTCTGCATGTATTGCAGCCCTCCCCAAGCTGACTGCATGTGAAACAGCTGCGGTAACATTCCTATAGCCAATTGCATGGAAACACACTCCAATATCTGGGAACATCATGGTGGTGTTGGCCCTTTTCATTCACTGTGAGCAGGAACTAGATCTGTCATTTGGAAAACAGCATCTCAGATGGATTGGGGATATACCTCTAACAACATACACTGTGGAAAGAGGGCACCAAACAGGAGGGGGGTGTGCTTGACCAGACAACAGACTGTAAATGCTGCTATACTGCATTTGGAGTAATGTTCGTTTAACAGGGTGTGTGTGGATATGGCTATCCTACATGTCTCAATACCTGCCATGTCAGTTCTATGTTTATGAGGAATCCCCATCTGTGGGGTCATCTGCAGACTGGGCAGTGTTGTGCCTTTGGTTTCATCTGTTACCCACAGAGCATCTATCTGTGGACTGCAGAAGGTAGTGTGAGGATTGCAGTCTGTAGATGGTAAAAGCCGTGATTGTTGCTGACGTCATATCCCTCATAGGACATATGTTGCAACAAACCCTGTTACAACAGTAAATGTATGAGGTCATCACAGCAACATGTCAATATTGTCCCTGTGTATTTGCTTCCAGCCACACCTCTGTCAACCTTTGTACATATGTCATGCATGAAGTGGTGCATATGTGCTGTACACCATAATTAGTGTCATCCTATCTGATAACATGCCAATGATATATCCAACTGCTACACATGTTATGTACAGTAGGGGTTACATTACATGAAATAACCTGGACATTCTGTGGAAGTTTGTACAGTACTGAGGTCTGTGTACTTATGGTGAATGTTGACAGTGTGTGTATTGTTAATATGTACTTTAGCCTGTGTACTGACTGTGGTAGATGTCATTGTTCTAGTTCCTCTCCTATCTGATGTCATATGCTGCTCCACTGTATAATACTGTATTGGCGTACATGTTTGTAGGGCCATACACACACATGTCCCATACCACAGACAGCCATCAGACCAAACTGTGTAGCAGGCCAGTATATGTGGGTTCAGTCTGTGAGTGGCACATATGAGGATGGTGTAGAACAGATAGTCCATATACTGTACTATCATACTAGCTTACCATATGTGGCTGTGACTGTGTTCACATTGGTTGTGGTTATGCACTTTCACACAGGTGTATCTTACCCTGTGCTGTGACATGCCTGTTGAGTCTGCTATATATGCAGGTACATGTGCATTCCACCATAGGAGATGTAGGCCAGTGTTGAGCCAGTCTGCCTCTAGCCTGCACAGTGCATTGTTACATGCCTAGCAGCTAAGTGTACTTGCCCAGTGTGATGTCATGTGCAGATACTTGCCAGATGTACTGCTGCAGGGCCTCCCTTAACAGTCATGTATGTCAGACAGAGCAGTGGGATGCTGTACAGATGTATGTCAATATGTAGCGGGTAGTATGTGGCCATGGCACCCCTGTACCAGTGGTCATTATGTGCCAGGCCAGACAGGGGTGTCTGAATGTATAACCTGTGGTGGCATATGTATACCAGTCATTATGTGTTATACCCATCTACATGGCTGTCTACATCCATATTGTCAGGCATGGTACACATGTTTTGCACTAAGGTCGTATGTGTATACCTCTGGACTGTACAGAGTGTGTCAGAATTTCCACATATATTGGCCAATATCTTTGCTGCAGTCCACAGGGGCATTACGTGCTAGCAGCGGTACTTTACAATGATGTCCTTAGGATGTTTGTCAGTAGCCATTTGCACACATGTTATAAACAAATTTGACCTTCCACACACACCATGTCTGTGAAGACAATCCCAATGACAGTAGTAATGGTCTACTAATATACCTGCTATACATGCCTGACATCCCCTTGCAGTATGACTTTGGGACTGTAGGGAATGGGGTAGGGCTAGACTCCATGTCCAGGACATATGGTGGAAATATATGTTCATATACTTATCCAGATAGCCATATATATATATATATAATTATACATGTGTAGTACTTCCAATTACTACTGTCATGACAGCCACCCACTATAAATCCCTACATCATGTGGGCGTGGTCCCTTAACATTTCCTGTGTGATAGACATCATTCCTGTGTGTGGGCATCAGTGTTACTGACAGCAGGTAGCAGTACCTATTACAGGGAGCCGGCACACTCAGGGCAGCCACATATTTGTTGGAGGATCAGGAACTACAGACAGACTGAGAGTAGAGTTGTGTTATGCTTTGTATAGTACTGGTGTTACAGGGTGTGCGTGTACATACTTGTTTACCTTGGAATGCAGTCTGTCTGCATAGCTCACAACTGTGGGCCTATCCTCTTGCTGGCCAGAGGTATGCCTATCATGTTTTGTCTTTCCACCACACAGGTTCTGTGTCAGATATTACACTGGCAGTGTGTGTGTTGAGTGCTATCGGTACATGGCTACATCCATTTCTGTTTCTAGCCTCAATTCCCTGACTAAGGGTATGTTGCAGACTATCCTGTAACACCAGCAACTTGCTTAGTGTATGGCAACAGTTGTCCACATATGTGCCTGTGTTCCACCCTCTGTCCTCCACCTACATACCAGGCTTTGCACATATGTCATGTTGTTGGGGGTTGTTCTGTAGTGGGCTGTGATTATATCACACTGCCATTGCTACTATCAGTCCACTGCTGTTATATCCCCCACACATACGGTGGGGCTGGGGCCATATATGTATGGGCATCACCTACACAATATAGGTGTGCCCTTATGCACTCCTGAGGCCAGAGTATGTAACAGTGGTATTTGGCCCTGTATTATTGAGTCTGGGGGGAGCACCATAAATGACCTAGGCTATTACAAAATGTGGGTGTATCAGGGGTGAACTGCTTTAAGGTATCTGGATGTACAATACCATATACTTCACTTGTATTTACATCACTTACATGAACTGGGTTAATGCAAGCCTACTACCTCCTGCCATATAGACTGTTCTGTTTGTCGGTGTGCTCGTGATGGTGTCAGTTATGCCTTGTTATGTAACAGTTACAACCCATGTGGTCACATGACATCTTTACCACCTACTGAGTTTGTACAGAGTGTAGATAGAGGCTGCTGAACTATACACCTGCATTATATAGTGTTGATTGGTATCTTGTGGCCCAGTTTGTCTTCACTATTGTACAATTTGAAGGGCTTGGTCTGGACAGCAACAGTTGTGAATCTTTCCAGACTACTGTATTAGTGTTACTGTTTCACAGTTGCATTACTCTGTTTATATGGTTGTCAGTGTCTCAACAGCCATATTACATGGCATATAGAACTGTAATAGTACACAATTAAAGGTTTTCCATTTCTGCAAACCTGTGTGTGGTGTTTCAACTATGACCTCTCTGTGGGTATATGTTGCAGGCAATGATTGTCATTTGTATGGGTGGCCCATACAATGTCCAGTTGTTCAAATCTAAGTGTTAACTGTAGGCATTGTGGCTGTTCCATATTGTGTGCACCTTCTAATATGTATTTTACTGTACATATATCTGCGTGTGTATGTGTAGTCACATGTATATCTATATAAATGTATCTATCTATCTATATACATATATATATATATATATATATATATATATATATATATATATACATGTAGGTATATATATATATATACATGTGTATATATACATATGTATATATATATATATATATATATATATATATATATATATATATATATATATATATATATATATATACTAGGGATGTTGATAGCTTCCACATATTACATTTCCTATGGAAGGCAGACTGTACTGCATGATATGTTATCAATACCAGCCTGACATCATACAGGTGGGATGTAGTACTGTCAACATCTTGTGCCCATGTCATGTCAGGTCCTGCTTATGGGATATGCAACACTTGGTAGTGTATTGCAGGGTGGACGTGTTTGGCTGTGGGGGGATGCCTATTCGTACAAGACTTATAGTGTGTGTGGTCTCTCAACCCCATTAATGGTGCATGTGGACATATGTGTGCTTGTTAATCAGCCATTGCTATATACAGATGCATGGCTATATATACCTATATAGATAGATATCTGGTAACATATATATGACTGTGTCCGTATATACCTACATAGATATATATCTGCGTACACATATGTAACTTGCTGTGTATATGTAGACATATAGGTGTAGACCCATATGTGTCAATGTAGGCATTTGTATGTATATACGTTCATATATATTGCTATATATGTATATAGTTGTAGAAATATATATATATGTATATATATATATATATATATATATATATGTTGTATCTGTTTAAATATTAATATATTTACACACACATACATCTAGATGTTGGTATACATTCTCGGTACTGTTGCATGACTGGACTGGATGATATGTTTCTGAAAACATCAGATTTATTTGTATGTGGCATGGGGTAGTAGTAAATCACTTTGTCTATGGTGTGCAGAGTCCTGGGTTTGAGCCTTGCAGGTGCTGTTAATTTTGTTGCTGGGCAGTACACGGCCCGTTGGATAGAGTGATTAAGGCACTTTAAAGCAGTTGTAAGTGGGTTTGTGCGGGTTTGCACGGAGCTAAGACTGCTAACTTCCAGTTACACATTCTGCTACTCAGTTAGCTTCCATATTGCTTCATCTGTGTAAACAGTGCTTACCCCCATGCAGACACACTTAAACACACTTACTAGAGCTTACATATGCTTACTACAGCTTATTTGTGCTTAAACCTGCTTACTAGTGCCTTATTCATTATAACACTGACACTCCACATGTGTATTTCCTGCAGTACTCCAGTTCATAAATATGTGTTATTTAGTGGGTCTTGCAACAAAACTATTGGTTATAGCATGCTTTGCCATGTAAACTCGACTGTGCTGCAGTGGGACTCGGACCAGGAATGCCTGCTTGTTAGGCAAATGCTAGCCCAAGTCACACTATTGCTTATATCCTGGAGGCAGTCCGATTAGAACCACTCCATCCAACACTGGCACACCTCAACCCATAATTTCATAACCATCATCCCGCCCACTCTTCCTCCGCAGCAATCATCCTTTCTCTGGGTGCAGGTAGGATCTAACCACACCACTACACACTGCCCACTCTCCACTTCTCGAGACCCATCATGTATGTTGCCTCAACCCATGGATCATCAGGCTTCCCCAACCTTGTAGTCCGAGAACATACATGGCCTGCCATTGCACATCTGTGTAATGCCAGGAACCCGAAATAGCCTTAAATTTTTGGGTTGTCCCGCAAGGGACGTTCTTGTCTTTGTTTCAATATTAGACTTGGTGGGTCTCTCTCACTGTTAATATCCTGCCTGTAGTTTGGGAAACAGTGGTTTGTTAACTTTGTTTTGTGTTTGTTTGTATGTTTCACCTGTTTGGCTGTGGGTGGGGGATATTGGTACGTGTAACACATATGTTGATTGAGACCCCTCACCCCCATTGGTGGTGCCTGTGGTCATATATGTCATTATTATGTGCTGTATCATATCTATAGATATATATCTGTGCATATACACACACACACACACACATATATATATATATATATATATATATATATATATATATATATATATATATATATATATATATATATATATATATATATATATATATATATTGCTGTATATATATCTAATGACATGTGGATGTATGGGTGACTGCATCTGTATATATCTATATGTGGGTATTTATAAATATGTCTGTCTATGTATGTATACATTTGTACTACAGAGAAGGGGAGGTGTATAACTATTTAGTTATGTGTGCATATAGACACGCACATACATATACATATTTAGCTACATATCCTGTAATGTAGACTGGCATTGCTGGGTACTGTATTTCGTGTACATACCGGCCAACCTTGTGTGCCATGTATGCTTTGCGATACCTACAACTAAATCCATTAGTGTACACAGAGTCACACGTGAAATCTATTGTTAGTACCAGGGAAACATTTGTCCCATGTGAGATAACCCAAACATTGGGTATTCAACTTTCGTCTATACCCACAGTTACAAAGGTACCCATGGCTATGTACATGGACTACGGCATGTGCCAGACCTAGGATATTTGGGTCAGGACAGCATACGGCATGGGTCCCAAGTGGGGGAGTGGAGGGAGGGCAATGTGTGGTGGTGTGGTCGCTACTGGCCAGTAACCAGGGTAGGGATGGTGGCTGCGTGTGTGCAGTAGGTGGGGGGAAGCGGAACTGTGGGTAATGAATGTATGGGTCGAGGATGGCCTGGGTTGGATAGGCCTGTACTGCTTGGCCCACCTAGTGGGTGGGGAAGAGGGGAATGTGATGTCAACATGTGAAACATAACAGAGGGCTAATTTAAATCCCTATTTAAATGAACCACGTACAATACAATGAGCTTGGTAGTGTATTGCAGGGCAGATGTGTTTGGCTGGGTGGGGGGGGTATGCCAATTCGATGGGAGGTATGCCAATTCATATGGGACGTATATTGTTTGGGGCCTCTCATGCCCATTAATGGTGCATGTGGACATATATGTTTCTGTTAATCTACCATTGCTATCTACAGATGTCTGGCCATATATACCTCTATGGGTATATATATTTGCTTACATTTTTATAACTATGTCCGTATATACCTACGGAGACATATATATATATATATATATATATATATGGTATATCTGACATATATTTCACTGAAACCCATTTCGTTGACAGCTCATTTCATTGACAAAAGTATTCAAGGCAAAAACCTGGGTTTTGCCCCCCTCCCCACTGTTGTGCGACTGTGGAGTTGTTATATATAGTTGGCGGGGTATGGGGGGCACAGCCCCCCACATTGGGGGTGGGTGGGGGGGCACAGCCCCCCACCTAGAATGTTTGTCAATGAAATGAGCTGTCAACAAAATGGGTTTCAGTGAAATGGGCTGTCAGCTATATAGACATATATACATATATATATATATATATATATATAGATATACACACACACACACACACACACACATATATATATATATATATATATGTGTGTGTGTGTGTGTGTGTGTGTGTGTGACTACATCTATAGATATGTTGTATCCATTTAGATAGTAATATATTTGCACACACATGTCCATCTAGCTGTAGGTATACATTCTCTGTACTGTTGCATGACTGGGCTGGAGTTATGTTTCTGACAACATACAATTTATGCATATCTGGCATGGCTTAGTGGTAAATCATTTTGTGTATGGTGTGCATGGTCCTGGGTTCCAGCCTTACAGACGCTGTTTGTTTTGTTGCTGGGCAGAACACCGGCTATTGGATATGGTGTGATTAAGGCACTTTATAGCGGTTGTAAGCGGGTTTGCATGGAGGTAAGCACTGCTAACTTCCAGTCACAGTTTCCTATACCCAGTTAGCTTCTCCTTTGCTTAATCTGTGTTATCAGTGCTTACCCCCATGCAAACGCATTTGCACATGCTTACAAGTGCTTACATAAGCTTACTACTGCGTATCTGTGCTTACACTTGCTTACTGCTGCCTTATTCATTATGATTCTGACTCTTCACATGTGCATTTGCTGCAGTACTCCAGGTCATAAAAATGTATCATTATTAAGTGGGTTTTGCAATGCAAATATTGCTTATACCATGCTTTGCCATGTAAAACAGACTGTGCTGCACTGGGACTCGAACTGGGAATGCCTGCTCGTTAGGCGTATGCTCTGCCCACTACACTATTGTTGAGATACTTTATTTGCATACGTCATCCTTGTTATCCTCTTCAGCCTTTTAGGCTGCTTTAACTGTAGCTAAGCAATGGGCACACCTGCGCAACTATGGTTAGCTGTACTCGGAGTCTTAGACAACAATACAGGGGCTTCTTCTTTTGATTTTTATGTCATGTTCCTGTTGTACACATGGGGGACTGTTGTTGGGGATATGTGGACACCTATGAGCGGTCTCACTCATCTATTTCCACTTTCTGCTGTTCAACATTGCAGGGGTGTGTTTATTCTGAGAGCTCTGCTCTCAGACATGCCCCCTGCACTCGTACATGCTCTGTGTAAGCCTGGCAGCTCAGACAGCATGCCTTCATTACTATGCATGGCGCACTGCAGTCCTTCTCTTAAGCAGCTGCTTCTGTGCAGGACTAGACTAGTGCTGCACGGAAGATTAGTAAATCCGGGGGTCTGTGTATCCATTTCTTATCTTACTAATGGTAACATCTGAAAAATTGGTGTAGGTTTTTGATGAGACACTGAAAATACCAAGTAAGTTATGGGCTTATTTAGATATGTTACAAATTTAACCAGATCTTACTCACTGCCCTCTCAGATAAAATTTAATCATCTATGTATCTAAGGTACAGCTTGATATTGTTTTTAAGTGGTGTATTATGAGTTTATTTTCTCATTAAATTAATACCAGTTTAGTGAATGTAGATGACACTGTCACCCATATTGCTTCATGATAAACTTGGTGAAAAAATGCCATTAATCCAATATAATCACTGCATAACAAAATGTCAGTCAGTTCACAGATTATATCTGGTTCAAGAATATGTATAAAATCCAGGTCTGTGAGGTAGCTTTGTATTATCTCTAATTTGATTTTAAGGGGGGTCATCTTTAATATCCAATGTAAGTAGGCAGTCATTTGGTTTAACATCTACAAATTACAACTGTTTTAATAAAAGTTATGAGTCTCTGACATAAAGAATGTGCTTCTAACTTATTGTATTAATAACTGATAACTGTCAGAATAGCTACAGGTTTTGTTTTTGAACTTTTGGCAGAAATAATTAGTCTAAAAGAAATCACTAAAAGAATCACAGGCCTAAAGCAGATGCCCTATGCTGACCGCCTTAAAAAACTCCAGCTATACTCTGTCGCATATCGTCTACTCAGAGGCGATCTCTGCTTAACATACAAGGCCATGTCAAACCCAGAGCTGTTGGACATGCTACACTTAAAGAAATCCCAATCCCTCAGAGCTACACGCTCCAGGGATCTAAACCTTGTCATCACAATAAACAAACATGCTGGAGGGATAGGTTCCTGACCCAGAGACTCCCCAGACTCTGGAATAGATTGCCCATACATGTCAAGCAGAGTGCCTCTTTGGACCTCTTCAAGAGGAACCTTGATGATTGGATGGGAGAAAGGAAATTCACCCCAGGGATCACATCAGTCACCCTGCTAGACAGGGGTCCAGGAAAGTAAATAATGTGGGAAGAAATAGCCAGGGAATTGTTATGGCTAGGCTTGAATAGCCCTAGGGCTGATAGCCTAGTACCAACCTATGAACCTATGAAAAGGTGGATTGTGATATGATTTAAAAACCTTGGGGATAAAAAATTTAGGTATCACAATATGTTAAGTTACAGAGCTGTAAAAACAGTCATTTGTTATGTATAAATTGAGTAATTCATTGTGTATACATTTATACGCACCATTGAAGTCATGCTGACTGAATTTCTGATAAAAGTCTTTGTTTTTTTAAATATTTAATATGCCTACTGTGTATGTGCCTGCCTCCACTGATACCAGTTTATTGCCTTCATAATTCTTAAGTTTTTGTCTTCACTAGGTTCTCTTAAAGTTTGTTTCTATTCCACAGTCATGTTTATTTATTTATTCATTTTATTTTACATTTGATTTTCAGGATGGTCCAACTGTGCACAGCAGCCCCCATTTTTAGTAGACACAGGGAGAGGCAAATTTTAACAATTAATACAATTGTGTCACATGTTCCTTATAATTTGTACAGAATTAATGCACATACAATTAGTACATCTAAGTTACATTTGAAGGAAGACAGAGTCAGATTACTTGACTTGCAAAGAAAGTATGTTCCAGAGCAAGGGGAGATACTGGGTATTGAACCTATACCTCTGTCATGTTTTATTTATTTCCTGATGCAAGTTTAGATATGTGGTTCTCATGTTAACTGCATCATTCAAATTACTGAGAAAAAGGAGGTTATTTGCCAGTGTATTTGTGATATCCTTTGGGTTTGGAAAAGTTCATAACAGTATTGTAAATTATGTGTTTTCTAATATAGCTGAAGAAAGACTTATAGTTATGCCTTGGCTCAAATGCTATGCTCACTTCATGGGATGGTTTGATGATCCTTATAGTAGCCTTCAGTTTCTTGGTGAGATTCTTTATATTATTCTCATGGTGTGAAGTTCTGGTCTTACTTGATGTTTTAAGGAGTTTATGTCACTTGACCACCTGGGTGGTTGAATTTCCACTGTATGTGCTTCTAGCTGGGATTGCTATATTAATGTATTTATCCGGATGGGTATAAAGAGCCTTCATGTTTTTGGCTACATACTCAGGTATACTCTAAGAATGTTGGGGGTAAATTTAGAGATTTCATTGTGTAGTTATATGAGGCTTAGAGGGTGGTGTTGTTTACTGTGGGAAGGGAGGTTGTGATTGTAAACATCACGAGTTTGTGGTCTGACTTAGCTAGCAAGGGGCAGACCAGAGGAATGGAACAGGTATGGAGGATGGATTAGTAAGGGCCAGATCAAGAATTTAACTGTTCCTGGTAGGTTTGAGGACAATATGATTCAGGTAGTTTTTGTTTTGATCTGAAAGAACCTAGTGGAAAACTGTGAGATGGGATCAAATAGAACCTTGCAGTCACCAACCAAGTCTCCCAGGCTTCAGTCCTTAGTCAGATGTTGGACAACTGTTATACAGCAAATATGACAGAAGACATACACAGCAAAGTGTATTCATAGGCATTTGAAATAAGGTTGTATCAGATCTGGACAGCACTGTAGGGATGTAGAAATGGCTGTGGATTTATAGCAACTTGATGAGTAGCTTTAAGTATGTGAGATGACCCTCCCCCAAGGTGAATGAAAAATGCTACACGTAGGACAAAGAATATATATACTGGTACATACTGTATATATTCAGGAGTGAGGCTATAGGGGTACATATATTCTGGGGTGAGGTTAGCTAAAGATCTTTAAAATATATTTGGTACACATTGTATTATTGAGCAGACTGTGGTAATGTGGTAAAGCTTCAGCCACAGGTAACAGAAACAGTCTTCTTACCTCTCTTGAATGGAATTTCACAGAGGTAACCATATCTTTAAACAAGAATGTACTTACTAAGAACTTACCACAGCTCTGGAAACTCTGATACAGGGAATGGCCTATATTTGTTGCAGATACCAGAAGCAAGTCTAAAAAGCTTAAAGGTTATAGTTGGAATTAGGAGTGTGTTAAGTTCACTGCCCAGATTTTCTGTGCTTTGCATGTAGGTCAAAGGTTTGGAAAGGGAGCCTTCTATAATAGAGAAGGAAAGATCTTTTTGAAGATTAAAGCTTTAATACAGTAGTGAAGAAAGGCGGTCGAATGATTCTTCCCCAGTGAACAAATTGAATTTAAGGACTTCAAAAGAACAAACCAGTTAAACTCTTTGATGTCCTCTCAAGATTTACTTGTAATATCACCTGCTCCCATCAGCTTCAGCTACTAGTTATGTAACAAGGCTCTACTCCTGCCAGGGAAAGTGCTTAGACTATGCAGTCCCTGCTAGAGCCAAACGTATTGAGAAATTCAAAAATAAACCACCTTAGTTGTCTACAGGCATAAAGGAGCTGTATAACAAGAGGAGAAAAATTCTAAAGTTCAATAATAAAATCTAAATTGGACACATTAAAGGCTGTAAAATGAGGATTAGCAAAGAACTAAAAAATCAGGAAGATCAAAGCCAAACAAGAACCAGTGCTAACATCTGAAGCCAAGGATAATTAAAATCCTTCTTTGTTTACAGGAAAGAATTAAGAGACAACACCCATCCTGTGCTCTGAACTAATCCAAAATGCATCACCCACTCAGGTCCAGAGACATACCAAATGTCTTTGGAGATAAGTTTAGGGCAAACCTTTTCTATGAAACAGTCATTGAAATTCTGCACATCCCTGCTTCTCTGACACCATCAAAGATCTTAAAGGAACATGTCCTAACTGTGCTGTCAAAAATACTTTAACAGAACCAGACAACATAGGCATTATATCTGACTTCATAAATTGTGATATCAAAAATATTGTACATTTTGAATCTCAGCAGTTTGGTTTTGTCAAGGAAATAATTTTCTATCAGCTTAGTAAACTTCTTTGAGAAGGGCACAAAGGCTGAGGATAGTGGTCATTTGGTCCATACAGCCTATCTGTATCTGGCAAACTCATATGACATTCAAAAGACTTAAATGTAGACATATAGGTGGTAAGGTGGCTAGTAAACTGGCTAACAGATAGAACCCACATAGTGAAAATAACATCTGCTACTGTAGAAGGCAAGAAAGAAACTAATATCATACCTCAGGGATTGGAGTTGGGACCCTTCCTATTTGGATTATACTTCTCTGACCTCCAAACAGTAAAGCCAGATCTGTGGCTGACAGTTTTCTGATGACAGCAAGGTGGGTGGTATTATCTGATCACTGTTTGACATGATGTCACTACAGCAGAAACTAATCCTAAAATTAAATCCAAAAAAGTGCAGCATTGCTGCGTTTGGCAAAAAAACGTTCTCTCCTATTTACACCATAGCTTGCACCCCACTCCAAACTGACAAAGTAATTAGAAATCTTAGCATCTGGATCAACTACTCCCTCTTTTTGGGCCAGCATATAGTATCAGTAGTCAGAAAATCCTTCTTTGTAGCTGAACTGATATCTAAAGGCATCTCACCCAGTAAGTTATTGTTCCACTGTGGTCTACTTTAATTAGACGAGTCATACGGTGCTCCCTTTGATATGTACTTGTTCCACTGTGGTCTGTTTTGATTAGACCAGTCATACGGTGCTCCCTTTGATATGTACTTGTTCCACTGTGGTCTGTTTTGATTAGACCAGTCATACGGTGCTCCCTTTGATATGTACTTGTTCCACTGTGGTCTGCTTTGATTAGACCAGTCATACGGTGCTCCCTTTGATATGTACTTGTTCCACTGTGGTCTGCTTTGATTAGACCAGTCATACGGTGCTCCCTTTGATATGTACTTGTTCCATTGTGATCTGCTTTGATTAGACCAGTCATACGGTGCTCCCTTTGATATGTACTTGTTCCATTGTGATCTGCTTTGATTAGACCAGTCATACGGTGCTCCCTTTGATATGTACTTGTTCCACTGTGGTCTACTTTGATTAGACCAGTCATACGGTGCTCCCTTTGATATGTACTTGTTCCACTGTGGTCTACTTTGATTAGACCACTCATACGGTGCTCCCTTTGATATGTACTTGTTCCACTGTGGTCTACTTTGATTAGACCAGTCATACGGTGCTCCCTTTGATATGTACTTGTTCTGCTGTGGACTACTTTGATTAGACCAGTCATACGGTACTCCCTTTGATATGTACTTGTTCCACTGTGGTCTGCTTTGATTAGACCACTCATACGGTGCTCCCTTTGATATGTACTTGTTCCATTGTGGTCTACTTTGATTAGACCAATCATACGGTGCTCACTTTGATATGTACTTGTTCCACTGTGGTCTACTTTGATTAGACCAGTCATGCGGTGCTCACTTTGATATGTACTTGTTCCACTGTGGTCTACTTTGATTAGACCAGTCATACGGTGCTCCCTTTGATATGTACTTGTTCCACTGTGGTCTGCTTTGATTAGACCACTCATACGGTGCTCCCTTTGATATGTACTTGTTCCACTGTGGTCTGCTTTGATTAGACCAGTCATACG
Source organism: Protopterus annectens (assembly GCF_019279795.1). Taxonomy (NCBI): domain Eukaryota; kingdom Metazoa; phylum Chordata; order Ceratodontiformes; family Protopteridae; genus Protopterus; species Protopterus annectens. The sequence continues at coordinate 1,124,426,501 of NC_056733.1, forward strand.
GTGCTCCATTTGATATGTACTTGTTCCACTGTGGTCTGCTTTGATTAGACCAATCATACGGTGCTCCCTTTGATATGTACTTGTTCCACTGTGGTCTGCTTTGATTAGACCAATCATACGGTGCTCCCTTTGATATGTACTTGTTCCACTGTGGTCTACTTTGATTAGACCACTCATACGGTGCTCCCTTTGATATGTACTTGTTCCACTGTGGTCTGCTTTGATTAGACCAATCATACTGTGCTCCCTTTGATATGTACTTGTTCCACTGTGGTCTGCTTTGATTAGACCAGTCATACGGTGCTCCCTTTGATATGTACTTGTTCCATTGTGGTCTCCTTTGATTAGACCAGTCATACGGTGCTCCCTTTGATATGTACTTGTTCCACTGTGGTCTGCTTTGATTAGACCAGTCATACGGTGCTCCCTTTGATATGTACTTGTTCCACTGTGGTCTACTTTGATTAGACCACTCATACGGTGCTCCCTTTGATATGTACTTGTTCCACTGTGGTCTGCTTTGATTAGACCAGTCATACGGTGCTCCCTTTGATATGTACTTGTTCCACTGTGGTCTGCTTTGATTAGACCAGTCGTACCATGCTCCCTTTGATATGTACTTGTTCCACTGTGGTCTCCTTTGATTAGACCAGTCATACAGTGCTCCCTTTGATATGTACTTGTTCCTCTGTGGTCTGCTTTGATTAGACCAGTCATACGGTGCTCCCTTTGATAGGTACTTGTTCCACTGTGGTCTGCTTTGATTAGACCAGTCATACGGTGCTCCCTTTGATATGTACTTGTTCCATTGTGGTCTCCTTTGATTAGACCAGTCATACGGTGCTCCCTTTGATATGTACTTGTTCCACTGTGGTCTGCTTTGATTAGACCAGTCATACGGTGCTCCCTTTGATATGTACTTGTTCCACTGTGGTCTGCTTTGATTAGACCAGTCATACGGTGCTCCCTTTGATATGTACTTGTTCCACTGTGGTCTACTTTGATTAGACCAGTCATACGGTACTCCCTTTGATATGTACTTGTTCCACTGTGGTCTGCTTTGATTAGACCAGTCATACGGTGCTCACTTTGATATGTACTTGTTCCACTGTGGTCTGCTTTGATTAGACCAGTCATACGGTGCTCCCTTTGATATGTACCTCTCCGGACACACTGGCTGCAAGAAAGGCCTCATCATTTCTTAACTAGGAACATTAGAAGATTACCGCTCTAAATGTCCTGAGTCATCAAGATACGATTGAAGTCAATCTCTATACTCGGTCTCTATAGCTCTCAACTTCTTTGTGCAAGAAATCTGGACAAAGCCAAACATAATTGGGTCACAAAGACCCAAAAATAGGGACAAATCTTAAACATTGCTCACATAAACTTAGCAAGTTGCTAGAATAACAAGTCTTGCATTACCATGCATTTTCTGAAGGATATGAAGCCAGAAGCTGAAATATATATCTGCCCTTTTTTAGTGTCTTCATTTCTGAGTGATTTGCCAGAAACCACAGATTTTATGAGGAAGAGACCAGAATTATGTGGTAAAAATCTGGACAGTTGAGAGATATATCAGTCGCTTGCAGACTCCTATTTGGTGGCTTATGTCTTGCATTCCTTTCCATCAGGGATCAAACCATCCTTGATCTCTTACATCTCCACAAGACAAGCAACTCTACTAGTACTAGATCTAAGAATCGGAACCACCACCAACATATAAAGAAAACACACCAGGGAAAGGATTTATTATCCAAGATTTACTCCATCTTTGGAATAGCCTTCTAATATACATTAAAAAAGAATGATGCCATCACATCCATTAAGACTAACCTTGATGATTGGATGAGCATCCACAAATTCATCCTTGGTCTGATTTGCTTTGTCCATAGGGTCATAGGTTAGAACTAGGCTAAGTGCCCTTGTGAGCCATTTCAAGCCTAGCCAATTACCCCACGTGAGAATCAAACCCTGCACCTTGCATCTGTAGAGTAAACACCTTATCCATCATACCATCCTCCCACCCCATATGTACCTCTCCAGACACATCATGCTACAAGAAAGGCTTCTAGAAACAGGAGGTACATCATGACGGTGGGCATTGGCAAGGCACAGATGATCTCATGACTTACTTGCCTTTTAATTCCTATGATCCTATAAGTCTACTTGAGACATACAATTATAGGAAGGGTTAGGATTGGAGGAGCTGTAGAATGATTTTCAATAAAATATGAAATGAAGGGGAACCAGTTCTTGTATTTGGTGGGGAATAGATTTCATCAAGAAGCCAGAGGTTCTTCTTATGCAGTAATGGGTTCCTCATATCAATTATCATCCCAATTTATATTGATGGGATTATTTAAAACCCTTAAAAGAGGTTTGGGACATTAAAATATGAAATATGTGAAGGTCTTTTTAGCTTTTTAGAAATTCTTACTGATTTTGTAGGGAGCTATTCTTTCAGTAGGCACATTAAACTATGTGTCTTTTTTCAGTTAACAGAATGCATTGCAATGTATTTGAAATATTAACAAACAAGTAATCTCCGTGGTATCCCCGAAGTCTCAAAACAACCTACTAAACAAGTGTAGTGGTCCAAAAACAAAACAGTGTAAGAAACTTCTCTGTATGGAAGATTTTCAGTCCATATAGCTCTAGTTAATCAGTGTATATTAATCAGATCAGACAAAAGTAGTAGAAGTAGCGAACTTCAACTCGTCTTAGGTAAAAAAAAAAATAATAATAAAAATATATAATTGTACAGAATTACTAAGTATTCAAAAGTGATCCAAGCAAGGCAGGCAGTCTATTTCCAGTTGAAAATCCTTTATTAAGTACGAGGACAAACGATCCAAGTAAAACAAAAATAGAGTAATAATACTTTATTACTCTATTTTTGTTTTACTTGGATTGCTTGTCCATGTAATTAATAAAGGATTTTCGACTGGAAACAGACTGCCTGCCTTGCTTGGATCACTTTCGAATACTTAGTAATTCTGTACAATTATATATTTTTTTATTATTATTATTATTATTTATTTTTTTACTTAAGACGAGTTTAAGTTCACTACTGCTACTACTTTTGTCTGATCTGATTAATATAGAGTGATTAACTAGAGATGTATGGACTGAAAATTTTCCACACAGAGAAGTTTCTTACACTGTTTGAAATATTACTAACATAATCATTTATATACTGTTTTGCTGGTGCTCATGAGTCTGGAGATATTATATTCACACAATTAGCAGTTTTGTTTGGCTGAGTATAGCCTTATCAGAAAAATGCAAGTGTATTAACAGGGACCCAACATTAAAACATTAACTTTAGGATAAACCACAGAGTAAAAGTGTTATTGTGGTATGTATACCTCTCAACTGTACAGATTTTCACAGAATGTCCAGATTTTTGCCTCATATTTTTGGTCCATTTTTCATAAAATTTTGTTTTTTGTCAAATTAGTAGCAAACCATTAAAGACTAAAGTTAGAAAATAATGACAGACATTTGAGCTTCAGACTTCATACCCTTCAGAAAATTCATGCTAATGCAAAATCTGTTATTCTGTCAACTTTTTAAGTTTGTAAGAGCAATATTTAAAAATTGTCCCTATTTCTGAGCCTCTGTCCCACTTTTATGTATGGCTTTGTCCAGATGTTGTGCTCTAAGAGGTTGAGAGATATGGACTACACTGTACAAACAAATCCATATAAATGAGCTCTGAGCTTGTGGAATATTAAAAAGCATTTTACATACCTTTTATTGAGTCAATTGTATAGAGAAATAAACAGGGTAGTGTAACAGTATCCTGCCAGTATATTCTGCAGAAATTCCTGATGCAGTGTGCTCCTTTCACCCTTCCAGCATGAGATAAAGCAAACTCTTCAACAAGGGGGGTTGCTTTCAGTGCTCAAGGGCTATAATGATATGGAGGCATTTCTTGAGATCTTGTTCTCCTGTTATTCATTTATTTATTAGTTTGCTACCCAGGTAAGTGAATTTTTGTCATTGTTGTCATCATCTACCCTTTTCTTCCCAAGTTTTACATGGGGTCGGGGTGTCACATCAACATTAGTCAAACTGACCAAAATCAGCTAGAGACAATGTCTACACCACTAACTGGCTAGCCCTGAAAATGAACTGTCTTCAAAAACTTTTCAGTCATTACCCAGACACAAAATATAACATATGCATGGATTATTTAGTGTTGCCAATCAACCAGCATATTACCAGACGTTCGAGGAAGCCAGATTACCATGAAAAAATTGACAATGGCCTTTGGTGATTGCGCAGTATTCCACCAGACACCGACTGTAGATCAACAATTGACCTGTGTGTCTGAACTTACAATGCTCAGATCTTACAACTAAACCACTGTACTATCTATCATCTTGCCTTTTTTCACATCCTGAGTTATGATTAAAAAGTTCATAATGGTATTGTCCAGTCTGTGATGGGTTAAAATGTTCATGATGATAGTGTCCAGAATGTGATATGTTTAAAACATTCATTATGGCAATGCCCAGCCTGGGATTTGGTTAAAATGTTCATGATGATGGGGTGGGGAGGTGTGGAGCCAAGATGGCTAAGTGAAGAGAGCATCTTTTTACAGCTCTGTAGAATTTTTCTTAATTACAGGAAAATAATTAACTTTTTTTTAAAATTCTTAAAGCAGCCTAGTTGACAATAGTTTTGACTATTTATTTTCTGAGTTTTATGAAGTTTTACAAAAATTTTCCTGTCACTTTCACTTGGTGACTAAACTGCTGAATGAAGACGAGCAACTCTAATTATTCTCACACTGACATGTTTATGAGAAAGGAATTACAACTAGTGACATTTGCTCTTCAGGAATTATTTTTGAAAACGGATGGTTTTAAAGAGAATTTAGAAAATCTAAAAGACAGCTGTCTCAAATAAACTGATGTCTTTAAAGAAATGTTACAGCAGCAACTAACAAAAATTTCTGACATGGAAAATGCTTTGAATGATATAGATAGTGGACTGAAAGAAGAAGCAGAAAATGAATTTTTATTAAAACAAAACATCTGGCTTCTAAACAAAATAGATGATTTGGAAAATAGAGAAAGAATATTCAACATAAGGATTTTTGGTCTTCCTGAAAGAACTGAAGTTGAGAACTTAATTTATTTTCTATATTCTTGGATTCCTGAAATACTAAATTTTCAGGAAGGTTTTTCCAATGGTATTGAAAGGTCTCATAAAGCCATAGGTAAACCTATTCCCTCTTCAGCTTCTCCTCTGAGATCTATCATTATAAAATTTCTCTCTTATATAGACAAATAACTAATACTTAAAGCTTCTTTAAAATACAAACAAAATGTTATCAAATTTGATAATGATTGTTCTAAAATGATGGATTTGAGGAAAAGCTGCTGGTCCCTTGTGAAAGCTCTTATACAAATGTTTTTAAATCTCAGTTAATCTTCCCAGCAAAAATTAAAATACATTTACCAAATAAAATGAGAATATTTGATAACTTAGAAGAAGTGTCTGTGTTTGTCAAAAATAGTAACTTTATACATTCAATAGAAGATTTGGACTAGTCACTCCCTACTCTGAAAAGAACCTCGGAAAAAATACATGGACTGATATGAAGAAAGAGAAACAAAAACAGATCGTAGTACAACTTCTATCAACAAACCTTCATAGTCTGTACTCATTAAATAATTGTTTCTTCTGAACAAATCTTATTTATTTAATAATTATTCTTTGTTTGAGATATCATTTAACAAGACACTTTTTAATATTAGCAGCATCTGAAATCAGTATTTTTTATATAAGATACTTAATTCTGAAACACCCCTTGGCTTCAAAATAGGTAAGTCACTTTCTCTAAGTCAAGGAAATGTTAATGTTCTCACAAAGGTAATTTTTTAATTTTTTTATTCTCAAGTACACATTAAGAATGTTTTCTTTTTTTATAGAGCTATAGAATTGATACACTCTTTAAACACATAGTTGTTTCATTTTTATATTGTTTTTGTAACTGACAGTAACATTATTTTATCTTTCTCCTGGATTTTGTTCTCAATAGAGTAACAGATTACATGATAGTCTTTCTGTTTTATATTATTTACTCTAGTTTTCTATTTATTGTGAGATACTATATCTCCTTTTCTTTTAGGGTGATAATTTGTCACTTTTTATGTTATTTCATGCTTAATTTGTATGTTTGTGAACATGGTACAGAGAATACCTCTCCATTGGTTTTGTTACCTTAAACTCTCAGAAATGCCCCCCCCCCTTTTGTGCCAGTTAATTATTTCAAATCTCCTTCAGTTTACAGTTTATTTTTTTTCCTTTCACTCTCTACTTATCTTGGGTCGTATTTCATGAGCTTGCTCTATTGATTTGTAGTAGACTAACACTTTTAACATTTGTGATGATTTTTGCATTAATCTTTGTCATAGGAAGTCTTTTGTGCTTCTGTATATCACTTCCTTTTCACAGATTGTGCTATCTTTTTATATGTTTCCTACATACATCTATTCTTTATCATTATTTTCATTAAATTTTCTAAGCTTTAATCTTGTATAAATTATTTTTTTTTACTTAAATTATATGTTTAGAGGACATTGCAGCTGTTACCATCTTGGTCCAATGGGTGGTCATAAATTAGTCATGTTGGGTTTTATGCATATATTGATAGTCGTGGGACAGCTTCTTGACTACTCCAGGATTCGTTGATATTTGGTTCCTGCTTGGATAGATGGATAGAATGTTGTTACCAGGATAGCTGTAAGAGAGTTAGTCTGAAGGGCCACCATGCACACAGTAAGGGGCTTTTGGATGTTGCTGTACACCTGAAGAGTTTGGGTGTAAACCTGCTTTTAAAACATGGTGGTTTATTGTGACAGATTGATATCTTATATTGTAGTTTGTGACCTTGAATGTGCAATTCTCATGTTTTTTGTTTGACTGTCAGTGTTGCTGTGTGCTAGGATTTCCCTATCTGTGTTGTGGTGAGATCTTCGAGTTTGTGTATATGGGGTCATTTAGATGTGGGACATAGCACAGTACACTGCGGGTTGAGCTGCTATGTAATACCACTGCTTAACTGATTTTTTTTTTCTTTTTTAAGCCATGGGAGTGGTGTCTTTGTGGTGGGGCTGAATGCTGTTTTATTTATTGTGGCTTTGGATTGGGGCTGTGAGTGTGGGGAGTTGCATCAAGGAGATTGCTTTCTTAACAGTATTGCTGGAAGGAATCTGATGTCACTGGTTGCTCCATTGGACTTGATTGCTTTAACGTTTGGCTAGATGTAGTGATTCTGCTTTGGATATTTAGTATTTGTAATTTGAAATGGATATAGGCTATGTTTCACTCTCTGGGCATTGTAGTATGAAAGGACTTGGGGGGGTTGAAACAGTGATAGAACTTTTGGTTTATGAGATAGACCCCTTTAACACTTGTGAGGGCTTGAGAGTTTTCACAACTTATAATGGTTCTTGTTTTATTTTGGAAGCTGTCACTAGTTAAAAATAAAGTCACATAAAGTAGCAGACAGCAGTTTGTCAGCAGTGAATCACAGTTTCAATCACACCAAGTATTTGTTACATCTAAAACATTCATTATACAGAATTTTCTCTTCTTTCTTGTTAATGGGAACCACTTGATTCACTTATAATGGACTAACTTTTTTTTTAATAATGTAATGGTTTCTTTCACATTAATACTACTTATAGGATGTAATTTGTGCTTCTGTTATATCACATCCTCCTTACACTCTGCACTTATATTGTATATATTCTGTACTTATATGTTCTTTATAAAATATTCATATTAGGATTTATGAGCCTTAACCTTTTACATATCATTTAGTTAAATTATACATGATATTTTAAGATTCTACTTTGAATTTTACTTATCAGATTGTTTACCATAAGTGACATGAATATTTTTGTTCATTATATGCTTTCAAGTACATACACACTTCAGTACACTCTACAGTTTTTTTTATAAATGATTTATTGAAGCTAAAATAGTATTTTGATCTCTAGATCTCTATTTATGTAACTATTCATGAAATGAGAATCTTAAAGTCAAATCATCCACAATCTTGCATTTCATTTGATAAAATACTCATAGGTGTTTCTATGTACAGCCAAATTAGTAATTCTGTGTATATTGGAATTTAGTTATAATGTGTCATATTCTATTGGCAGCAACTTGAGTAATAATGGTCTGTTATGTTGTATGTATTATTTGCTAGTTTTAATACCACCTGTTTCATGAAACCAATTAACTATAAGATCACTAGCCATGTTTTCTTATAGATAAGTAGTTTCAATAGTTTTATAACAACATTCATAGACTAGCTTTCTTTATTTTGATGTTAATGAAGCTAGAAATTGATCTTGATGTACTTAGGAATTTTTCCCATACTATTAAATAATTACTTAGAGGCTCTCAATTTCTAGAAAAAGAGGAAGGAGGAGGGGAAAGAAATGTAATAGAAATAAGTAATTGATTGCAAATGTAGTTGAACTAAAAGTAACACCAACATTTATAAACAAAACTAACAGTGGAAGCATTTAACTTAATGTAGTTTATAATTAAAGACAATTTAACATAATGCTTAGTCATGATAATTGCTCTTTATTAATTTATAATATCTTATATGCATACCCTTTCAAGAAATAAGGGGACAAGGGAGGGAAATCCAAGACAGACTGAGAGAAATAAAGGGGATAGTTGTGAGAGGGAAAAGAAGTATGAAATGAAGTGATTAAACATTTTATATAATAATTTCCATAATTGATTTAATTATTAATAAATTAATTTATTATACATTATACATAATTAATATTTATTTATTTGTGTATTTATTTTTCTTTTTATTTAATTTTCTTTTTGAAATATAATGATATTCTATGTATACTTCCATCAACATTATAATGTTTCCATTACTTAAATAATTCACTGCAGAGCTCAGTTAGGTTTTGGTCTTTTACTAATACTTAAATTTATTGATTGGTCGTAAAGTGCTGGATAATCTAATAGTTTTTTAATTATCTATTGGACTAGGAAGTTTGATAATTCCATATTTGTAGTTATTTCATACAGTTTACATTCTTTTTATTAATTGTTTCATTGTTTATCTTTGCTTTTTATGGTCTGAGCTATTAATGCTTACACTGTATAATTATAAGAGACATCCTGCTACTTACTATGTCACATTATTATTATTGTTATTATATTATTATTATTATTATTATTATTATTATTATTATTATTATTATTATTATTATTATCATTATTATTTTCTTATTTAAAACTAGTATTGGTACACAAATAACCCATTTATCATATAAAGGGATTTATCTTTACTATCTTTTAAATGTTAATGGTTGGAATAATCCAAAGAAAAGATCAAATTTGTTACATTATCTTAATAAGAATAAGGCTGAGGTGGTTTTACTTCAAGAAACTCACATTAAACAAATGGAGAGGTACCATAGATATATAATTTTAGCTCAATCCAATCCACTTTTAAAACAAAAAAAGGACTTATGATTCTATGGAAGACAAATATAGATTTTTCTACAAATTATTTATAAATATGAAGATCAAGATGTCCTTCTTACCTTTATTGATTTTAAGTTTAATAACAGATTATGGACTGTAGTAAATATTTACTGGTTTTCAGGTATGGGAAAAAGTTTTGCTAAGAAACATTTAGACATTGCACTTAATAAATATAAAGGCAGTTTAATTATCAGTGGAGATTTCAATTGCATTTTAGAAGATTCAGATACAATAATAACAGGAAACTAAGGTTGACCTCTACTGCAAAAACACTCATAAAATGGACTGACTCTCTTAATTTAAAGAATACATTTGATATGAAGGACCCCTGTTCATTGCTTTTTTCTTATCAGGATTATAAATTCGGTACACAGAGCAGAATAGATAGAATACTAGTTTTTCAAGATATAATTTCTAGAATTTCAAGCATTTACATCATTCCTTATTGCTCTTATTTTAAAATTTCAAACTCATTTTAAAAGATTGTCTTTTTTACTAGAATTCTTGCATATTTTATTTATTTATTTATTTAATTAACATTTGTTTGCCAGGAAAGTCCAACTGGGACAGGTCCCATTTTCAGAGGAGGCCCAGGGAGAAACACTCCAGATGCATATACAACTAAACTTAAGGAGTTCAAACCTTGTTTTATCTCTGAACTAATTTTTTCTTGGAATTCAATAATACAACCAACATTAATATAGTTATGATTTGGGATTCATTAAATGTCTATATTTTTGTAAAATTTTAATATGGTACAAAAATAAAATTAAGGAATGTGACTCAGAAATACAAAACATTCAAATACAATTATGTGTGGCCAAATTTAAAAATTATCGATAATAATAAATCTAATATAAATTAAACAGAAATTTTAAGTAAAAATATCTTGATATTTTGTCTCATAATACAAATCTGGCCCTCAAAAGGTTAATAATTCTAGCTCAATCCACTTGTAAATGACATCCTACTCTTTATCTTCTAAACACATGCATAATCTTTCAAAAAGAGTCAAGATGCAATCAAAATTAATAATATTCCAGAACTCAGACATAAAGGAAATTAAAAAATACTACAGATAATAGGGTAATTCTTGACACCTTTAGATTTCTTTACACATCTCAAAATTGTAATCCTAATATTTCAACTGTTTTTCCAATATTAAAACTTGATAATCTTAACATTAAGAAAAATCTCACCAAAATTAAAGGATGATTTGCATAAACACTTTTCTTATAAGGAAATTGTTGATAAAATTAAAACATAAAAATCCAACAAAACTCCAGGTATGGATGGGATAATAATAGAAACATATAAAATATTAGCTATAGCATTGTTTTCTTCATATCTTATTACCAGCTTAATCCTTAGGTGTCATTTAACTGTCTGCTCAATTTAGCACTTTATGTTCTATGTTGTTCTACTGTACCATATACTCTGCATGCCATGTTATTTACTGTATAATCACCTACTAATGTACCATTTTCTTTTCTATATTTCTATTGTATATTTCTAGTGCATACTTCTACTGTATATTTCTTATATTTCATTGTACTTGTGGAGCTTTTCTCCCAGTGCCTCTGCTGAAAAAGACCCTGTCTTCAGTCAGAATTTCCCAGTAAACAAATGTAAATAAATAAATAAAATAAATAGACAAAATCCCCCACCCCCATATACTGTCCTTTTTTCATAAAACACTTATTTAAATTCAATCTCAAGAAATATTCCACCTTCTTGGAAATATACTAATATACTTTAATAGCACCTACACTAAAAGAAAATAAAAAAAAAATCATAACTTTGCTGTTCTTAGAGACTTGTTTCACTTTTAAACAATGATTATAAGATTTTCATCATTACTGATAGAATAAAAGAACCTGCAGCTCAAGTAATCAACTCTGATCAAATGGGTTTTCTATATCAAAGGCAAACACATGATAATATTAGGTGCATTTTAATTCTTACAGATTTTTTGAATAGAAAAAAACTAAAGAAGCTTTAGTAATTAGTCTAGATATTGATAAAGCCTTTGACTCCCTAAACTGTATTATTTATTCAAAATCTTAGAGATCTATTTGATTTTCGTAAACGTTTCATCTCACTCTTAAAGAATATTTATAAAAATAATCTCACATATGTTAAAATTGGTCCCTTCACTTCCAAACTTATTCCTCGGACTAAAGGTACCAAGCAAGGTTGCCCACTTTCTCCAATTCTATTTGCTTTAGCCATTGAAGTTTTTGCTATTTCAATTCAAACAAATCAAAAATATATGTGGCATAGATATTTTTAACAATTATTCTTCTAAAATAATGCTATTTGCAGATTATATATTATTGACACTTCAAAACTAAAGATCAACATTTATTGAATTAGAATCTACAGTAAAACTATTTCAATCTACTTCTGGTCTCTGCTGTAGCAAAACTAAATCAACATTTTTAATATTAAATAAAAAGAAAAAATTCAAATACAAAAAATCCTATTATTGCTAATCAGGTCTTCTCATTTGAATAACTAGGTATTATACTACTTTTGTCTATAGATGAAATATACACATTAATTATAATAACATCATAGATATAATTATGTTATTTTTAAATGGAAGCAGCCTGTTATGTCGTTTGAAGATAGGCTTCAATTAATAACAATGATTCTTTAACCAAAATATTATTTATAATAAAAGCCTTGTCCCTATTTCCAAACAAACAGCACATTAGTGAAATAAATAAATATTACAATTTCTTTGGTTTCCTAATAAACCTAAAATAGCATTTCTTCATCACATTAGACCTTGGGCTCTTGGGGGAACCACTTTCTCATTATATTGTTACTTATATTAAAGCATCATTTTTTTAAATTATATTACTATAAACCAAATCAATACTAAATGCACTTCTAATTGGAAAACTTTACATTTATCTGTTCTTAATAGTAATAACAATATACTAGGTAAGAACAATTCTACTAATATAGATAATATAGTTTGGCATTATCTTTGTAATTTCATTCAGTATAATATTTCTCACCATACAGACTCAAACTACTTAATTTTTTTAACTAAAATCTTTTGGAAACATAGTTCTCTCTAACATAGGTATCAAAATCTGATTTGAATCCATAATTCCTTTTAGTATCACTAAAACATTTTTAATAAATCTCATACTCATATATTTTATATTTGTAAAACTAAGAATTTTATTTATTGGCATCAGTGTTTCAAAGAATTAAGAGCTAAAGGTGTTCACTAACTTATTTCAAAGTTTGAATTGAATCTTCAGGATTGGTTGTTATTACAAAACGTGAAACTTACCCACAGGAATTATGTCTAGTTCTCACTCTCACTTTAATGAAAATCCTAAGTTAATTTATTTTCTGTATGAAATTGTATACAACTCAAAACTTGATAATTTAAATTCAAAACTTTACAAAATGTTTATAGAACATAAAATAAATTTAAATTTAAAATCCTGGAACCATATTACATTAGATCACACTTCCCATTTTACCGCTCTCTCTCAAAAAACAAAAAAAAAACAAATATTATCATCTGTAAAACACACCTCTTGTTCCCAATACTGGCACATATTTACATGGAAATTTTTACACAGAGCCTTTTTAACTCTAAATAAAATAGTAAACCAAAGTAAGGCAAAAATGAGGTGATTAAAACCAAACAAAGAAGCAGAGAACTACCTCGCAAAGTGAAACAATAAAGCCTCGGAGGGAATTAATGCAGCAAAACACTTTTATTGAAGTATAAAAAACACCATTAACATAGTTAAAAATCTGTTTTCGTTTCAGCAACTTCATTAGATGTGGGCTGAAGCATAACTCATCATGTAAATACTCAAAAATAAACAACATCATAAATCAATTACTCAAATTCCACACACACACACACACACACACACACACACACACACACACACACACACACACACATATATATATATATATATATATATATATATACACACACATACAGTATATAGATGCACACACGTGCACATGCGAGTGCACGTGTATATGTTTAAGTTTCATTTCAATATTATGCGTTGGATGGTGGGAGTGAAGAAACTGATATACCTACAGAAAGCTCACTCAGGCATTGTGAGAACATGTACAGTGCAGTAATAAAAATATGTATATATACATGGGTCCACTTCTTTAACTTGAAATACTGAAATCCCAAATTTCAGTATTTTGAGTCGAGAATATCGAACCCTCAAAATCACAAAATACCACAATCATGAACACCTACAACATCGAACCTAACAAAACACAAATAAATACATAACCCTCCCCCAAAACAACACAGACACTACCAACACAAAACTGACAATACCACCACATGTTTCTGCATGTTTCCCCCATGTGGGAGGCTGTGCCCTCCGCTACCTATATATACCAACTCTGAGGTCTCACTAATCTAAACAAAATGGAACACACTCCTTCTGTCACTTATTCTACACTCCCACTGCAGACAGTCACATGTAAAGTCACTAATAACACACACAAACACACTACACATATACAAAACTCATCACATTCAGCACTCACACACATATACTATCACCCACTCACCCCAACCTACTTCTATAACTCCCCACAACAACTACATATTAACACATTAACACTAAAACCCTTAAAATTTAAATACCTACCTCAAACTCTGTACAGACATGAACATCACCCACTACACCACAAAACCCTGAAAGTGATAGCACACACACTATATATATATATATATATATATATATATATATATATATATATATATATACATATATGTGTGTGTGTGTGTGTGTGTGTGTGTGTGTGTGTGTTGCCATATTTACCCTTGCCCTTGTGACGTGGGGTAGTATCTGCTAAACATCTGATGAGACCCTGAACTATAGGAGCAAAGACAAAAAAGGCTTCTACTGTGAAAATGTGGTTGCTACATTTGAAGCAAGCATCTTGCTACAGGTTATACCACACACACAAAGAACTGAAGTAAGTCATCAGTCCTGACTGCAAAAGCATATTTTTGTCCTGGCTTTCAGAAATGCTCATACGGGTATGAATGCACTCATGATGGACTGGAATCTACTGATCATGCCCTCTAACACCTTGCACTAAAAGTGGCTGGCCCCTTTGTGCCACTGAAGCAAAGCTAATGCCTAAAACTAGTGCAGTTGCCTGTTTTTGCAGACTATTTGCCAATGTCAGAGAACAGTTTTGAATATTTGGTCACATATATTTTAGTATCAATGCAATTTATAGCTCCTGGAAAACCCAGCACTTTCTAGCAGACATAAACTTTTCCCAAGCAGGAATAAGTGTTATATTACTTCAAGGAAAATAGTCTAGATTATAACTGTTGCCACTCTCTAGTGGTTTCTTAAAAAAATATTTGTAAGGAATCTCCCTATAAATATATGTCATTTTCTAAGACTTGTGGTCAGAGGTCTCTCTCTCTCTCTCTCTCTCTCTCTCTGTCCACAGAAGTACTCAAAAGCAACATATAGATGATATTTCCCAACATAAAGTCATTGTTCTTGTTTTGCATATCCCTGGAAGTCATTATCATAGTTGTAGTATTAACCTGGTTCCTTGGATCAGTAATTGGCCTCTTTAGCTGACAGAAATGTATGGAAGCGGTCAGAGCGAAGCTAACATGGAAGCTATGTTACAGAGAGGAATTTAGATGTTATGGAAGTGCAGAAATCATTCAGACATACTTTAGAATTAGCAATATGTATTTCATTATAATGTTGGAAGCTTAGATTGTTATGATTGGATTTTGTAAGCTCGGCAAGTCAGCCTGTTTAACAAGTCTCCTCAAAATCCATTGTCCTCAGAATTAACTGACTCGGTCTAAACCACAAATACCTTTTATTCTGCCAAAGCTCAGTGATCTTTCTGTTGAATGAAAGCAGGTCTAAGACAAGACTGTGTTTATCTCAGTTGCAGAACCCTCTCACACTTGAGTAGACAAAAGTGTGCACAACAGTATATATATATTTAGTCACATACACACATGCAAACACACACATATCCCTTTTCAAGTGACAATATATTAATATATGGAGATAAAGTGGAGTTTAACACAGATCCACAAAGACTGACAAAATGTATACATACTCTTGCTAACCTATACATAAAAAATCTGATAAGGGTGTGGCCCATGTGCATGAATGCATGCATATGAGTAGAAATACACATATGTCTACAACCAAACACACTGATTATATGTAAACAATTGCATACAATGAAAACATGTGCATGCATATATCTAAATGAATTAACTTCAAGTGTAGATGCATTTAGGGCAACAAGTACATCTATGCATAAACACATCTTAGTTCATAGGTTCATACGTTCATAGGTATGTACTAGGCTAATGACCACAAGGGCCTTTTTACGCCTAGCCATGCATCCCAAATATCTGACAAGTTCTGGTACCATTGATAAGTGTAAGCAGGGGCTTGGGAGATAAAACATTTACAAGCAGGGGCCTGGGAGATTAACCATTTACATGCTAAATGCATCCATTAGAGATACGGGTGTCAAACTAGGGATGAATTTCCTGTTCCCCATCCAACTGTCCAGGTTACACTTGAATTGGGTTAGGGAGTAACTCTGTTTCACATGGATGGGAAGCCTGTTCCAAACAAAGAGTAGTCCCTGAGATACATACCTCTGTCTCCAGCAGGTCCTATTTATACAACAGACAATGTTTAAGTCTTTAGAAAGGGTAATTCTGGTGCAGTTTGTTTTGCGGATATGCAGAAGGTCCATCAGGGTGGGTCCAACAATGCCTTGTATGCCAGACATAGCTCTATGTGTCTTTGTTTTATATGTAGTATACAATGAAGACAGTACATTAGTTGTGATTTTTATTACTGTGAGATGTTCAAAATAAAATGTAAACCAGCTTAGTCCTGCTTCAGAAAAGTCAGAAAAAACAATATCTTACAGCTTTCTTGTTCCTGTTGCCCAGCCTGGGTCATGCTGAGGTTTATCTGGTACCAAGTCTCGATTTCATCTTGGCTACAAGAAGCACACCCATAACTATGGCCCTGATAATCCACAGATAACATTCTGGTATTCCTCTGAGCATATACCCATGCAGCTTCCTGGTACTCCAGTATTTGCTCTTGTCAAGTTCCTGGCTGATATTCTCCAAGGGTTACCATTCCTGGTCATGCAACTCCCTTTCTATGAGAGGCAAACAGCTCTCTGTTGGAATGTCTGCACTTGAAATGCTGAGTGCCAACAAGCCAAACAAAAAGACTGAAAACACAGGAGATGAGTGACTCTCAAAGATTGCTCTTCTCCTTCAAACTTCTTTTTGCATGGTTTGGGGGCACCCAGCACACACCCATGTTGGAGGAAAGCCCCCCACACCCCCAAATATATATATATATATATATATATATATATATATATATATATATATATATATATATATATATATATACCAACTCTGAGATCATCATACCTTGGAGAAAATGGAGTATTGTGAGAAATGGCATTGCAGACTTAGTATATGTAAGTCTGTTCTTTCAGCCATTCGGTCTTTACATTTCTGGAGTCACTCTAGTGGTTCACAACATTTCAAATGGTTGCTGAGGCAACATTTCTGCCCTTCTGAGAAACAGTCTTTACTTTTTACCCCAGCTTAATAGCTGTCTCAGATTAGTCTCTGGTGGTGCATGATCTACCGTAATGGTTGGTATCAATACAACATCATTACCTTAACATTCACTGCATACCACACTGCAGAATAGCTCATTACATAGCATTTCAATGCTAAACAGCACAGTAAACATCACTGAATAACCTTATAATGGACTAATATGCCTTCCTGCACTCCCAGTGTGAGTGGCTGGTTCCCATACACTCCGGTTACATATTTCCACTTCAAGGTTACATGCCCGTGGAGAAACAAAACATCCACTTTTGGAATTCCACACACAGTTATTAATGCAACATTATTTTGGGGTTTGACTAAGTCAAACAGACCCTTTATGAATACCTTGGTGAGATAAGTACAATGATGGTGTATAACTCTACGATGGTAGGCTGGGGGTGGGTGGAGAGAAAAAACAATGGTTGTTGCTGAGAGTTTTTAATCTACAGCCAGAGAGAGCTTTCATGCCCTTCAGTATCCATTACAGACTCTCCATATCTGTCTTTAACTTAAAATGCTATAAAATATCAGCAAAGAAGGAGGATCTATGATGTGGAGCATGAGGTGTTTTAAGTTTAGGCAGTGAGCGGTGTGGTTGGATCAGTGAGGAACTAGATGTATTGTTGCAGAGAAAAGGGTGATGGCAGGTGACTTGGAGAGGGTGTAATTAGATGCAGAAGATGGTGGCATTAAGGCTGATGCAATTGGGGGTAGCTGCGGGTAAGGAGTGCCTCAGTGGGGTGCAGTGGGTGTGAAACTTCTTTGTGGGTAGCACACCTGTTCACTGTAACTCAGAAATCAGACAGCAACTTCACAGGATAAAACAGAAAGACAGACTTAGGAATAGATAAATAAATGAGATTTAGTAAAACATTTAGAACAAGGGCTACCAGTATGTAAAAATATCAACAGATTCCACCTGTACAGAGACTACTGGAGATGGCGTAGGTGTGGGTAAAGGCTTTATCTGCCCAAGATAAAGTGGAAGAACAATCTAGCTGCTTCAGGCAATGTCAGGAAAGGGAATGTGTGGCTAAATAGGGTCACTTTGAGAGAATTACTAGAGAGATGAAAAGCTTTACCTAAGACCAGACTTCTGTGTCACATGTTTTACGGCCATGTTGGTGAAAGAGCAGGCAAGTGTCTTAACCAGCTGCTGATAGCACTGTTCCAAGTCTTATAGTAAAGGTTGGTGGGGTAACTCAAAGTAAATATTGCCATCCTGGCCATGCTACAAATGCTATAACCATTCAAGGAAAACTACAAGAAAGACCTAGATAAGCTAGAATCTTCACTGTGTAATACCTTAAATCTCCAGTAGTACAGGCCCATGGGATATTGTGTGACATTTAGACCCTTTGATCTGGATAGTATTTGGTGTACTTTGCAGGCATCCTAATGTTTATGGACATCAGACATGATTTTAAGCTAAAGTATAGTTAAATAATCTTATGCTTTAATGAAGAGGTCAAAAAGCAAAGATGAGACATTTGTCTACACATCTAGTTGGGTTTGGTTTTATTGGCCTGAATGTACCTGTAAAGACTTAAAAAGTAATAAGTCATGGGCATTCGGAAGACATGTAGATGAAACACTGGTATAACCTTAAGAGGTCATTTATCTGTCTCTCTCTCTCTCTCTATATATATATATATATATATCCCATGGGCCTCCACTAGTGGGTGGTCATGATATTATACAGTAAAGACTCTAGTTTGGCTGGGTCTTTCATGCAGTTTTCACTGAATGTTTAATCTGAGCGAGCAATTTAGCCTTTGGTTGAAATTATTTATTTATTTATTTTACATTTGTTAACCGGGAGAGTCCAACTGGATATATGTCCATTTTCAGTGGAGGCCCGGGGAGAAAAGCTCCAGAGCAGTAACATCATTAACAAGAGAAAGACATGTT
Source organism: Protopterus annectens (assembly GCF_019279795.1). Classification (NCBI taxonomy): domain Eukaryota; kingdom Metazoa; phylum Chordata; order Ceratodontiformes; family Protopteridae; genus Protopterus; species Protopterus annectens. The sequence goes on from NC_056733.1 coordinate 1,124,445,645, forward strand.
AACCAAAAGGTTCATTAAACAATATATAGAGTACACAATCTTTATACTTCATATAAAAGTATAGTACATATAAGATAGTGAGTTAACCAAAGAGTGTATTTGCCAACATTCCCAAGCTACATTAATAGATACATGTTATAGAGGTGTTTAACAGCAAGTATAGCAGGAAGATAGAGTAGATAACTTCATAACTAATTTCTACACACGAGAGACATACTATGTCCTTTAGGTTTCTTTACAGTGTTCAGTGGTACTATTACCCCAGGCAGACATTACAAAAGTAGTAGATAAGCTGTTACTCTAGTTGCTAGAAACAGAGACATACGAGTTACTATCCAGGGGTAGTACAGGTACATAATCTGTGAAGTGTGTTTTGAGTAGTTTTTTGAATTGGGCGGTGGAGTTGTTATTTATTATGAGTGCTGGAAGGGAGTTACACATTTTAGAGATGAAGTGGCTATAAATGGATCTACCTGCCTCATTTTTAAAGTGTGTTACCTTAAGGAGGTGTTGGGTACTTGATCTCAGGGATCTGGTAGTGGTGTAAGGCTGGAGTCGTTGCTGCAGGGCTGGTGTGTTGCCTGGATGATGTAGTACTTTGTGAGCAAGTGCTAGCTGGTTGACTTGAAGGGTCAGGGGGAGTTCTAGTCAGTTGAGTTTTTTTTAGGCTTTCACAATGGTGGGTTCTAGAAGGTGATCCTGTGGCGAATCTGGCTATTTTATTGTAGCAGCTATCTAGTTTGTTGAGCTCAGTTTTTCGGAGATTGGTAAGCATGGGGGAGGCGTAAACTAGGGCCGATAGGAGGTGAGTCCTGGCTGTGGTGACCTTAGAGTGACTGGTGAGAAACTGTTTGTTGCGATAGAGTAGGCCCATTTTTCTGTGGACTCTTTTTATGGTCTGGGAGATATGAATGTCAAATTTAAGGCTATTGTCAGTTTCGAGGCCTAGCAGTTTGGCGTGACTGCTGGGTGTGATGGTGGTGTTGTTATGAGAGGAGATTGAAAAGTTAGTTGAAGAGTGTGGAGATCTGTGAGAGCTGAAGAGGAGTAATTTAGTTTTGGCTAGGTTTAGAATGAGGTTTTGGTTAGTGATCCATGTTTATGCCAGGGAAAAGCATTCTTGTGTTAGGGAGAGGAGGTGGTCAAGGGAGTTGGCTGCACAGATAATGGTGGTATCATCTGCATATTGGACTATTGAGGCTTTGGGTATGGTGGATGGTAGTTGATTAGTAAACAGGGTGAAGAGTAGAGGACCCAGGATGGAGCCTTGGGGTACCTGTAGGGAGACAGGCAGTAGGGGAGAGAGCTGATTTTGTCATTTTACAGCTTGTTGCCTACCATCTAGGTAGCTCTTAAACCAAGAAATAGTAGAGAAGCTGAGATTTAGGATGGTTAGTGTATGAAGCGGTTTTTCATGGTTGACCATGTCAAAGCCTTTAGATAAGTCTAAGAGAGTTGCAGATACTAGCAATCCATTGTTTCTGTGGTTATTGACGGTATTAGTGAATGATGTAAGTGCAGTGGTGGTGCTATGGAAGGGTCTGAAACCATGTTGCTGAGTGGATAGTAATTTGTTTTCTAAGAGGTACTTCATCAATTGCATGTGGAGAACCTTCTCTAGAAGTTTTGATGGGGGGATAGTATAGCTATGGGTCGATAGTTACTAAGTTCTACAGAGGTACCCCCTTTGTGCAGTGGTGTAATATGTAATATTTTCCAAAGATGGGGTACTTTGCACTCTGAGATAGATCTGTTTATTAATATGGAGACAGGGTAGGCTATTGCTTCAGCTGCTAGTTGCAGATATTTGAAAGGTACATTATCGGTGGCTGTAGAGGCTGGCCTAAGTTTTTGGCTGGCACTGGGTTGAAAGTGAAGATGGGGTAACTGAGATTTGTTTTGGGTGAAGAGTGTGTTTTAGTTGGGGATGGGTTGTTGGCTAGGTTTTGGATAGTTTCTGTAAAGAATTTATTGAGCTGAGTGGGAATGTTGTCGTGGTTATTCACTATTTTGGGGGTGGGATGGTTGTTTTTCCTGGTTGTAGTACAGTGTTGACAGCAGCCCAGAACTTTTTTGGGTTGTTAATATATTTGTTCTGCATATTTAAGTAGTAGGAGATGTCTGTTTTAATAAGTTGTTTGACTTTGTTATGTAACTGACGGTATGTTTATTTGTCTATTTGGGGTTTGCATTTATGATAGTTTGTCCACGCTTTGTTCCTATCTCGGAGTAATGGTTTAGTATTTAAAGTTAGCCAAGGTGCATGTTTAGTTCTGATTCTTGTAGTTCTAGGAGGGGCATGGTGGTTAAGTATGTTAATGAAGGTAGTATTGAAGTATAGTACTGCTTCATCAAGGTCCAAAGTTTTTAGGGGGTCCAGTTACATAGTTTTAGGTCATTACTGAAGTTGAGTTGCTTGATTTTTTTTTTCTATTCGTACATTCCCTGACAGTTTCTTGGGTCAATTGGGGAGTTTTGCTTCTTATTAGAAATGTAGGTAGGTGGTCACTGAGGGTGTCTGGCAGGCAGCCGGCGTGAGATATATAGGAAGGATGAGATACTAGTATCCAGTCTAGTATAGATTGATGTTTGGTTCTTTTGTCTGTTCTGGTGGGGGCAAGTTATTAGTTGGGTTAGCCCTTGTAGGTTGATATGGGAGATAGGGTTTAGACTGGAGCAGTTGTCCCAGTCAATATTAAGGTCGCCTAATAGGATGTTTTCTTGGGAAAGGGTGTTGGTTATCCATTCTAGTAGTTTTTCTGTGATGGTAATATTGTTCCCTGGGGGGATGTAGCATCCTATAATGTTGATGTGTTTATGTGGGTTAAGTTTCAGTTTAGTGAGGATAAGTTCAGTGTTATCTAAGTCTGGGGATGTTATGTCTAGTTTTTCTTAGATAAGGTGAGTTTTATATAGTATTGCTACTCCTCCACCCCTTTTTCCTACTCTGTCATTTCTGATTATGCTGTAGCCTGTTGCTGTGATTTCATTATGTTGAATTAGGGGCTTAAGCCAGGTCTCTGTCAGAATGGCAATATCTGGATGGTAAAAGGAGATTAAGGCATGGAGGTCATGGACCTTATTTAAGATGCTTCTAATATTTAGATTTATGATGAGGAGTGAGTTTGTGAACTTTTGGAGTAGGGTTGTATTTAGGTATGGGATTGGTCTATCTGGACTAAGTGGGCCTGGGTTGGGGTGTATGTCACCGCAGCATACTAGTGCTGTTTTCAGGTGTACATAAAGTTTGACTAGTTTGTTGATGAGTTTTGTGTAATTAAGAGTGGTGTGGGATTGGCTGTTTGATGGGCATAGCTTGTATCTGAGGTGGTAGATTATGGTAGGGTGATAGTTGTATGGGGATAGTTGTAAATATGGTATGGGGTTTGGAGTATTGGGGGATGTTCCTTTGTAAGGAATGAATAGTGTGTAGGTAAGTGGTGTTTGGTAACTGGTAATGGTGGTTAGCAGAGTGAGGGAAGTGATGCAAATGGTATATAGTAGGAGATGAGTGTGTGAAGGTTGAGATGGTGATATCATGGTGTAGGGGTGAAATACCTAGTGTCAACCAATAACCCCCAAAACCCACAGCTATTATTCAACAATATGATCCCACCAAAAATATGATAAATAAAAGTCAACTAGGATAACACCAAAGACTGGTCACTGTAGTTATAAATGATCAAGTGTTAAAAAGCATCCAGCAAATAAGATTCTTATATCAATTAAAGCAAGAATGTATATGCTTTAAGCATTAGATAAGGTTACTAAAATATTGTTATATAAGTACCTTTGGCTTCACATAAACATGGGTAGGTAATAGTTCAGGATGTCAGAGCAGATAACATATGGTTTTACTTATGGAACTTGGAAGAGTCTTAAGAAAATTAATAAAATGAGTGTTGAGAGTATGAAGCCTGGCAGTTAATGCAGTGGATTGAAACCATGAATTACTGGTTATTATTTTACTTTCAGATTATACTATTTTTCCACTGCATTTCATATAATTTGTTACTCTTGCTCTGTGTGGAGGTGGAATTAAAATTTGACTTGCAGGATGGCAATTGTTTGTTCGGATGCTAAACTAGATGTCTGTTCCTGAGTGGGATTTATGAATGCTTTCTTCATCGAGCAAATAAGCAGTTAAGATTCTTTATCCCTGTTATAGCATTCTAGCACCAAGAAGATGAACATTCATTTTGTAAATCTTCTGTACTACTAGTATTAATATTGAGCACAACAATGTAAGGGTGTCAAGCCAATTTCCTTGTTCCATGACCAGAAACATGGCACTGCACATAATAAAGCAAGCAGTATACTGTTATGCTCAGGTGTACTCTTACTGTGTGTTCCTCACACAGAATCGTTATTACAATTCCTCTTCTCTTCTCAGTGCACAGATCCAGGTAGAAAAACAAACATACTAAATCAGTCTGCCTCAACTAAAAATACGTTGAACATTCTCAAATAATTAGAGCAGTTCATGAATAAAGTTTAGCTGACATGGTGAAGATGACTGTACTTTATGTGCCTCAGCAACTAACTGCTATGCCCATTATATACCCAGGCAAAAAACAATCTGGAGATTTCCCACATCTAGTACTGTGATGAAGATGCTTTAAGTTGCATGCAGCTAATGTTCCATACTCTGGGCCTGAAGATGGTTGGATTTCTTCAGTGTCTTACTATTGAGTTAGCCTGTGATGCAACTTAAAGCTGCCGGCTCGGCTCATAAGCTTTTGTAAAGAATTCAGTACATTCATTAGATTTCACAAACTTCAAGAAAGGAGGCTTGCTGTTCTTAGTTTTTGACATCATTCACCCAGACGACAGTATGACGCAAAAGCAATACCCAAACTGACAACTCAGTTTCTGAAATTGTTGCTAAAAGTCTGTAGCATTCATCATGGGAACTGTCTGCTGCAAATCCCGATGAAGACACTCGAATACATCAGAACTCCTCAGTGTGTCCACACTGATAGCTTTCCTCAGTTTGCTTACGACTTTTACTCAGCACCTCCTCAACGTCTGTTTTTGCATTTGGATCTTCTAGGGCTTCTCTTTTCTTGGCCTCCACTCTGGCAGCAATTCACAGTTGGCGAGCGTTTATTCTTTCTTGTGGATCTTCAGAATCTATTCTCAGCCCTTTTGCTTCTTCTTCCACTCCTTCAGGTGGGTGGACATGTCTGTGATCATAACCAGTTAATAACTTTCAGCCTTGAGAACAGCCTTCACTGTGACATAGAGGGATAAAGGCCTGACTACAGGCTAGGTGAATGAATGAATTAGTTTTCCCACAGAAATATATCTTCTCACATACGATAAAGGCCTGACAACAGGCTAGGTGAACGAACTAATTAGTTTTCCCACAGAAATATATCTTCTCCCATACAATATTCTTCTCACATACGATATTGTGCTGATATCCAGAGACCACTCTATCTAATAAGCTCAGCCGGTAAAAGTATGTACACAGAGAAGAGAAATGAGTTCATTAATGTCTGTTTGTTAAAGACTTAAATCATGAAAGGGAGCCTGTACTAATTCCAGTTTTGGTTAGTTTGTTGAGAAGGAAAAGGTAGTCAATTAAGTCAAAGGCCTTAGTGAGGTATAGAAAGAGTGTCCTGTTAAGGCTGCCTTTGTCTGAGTTTTGTAGAATGTATACAAATCATTTAATTCCTTGTTTATTTGCAACATATCCTATTTCAAAAATCTAGTCATACTTTAGGTTATAAGAAAAGAGGCAGATTGCACTGAATGTGTTATTTATCAGTCTCTCCTTTCCAGAAGTAACCTGAAACTACAGTAAGAATTAAAAGAAATGTTTATCCAGCCATCCATCACCACTTTTTCCCATGTTTGCACATGGAGTAGGGAAGCCACTTTAGCAGTGACAGTCATCTAGAGTCAAGGTTTACACCACCAGGTGGCTAGCTGTGCCTCTTCCACACCACACACTTGCATGCACACTCACTCCTATGGCCAGTTTACAGTGTCCAATTCACCTACTGTATGTCTTTGAATGTGGGAAGAAACTAACGCACCTGAAGGAAACTCCCACTAAAACAGTGAGGACATGAGGACTCCACACAGAAGGCAGCCCAGATGAGAACTGAACCAGGGAACCTCTTGCTGTAGGCTATGTTACTAAGAATTAGCAGTGCAACCTTCAGGTCTATTAGCAATTGCGCAAGTACTGAAATATTAGCAGAAACATAAATATCATTCCTTTTCACTTGTTACCCACATTCTACTGTATTATAACACGATCAAAATACAGGCTACAGATTACATACAATGTGCGTATCAACGAGGCTAAAGTGCACATTTTGTTTCAATTGTATATTAAAAAGAACAGAATGCTTGACTTAAGGTTTTGTAATCTGTATGTAATTTTTTCTTTCCAGATGAAATCTATTGAACTGATGCAAAGCAAGATGGTGTATACATCTTCACTGTCTCATCCCAGGCACAGTCTGTAACCTGGCCAGGGATGTGAAGACTCAAGTCCAGCCCATACACAAACTCTGTGTGGTGTTCCACTGTTTCCAGTAGTGACTCAGGCTTGGAAAAGTCCCAGAATCTCACAGTAAAATCATATGAGCAAGAAGCAAATATTGTTGCATGAAATGGGGAGAACTTCACTCTTCTTATGGCATAGGTATGACCAGAGATATTAAACACAGGTAGCCAGATATTTTTCAAATCCCATCCTCTTAAAAACAATCAACTGCACCTGTTACCAGCAAGTTCTGATCGTATTTGCATCAGTCACAGGTCAAAATTACAACTTGATGAGCTGGTATTACAAGTCTTGTACCAGATGATTTCATATCCCAAACCCGTAAAGTATGGTCACCTGAGGTAGATGCAAAGCAGCCTGAAATAAATGGGGACCACACAGTACTATAAATGACACCTTCATGGCCTTGAAATGTACTTGCTAACTGGCTGACAGATGGATCCCACACTTTTGCAGTGTAATCCCATGAACCTGAAACCACCAATTGTTCTCCTATGGTTTGGTTCCAGTCAACACTATGAACCTCCTGGGTATGTCCTTTGTAGACCTGTAGTGGTCTTACAGGATTAGCTGTGTCCCAGACTTGTAATGATCCATCCCCACTGTGGGTGATCAGCACATGCTCATTGTTCTCACTCCAAGTAACATCAAACAGACCCTCATTCCAGTCAAAGCTGCGTAAGCAATGAATTCCAACTTCATTCTCTTCTAGCACAACCAATGTGCCACAACCTGTTGGTGGTATAAAAATGTGTTCTGTCAGCAGTATTTAAGAGAGGAAGGACTCAAAATATTGGTAGCTTAAACACTATGCTTCTACACACCCCTCGTTCCCCAGAGGTGGTAGCAAACATGGACGACACCACTCAGGATAACAATGGTCTGCTGCTTTTTGCCCTTGATCCAGAAAAAACAGGTGCTGCTGGAGGACAGGAGGCTGGTATTGGTTCCTTATACATTTCTGTAGTTGGCAGCGGTGGAACTACTGCTCAAGGAGCAAGTAGCAGTGAAGCACTGGTCCATGCAAATGCAGGTGGTGGAGTGTCAGTCTCTGCTGCAGGCACCTAGTGTTTCTGTTCTTCACAAGTTTCAGCAAGGCCTAAGGCACAACGCCTGACAGGAGGCAGCTCAAAGTCCTGAGTAGTGGATATACTTTATACTTTAGGCTGGAAGTATCTATTAAGGAGGATATAGGAATTTATGAGTACCTAGGCTATTCACTAGCAGAATGCTACAACCTAGAGAACAAGTATACAAATTTACTGAGAATTATGTCATTGCACAATAGCTTGCAGTCACTACATCTGACCTCAATACTGCAGTAGCTATGCCACAAGACCCCACTCCTACAAGTTTACTGAGAATTTTGTCATTGTATAATGTCAGCACATTTATCATGAAGAACCTTACTGTGTATAAACTTAACCAGTAAAATACATGTCTGCTCCATGACTGAAAGTCTCTGTGAAATAGTCCATGCACTCTAACAACCTCTTGCTAAGTTGGCCACTCTCTGCTTTTTCTTGACCAGTATAGCATTCTGCATATGCCGGTTATTTAGTCTCGGGAAATGACAGAAACACTGTTTAATTTGGAGTCTCTTTATTAATTGTTTGCACTGGCTATAAACTGATTATTCTCAGATATAATTTGACTTTAGCAATACATTCTACTACAGTGACCATCCCACCCTAAACACCCCCTCGGTGTTGTCTCCTCTTGCACTCAGTCATGGTCTTCCTTCATACAGCAGGTACGTGTCATATGTTGTTATATTTCTATTTGTTCTAAGACTGCGTGGAAGAGTGAAATGACTTTGGTAGTGTGTTATAGTTGTAACAATTTCATTCAGATGGTATAAGCTTTATGTATGCTGAGCATGTTTCCTTTTAACACATATGTATGTAAAGTCAGTTGCTGCTATTCTCATATAGATAGATAGATAGATACATAGATAGATAGATAGACAGATAGATAGATAAAAGACACTGTTTAATCCCATGAATGTTTACAAAGTGATGGTTTTATATTGTGCTTATTAGTGTAGTGCCATGTTCTGATGATCTGCTCAATACAACTGTATATGTACACTGCATTGGTGTTGTTCTCTAGTAATTCTCTTATACCTCCCCCATATTATCTTGCTCTATCTTGCTGTGGTCCTTCCTCCATCTCTTTTTTGTATAATAAGTCCTAACTTTAATGCCTCAATATAACAGAGTTTAGTAGAGTTGTTCTCTTTCTTTCATTTCAGAGCCTGCGAACACTACATCTGACTTCGATACTGCAGGAGCTCTGCCTCAAAGCCCTACACCTACAAGGTTACTGAGACTTTTGTCATTGTATAATGTAAGCACATTTATCATGAAGAATCTTACTGTATATTAACTTAACCAGTTAAATGCATGCCTGCTCTGTGATTGAAAGGGGGATATTTAGCAATCCACTAATGCTTTATAAAGCCAAAAGCTTTCTTACCGACACAACTGCAACTACACTTACCACTACTTATCTTCTCCCCTGACTTCTTCATAGTGCTCCCGTCCTCACTAATCTCCAAGTTTCACAAAAATTAAAACTTGAACAATGATATGATAAAGTTGCTAAATTTGCAGCAAATACCCCTTTAAGAACCCACCACTTTGTAGCACTAAAAAGACTAAATTGGTTAGAACTGCCTCATCAACTAACATGTACACAACCTCTTGCCACCTATAAAATTATCCATCATCCATCTGCCTGTTCAACACTAAAAAACATTCTACACAATTATATTCCCAGTCGGTCATTGCGATATAATGGCCAAAAACTCCTGTTTGGAAACCTAGCAAATCTGCTGGGCATTGTCTGTATTCATACAAGGTTGATATGACCTGGAACTTCTTACCTGTATCCATCAGGTCAATACCCTCCCTCTCTCCCAACTTTCAAAACCACTCTGAAAGACTTCCTAGCTAAAATCTGTCTTTGTTCTTGCTCAAAACCAGGATAAACTATATCCCTAAATGTGAACAAGTACCTTTTCATTCCTTGTAATTCCTTTTCTCTTTTCACTTACTTCCTTACTTCTATCAAATTCACTTCCCTGAATTTCTCTCTAAATATACTTTAAGCCTGTTTTTCCCCTCACTTCATAGGATCATAGGAGATTACTAGGCTATCAATCTGGAGGTCATTTTAAGCCTAGCCATTTCAACCCAATGTAATATCGTAGAGGTACTAGTCAATACCCAAGATTGCATTTAGTGATGACTGCCCATGTCCAGGAGGGTTGTGGCTGCTATCCCCAGTAAGAATTTATGATGCCCCATCCACACATCCAGGTTCCTCTTGAACAGTGTCATAGACGTGGTCTGTTTCACATATTGCAATTTCTGTTTGTATTAGACTAACTTATCTTTAATTTCTCTATAGACTGTCTAAAATGTCTCTAAATATTAAATGATTATCATATAACTTGTATTGATTCATAGCCAATGTTTTTATATTATTAATTTCCAGCACTCACTCGTAGCTCTCTTCTACACCTATCCTGTGATGCCTTTACCCTGCTTGCTCTGACTACTGTTTTTTTTAGATCTCAAGTGCCTTAACTTCCCTTAGTCTAATCTCCCTTTACTCATTCTCTCTCTCTAACCCTCGACCTCCTGTACAGTACATTTTCTTGCTAAACAGCAAAGACACTAAATAAAAAAAAGGAAAGAATTTTAATCATGGGTTTTCCTTACTGATTGTTTTTTGTAGTATTTTTGTACCTTCCATTAGCCATGCTCTGCTGGGTTCTACTCGCTGCGTTTGCCCTCGCTATGGTTGGGCTCATTCTGCTCCCCTACCCTACCCCCATTCCCACCCACCCTTGACATAATTTCCTTTATCCTGTTGGTTACCTCACCACTTCCCCAAAAGTTGCATCCTTTTTCACCTCCTCCTAGCTCCTTCCTTCCTGCTCTTAACACTCCTCCACCCTTGTCATCATCTATTACCTCTACTGTTTTAACTCCTCCCTTACTAGTGCACACTTTAGCACCATCTACTTCTCCTTTTACTATATTATATTTCTACTTCCTTTCTTACTTTAATTTACTTCATTATCTCAACTATTACCTCACTTTCTTACTATTCACCATGCCTCATCTCTCCCTCCTACTAACACTTCTAACTGCTTCCACACTATCTTTTACAACCTCTCCTCTTATAATTTTCCTCTTAAACCTAACATCTTTTCACCCACCTCTACCTATCCACCAATTTTACCTCAATTCCCTCATTGTTTCTTAGCATCATCATTCACCACTCTATCCAAAACACTACCTCTTAACACACAACTTAAGACATTTAAACCAACCCAACCTAAAAGTAAACTCATACATTTTATACTATTTATTACTAAGCCTCATCCTATCCCTATTTTCCTATCCCTTCTACTTGCAGGTGACATACACCCCAACCCTGGCCCTAGTTTTTCTTCACCCTCTGGTGGTAGCGCCATATAATCCACCACTTACCCATCAAAACACATCTCCCTTTATGCCATTAACCTGAGAAACATAGTAAACAAAACTACTGAATTCCATTCTTGGATCTCTCAGCACTCTCCTAACATTATAGCCCTTAGTGAGACTTGGCTTAAACCCCCACATTCCAGATAAAGACATCCTTCTTCCTGGTTATAACATATTAAGATTAGATCGAACCACAAAAAAGGAGGTGGCGTAGCTATTATGCACACTGAAAACCTAACACTAACCCCTCTAGTATCCCCCTTCTTTTCTCTCTCTCCTGCAAACCTTCTTTTAGCTAACTGTAAAATTAATCCCTGCACCTCTTTTAACATTGCTGCTATATACATTCCACTTGGTGACAATATTACATTACTGGAAAATATTCATTCTGCTCTCTCATCTAACCTCCATAATGAGACTATAATCATGGGAGATGTCAACATCAACTGGTCAACTCTTACCACATTATCCCCTTCCACCTCCATCAACTTACATGGTTTCACTCAACTCATAACTGCACCAACTTATACCAATAAATCATCTACCCACTGTATAGTGGACTGGATCCTAGTATCACATCCACATAAATATCACTTCCCTGAAACCCTTCCTGACACCCTCAATGATCACTGCCCAACCAAAGTCCTTCATTTTAGCCCGGACATACTCAAACCCCATTCTATCAATGCATGCCAAAATCTAAATAACTTTGACCCTATTGAACTTAACAGACAACTATCAGCTATAAATCGGTCCTTTCTTAGACAGCTACAACTTAATGAAGCTGTCACTGAATTTAATAATATATTTCATGACATACTCAATTCTCTTGCCCCCATTCGTTACATCAGAATAAAATCTACCATTTCCCCTTGGCTAACTCCCTCTACTCGCTCCCTACTGGCTCAAAGGGACAAAAATTGGAAGCTCTGGATCAAAATTAAATTGCCCTGTCACCTACAACAATATAGACACCTTCATAACCTTTCTAAGAAAGCAATAATCAATGACAAGAGAAACTATTACTCTAATCCCCCTAAAACACACCTACATAACCCTAAGACATTCTGGCATACAATTAATCAAAACCTTCATCCTGGTAACCCTTCTACTCCTCAGCCAAGTCCGTCTATCTCTCCCCTCCAAACTGCTAGTAACTTTAACTCCTACTTCATTGACTCTATCACTAAACTTATCAACCATTCTAATTCTAGCTCCACCCCTCCCTCCTCCCCTCCTTTTCCTTCTAACACCTCCTCTGTTTTCTGCTTAAAAACTGTATCTATCAGTTATATTAAATCTATACTCCTTAAGCTTAAACCTTGTTCTCCCTCAATTGATGGTCTTCCTCCACTTATTCTCCAATTAGCTGCCAACTCTTTCACCCTACCCATCTCTATTCTTATCAGTTGTTCTATTACTGAAGCCATAGTAGCTGACATATGGAAAAAGTTCTACATTCTTCCCATTCATAAAGGAGGTAATTCCACTGAACTATCCAACTATAGGCCCATTGATATTCTTTCATCCCTCTCTAAGATCTTGGAGAAATGTGTTCACAAACAAACCCTGCAACACCTTACTCTAGAGAACCTAATCATCCTTACCCAACATGGATTTTGTCCTGCTGATAGTACCTCCACTGCTCTCATCTCCTTCACTCACACCATTTCTTCATCTAAAGACCAGAATAAACTAGTCTCCTGTCTCTTTCTTAACCTCCCAAAAGCATTTGACACTGTCTCTCACCCCTTACTGTTAGACAAACTCTCTCTATTAAACTTGTCTACCTCCACTGTCTCTTGGTTCTCCAGTTATCTCAGTAACCATTTACAATCTGTCAAATGGTGCTCTGCTATCTCCCCCGAACTCCCTATACAAATGGGAGTTCCCCAAGGGTCAGTTCTTGGACCTCTGCTATTTAATATTTTTACCAATCAGTTATCTCCATCTACCCCATTCTCTTCACTTTTCCAGTATGCGGATGACTCCACTGTTATAACCATTGCTGATACCCTCCCTGAACTCCATACTAAAACACAGGATGCCTTTTTGTCTGTTGAAAACTGGCTTAACCTAAACCTTCTAATCTTAAATCCAAAGAAAACTAAACTCTTACTCTTCATACTAAAAACTAATTCTCACCTGAAATCATCTTTCACCATCTCTTCTCATAATTTTACACCCATCTTGGTAGAAAGTCACACCAAACTACTAGGAGTGATTATTGATGACCAACTAAAATTTGGCCTGCATGTTCTAAGTAACATTAAGAAAACCAATCAAAAACTTGCTCTGCTTTATAGAAATAAAAACGTTCTCTCTAGTTCAGCTAAAACAGCACTATCACATGTCTCCCTATTACCAACCCTTCTCTAAGGCTCTCAAATTCTCACCAACTTACAGGCTACTCTTATTTCTAAACTTGAGTCCACTTACAACAAGGTAGCTAAATTTGCAGCTGATCTACCATACTCTACTCATCACTGCTTAGCACTCAGAAAACTGAACTGGCCTGAATTCCCCCATAACCTTCTACTCTCTCAGCTCCTAATTATTCACTCTATACTAAACCAGCCCCCTTCCTGTCCGAGCATCACATCTATCATCTCCCCCATACACCCATGCTAGATCACTCTGGAGCTCTGAACAACATCTTCTCACTATTCTTAAACCCAAGATCAACATAGGTAAAAACCTTTATTCTTGTTACCCTGCTGAGAACTGGAATAAACTACCACTAGACATACGACTCATAAGATCCAAATCTAAATTCTGTAAGGCAGTAAAAACATACTTAAAGAAAAATAAACTATGTCTGTGCTATCTCCCTCCTGACTGATCCATCTCTCTAATGTATCCTATTCTCTTTCTAGCTACTACTTCAGTGTTACTCTACATTTTTCTTTATTGAAACACTTCTATCCAGCTTTTTTTAATCTCTCTGCTTCTAATCTACACATTTAAAATTCTTTTCTTTCCATATCCGACCATACCTTCCTCTTTTCACAGCCAGTCTACTTTATTTGTGTTATATAACTTGAAATTGTTATGACACTATTCTGTATTATTCCTGCTACTCTCCCGTTTACCTCATCGTGCTGAATTGTTGATTCTATTTTGCAATCTATGTTTACTTGTTATTTTTTTATGTCTATGGGGTGTATTTTTTTATATTATTTTAAGCCAACTTACTTTGCATATATTTACTGTGGAGCTTTTCTCCTGGGGTCTCCACTGAAAAAGGGCTCTGTCCCAGTTGGACTAACCCGGTCAACAAATGTCAAATAATAATAATAAATAATTTATTATAATTATTTAAACTAAGTAAAAAATAATATCACCGTTCTCCAAAGTGTCCTTCGGCAACGTCTAACACCAAAAATCTCAGAGTAAGATACCTTAGGACACACCACGAGAAGTATAAAATCTGCTTTTATTGTAATCAACAAGAAAAATAAAAGATAAGCGCTTTCGCGTGCTGGAAATGCACGCTTCTTCAGATCTCATTTAATGACAAATACTACTTGATTCTTATATAAAGCAGTGACCAATACAAGCTCTTTTTCAATTTAGGATAATTATCAATTAGTACAAGCCCTATTCATCAGTCACTAAAACGTAACATCTCATTTGAAGTAGTATGAATGCAAACCAGAATTCATTTTCTATTAACAAAGACAAAACTATTTAAAACTAAACGAATTAAACATTTCATAGACTTAAAGTAATAATATGCTTAATGTTCATAATGATATTTCAAAAAACATAATCTCGTACTAATGCTAAAAATCTAAAAAATATCTAAAAAATAATAATGGAAACATATAAACTAGTTTTTACGGCTAGCTGGCTCTGATAGCTTACCTAAATAATCATTCTTGAGAAGAAGCGCGGCCAATGAATTCTTATTGGATGGAGACAGCTCCGCAGTAAACCATGTAGTTAATTAACATTTATTACCTTTCCTAACTCATAATATATAGTTGGAAAAAATCCAAAACTTGGATATAATGTGTATTTGCTAATGAAATTATAAAAAATTTTTTAAAGAATTGGAACAACTCTTCTAGTCAATAGAGTAAAGTAGTTCTGTATTGTCAAACATATTCACCCTCAAGCTGCGCTCAAACACCACGAGGCACTTGTAAAAAGTGAAGGCTCGCTGTAATGCTGCAGATAAAACAGTGTTAAACTGCTAAGTTTTAACCAACTTCTTACATATTCGATTTTGTCAGCTGTTTTGAAAACACAGATGTTCAAACTTTGTATAAAAAACTAGCATAAAACAGTATATATATGGCTTTCACTAAATAATGGGTTGAAAACAACCCAGTTAAAACCTATCTTGTAATTAAAAAATAATAACCTAAAATAAACAATGGAAGGATTCACAATACAGAAATAGTAAATAAGAAATAAGGGGCTTCTAAACATAAGCAGAATAGAGCTGGTAACAGACCTATTCTTAACAGTGGAATACCATTATGCCTAAGACAACATCAAGTAAGTAAAAATCAAGTAAGAACAAAAATCCTATAGATACATAAAAGGATAAACCCTTTGTTAGCTAAATGACTCTATAAGTTGTCACTGACGTTTATTGCTTTTCTCATATTCTTTCCTTACATTTAGGGTGTTCAACACTTCCTACCCTACCATGTATAGTGCCTTGGCTTGTCGTTGATAACCTTTTCATCCTGTGTATTCATTATCTTAAAACTACATCTTAAGTCCATATTACTAGCTCATAAAACTTTATGTTTTCTGATGACATCAAAGTCTAAGGATATATAAAAATATGCTGTCATAAAAATTGCTGAAAATAACTTAGATAATATACATTATAATGTGACTATAAATCTATATCAAAGAAACTATCCAAACACATGTTGAAACGTGTTTAGTGAGTGCCTATCATTGAGCACTTCTCTTGTAAACCTAAAAGGTAAAATGCTCTTCCAGCTCAGAATGATGGCTCATTCAAGTCAAAATTAAACTGTATATAATATTATAATTACGAGCTCCTGTCAAAATGGAGACTGTCTACTCTGACAAGAGTTGGTAAACCCAAACAAAAACTAGCTATAAGAGACCCCTAAATATCCTGAAGAATGGTAACTACCTTATAACAAGCTAAATGCTTGACTATTGTATGTCAGTAAGTAATCTTTAAAAATGAGACTATACTACATGGAGGCTGAAGTTTGAATTCGCAATGCAAACTATAATACGGCTTTCCTTTCACTTAAGATGGGTTTCAGTGAAATAAAATTATTAATGCCAGGATCTCTATGCGCCCCTGTCTTAAAGATCCACTTTAGTTCTAATTTAGCTAGATGGTTAAAGTTATCACCCATTCTGTTACTTTTTTCTAATGTTTGCAATACCCTAAACTTGAACACATGAGTTGGATTCTCTCCTATGTGTCTTGCCAACGCATTAGTTTCTTTGTTCTTGCATATATCGTAAATGTGGTTATATATACGATCTTATAGGAGGCACTTCCACAGACCTCTCCAATTACAGGCCCATCTCTATACTCTCCCCCCTATCTAAAATAATGGAAAAATGTGTGCAAAAACAGGTTATGGAACACCTACTTGCCAATCACCTACTGGCCGACACTCAGCATGGTTTCAGACCTCTCCATAGTACCACCTCTGCCCTTCTTGCCTTCTCCAATACCATCAACACCCATCGCAATAACAATATTATCTCCTCAGCTGTATTCTTGGATCTATCCAAAGCCTTTGATATGGTGGACCACAAACTACTAATTGATACTCTACACTCATTTGGTCTAGATACTACTTCTATTCAATGGTTTAGTTCCTATCTAAATGGTAGAAAACAAGCAGTACAATGGCAGAATAAACTATCTAACTTACTTCCCAATACTCTGGGAGTCCCTCAAGGATCAATTTTAGGACCACTACTTTTCTCGATTTTCATTAATGATCTACACACAGTTGTATCAAATGCCAGTTTTCACATCTACTTCTCCTTTTACTATATTATATTTCTACTTCCTTTCTTACTTTAATTTACTTCATTATCTCAACTATTACCTCACTTTCTTACTATTCACCATGCCTCATCTCTCCCTCCTACTAACACTTCTAACTGCTTCCACACTATCTTTTACAACCTCTCCTCTTATAATTTTCCTCTTAAACCTAACATCTTTTCACCCACCTCTACCTATCCACCAGTTTTACCTCAATTCCCTCATTGTTTCTTAGCATCATCACTCAACACTCTATCCAAAACACTACCTCTTAACACACAACTTAAGACATTTAAACCAACCCAATCTAAAAGTAAACTCATACACTTTATACTATGTATTACTAAGCCTCATCCTATCCCTACCCTCCTATCCCTTCTACTTGCAGGTGACATGCACCCCAACCATGGCCCTAGTTTTCTTCACCCTCTGGTGGTAGCGCCATACAATTCACCACGTTCCCATAAAAACACATCTCCTTTTTCCCATCAACCTGAGATGCATAGTAAAGAAAACAACTGAATTTCATTCTTGGATCTCTCAAGACTCTCCTAACATTATAGTCCTCAATGAGACTCGGCTTAAACACCACAGTCCAGATAAAGACATCCTTCCTCCTGGCTATAACATATTAAGATTAGATCAAACCAAAAAAAAAGGAGGTGGTGTAGCTATCATGTACACTGAAAACTTAACATTAACCCCTCTAGTATCCCCTTCTTTGCAGAACTTCTTTTATCTAACTGTAAAATTAATCCCTACACTTCTTTTAACATTGCTGCAATATACATTCCACCTGGTGACAATATTACATTACTGGAAAATATTCATTCTGCTCTCTCATCTAACCTCCATAATGAGACTATAATCATGGGAGATGTCAACATCAACTGGTCAACTCTTACCACATTATCCCCTTCCACCTCCATCAACTTACATGGTTTCACTCAACTCATAACTGCACCAACTTATACCAATAAATCATCTACCCACTGTATAGTGGACTGGATCCTAGTATCACATCCACATAAATATCACTTCCCTGAAACCCTTCCTGACACCCTCAATGATCACTGCCCAACCAAAGTCCTTCATTTTAGCCCGGACATACTCAAACCCCATTCTATCAATGCATGCCAAAATCTAAATAACTTTGACCCTATTGAACTTAACAGACAACTATCAGCTATAAATCGGTCCTTTCTTAGATACCTACAACTTAATGAAGTTGTCACTGAATGTAATAACATATTTCACAACATACTCAATTCCCTTGCCTCCATTTGTTATATCAGAATAAAATCTACCATTTCCCCTTGGCTAACTCCCCCTACTTGCTCCCTAATGGCTCAAAGGGACAATAGTTGGAAACTCTGGACCAAAACTAAATTGCCCTGTCACCTACAATAATATAGACACGTTTGTAATCATTCTAAGAAAGCTATAATCAATGACAAGAGAAACTATTACTCCAATCCCCCTAAAACACATGTACATAACCCTAAGAAATTCTGGTATACAATTAATCAAAACCTTCATCCTGGTAACCCTTCTACTCCTCAGCCAAGTCCCTCTATCACTCCCCTCCAAACTGCTACTAACTTTGACTCCTACTTCATTGACTCTATCACTAAACTTATCAACCATTCTAATTCTAGCTCCACCTCCCTCCTCCCTCCTTTTCCTTCTAACACCTCCTCTGTTTTCTGCTTAAAAACTGTATCTATCAGTTATATTAAATCTATACTCCTTAAGCTTAAACCTTGTTCTCCCTCAATTGATGGTCTTCCTCCACTTATTCTCCAATTATCTGCCAACTCTTTCACCCTACCCATCTCTATTCTTATCAGTTGTTCTATTACTGAAGCCATAGTAGCTGACATATGGAAAAAGTTCTACATTCTTCCCATTCATAAAGGAGGTAATTCCACTGAACTATCCAACTATAGGCCCATTGATATTCTTTCATCCCTCTCTAAGATCTTGGAGAAATGTGTTCACAAACAAACCCTGCAACACCTTACTGTAGAGAACCTAATCATCCTTACCCAACATGGATTTTGTCCTGCTGATAGTACCTCCACTGCTCTCATCTCCTTCACTCACACCATTTCTTCATCTAAAGACCAGAATAAACTAGTCTCCTGTCTCTTTCTTAACCTCCCAAAAGCATTTGACACTGTCTCTCACCCCTTACTGTTAGACAAACTCTCTCTCTATTAAACTTGTCTACCTCTACTGTCTCTTGGTTCTCCAGTTATCTCAGTAACCATTTCCAATCTGTCAAATGGTGCTCTGCTATCTCCCCTGAACTCCCTATACAAATGGGAGTTCCCCAAGGGTCAGTTCTTGGACCTCTGCTATTTAATATTTTTACCAATCAGTTATCTCCATCTACCCCATTCTCTTCACTTTTCCAGTATGCGGATGACTGCACTGTTATAACCATTGCTGATACCCTCCCTGAACTCCATACTAAAACACAGGATGCCTTTTTGTCTGTTGAAAACTGGCTTAACCTAAACCTTCTAATCTTAAATCCAAAGAAAACTAAACTCTTACTCTTCATACTAAAAACTAATTCCCACCTGAAATCATCTTTCACCATCTCTTCTCATAATTTTACACCCATCTTGGTAGAAAGTCACACCAAACTACTAGGAGTGATTATTGATGACCAACTAAAATTTGGCCTGCATGTTCTAAGTAACATTAAGAAAACCAATCAAAAACTTGCTCTGCTTTATAGAAATAAAAACGTTCTCTCTAGTTCAGCTAAAACAGCACTATCACATGTCTCCCTATTACCAACCCTTCTCTAAGGCTCTCAAATTCTCACCAACTTACAGGCTACTCTTATTTCTAAACTTGAGTCCACTTACAACAAGGTAGCTAAATTTGCAGCTGATCTACCATACTCCACTCATCACTGCTTAGCACTCAGAAAACTGAACTGGCCTGAATTCCCCCATAACCTTCTACTCTCGAAGCTCCTAATTATTCACTCTATACTAAACCAGCCCCCTTCCTGTCCGAGCATCACATCTATCATCTCCCCCATACACCCATGCTAGATCACTCTGGAGCTCTGAACAACATCTTCTCACTATTCTTAAACCCAAGATCAACATAGGTAAAAACCTTTATTCTTGTTACCCTGCTGAGAACTGGAATAAACTACCACTAGACATACGACTCATTAGATCCAAATCGAAATTCTGTAAGGCAGTAAAAACATACTTAAAGAAAAATAAACTATGTCTGTGCTATCTCCCTCCTGACTGATCCATCTCTCTAATGTATCCTATTCTCTTTCTAGCTACTACTTCAGTGTTACTCTACATTTTTCTTTATTGAAACACTTCTATCCAGCTTTTTTTAATCTCTCTGCTTCTAATCTACACATTTAAAATTCTTTTCTTTCCATATCCAACCATACCTTCCTCTTTTCACAGCCAGTCTACTTTATTTGTGTTATATAACTTGAAATTGTTATGACACTATTCTGCATTATTCCTGCTACTCTCCTGTTTACTTCATCGTGCTGAATTGTTGATTCTATTTTGCAATCTATGTTTACTTGTTATTTTTTTATGTCTATGGGATGTATTTTTTTATATTATTTTAAGCCAACGTACTTTGTATATATTTACTGTGGAGCTTTTCTCCCGGGGTCTCCACTGAAAAAGGGCTCTGTCCCAGCTGGACTAACCCGGTCAACAAATGTCAAATAATAATAATAAATAATTTATTATAATTATTTAAACTGCAGATGTTTTTGTTTTATTTTTGAAGATTGTAAAATTATTGTTTTTAAAATGTTTTGTAATAATTTGGAGTTTTTCTCCTTGGACATCCGCTGAAAATGGGTTTCTAAATAGTTAGACTTTCCAGGTAATCAAATGTCAATACATAAATAAATATTGTTTTTTTTTTGGTATGAGTCGCTTTGCAGGTAATATAAAGATACAGTCAAAGTTAGGAAGTCAGTTCCAAGAAGAATGGATGGGCTGGTCACTGGGTCAGCAAACTGAAATCTGTGGTTTAATTCTGGGAAGTGTAAAATTCCTCAACTTTGGGTATCTCTTCAATGGAGGACATAAGATGTATAATTTTAGAGAATGAACGGAAATTAGACTCATTTTCATGGAAAGTTAGTCTTTGCTGCTTGTTATACAACTGCAGCAAATATTAGCCAAATGCTAGAATTTGCATGCAAGAGAGTGGGCTCACATAGGTTCATAGGCATTTACTAGACTACAAGGACCTTTTTAAGCCTAGCCATACAACCCAAATATCTAACAATTTCTGATACTCTTGATAAATGTAAGCAGGGGTTTGGGAGATGAACCATTTACAGGTTGCTTGTGTCCATTAAAGACATAGGTGCCAAACCAGGGATGAATTTCCAGTTTCTCATCCAATTGTCCAAGTTGCATTGAATTGGGTTAGGGAGGAACTCTGCTTCACATGGATGGGGAACCTGTTCCATAGACATGGTAGTCTCTGGGATACATACCTATTTCTCCAGCAGGACCTATTTATATCACAGGCAAGGTTTAACTCTTTAGAACAAGTAATTCTGGTGCTATTTGTTTTGTGGATATGCAGGAAGTCTATCAGAGTGGCGTCTCACAATACCCTGTATGCCAGGCATAGACCTCCCCTCAAAAGTTTGTAGGAGACAGAATACGGGGATAGGGCCTTGAGGGAGTCTACGTATGACATTTTACTTACACCCTGTATTCTTTTAGTGAGGAACCTCTGTGGACATTCCAATTATTGGATATGCCTGGTTAGGTACCTACCAAAGGGGGCATTTTACTCAATGATAGGTCTGAGGTAAATACAGTGGAACAATGACTTCCTTGGACTTAGATGCCATACCTTTGTTTTTAAGTTGTGCAATATAGAATGATTTCCTCACCACTGTAGACACATGATTGTCAAAGGCTACATTACTATCTGTTTGTGTCCCTAAGTCCCCGACTACTGGGTCAACTTTAAGGGGTGTGTTGTCAATATGATAGTTAACAGGGATGGATGACTTCCCAAAGGATACTATTATACATTTCTTGGCATTTAGTTTTAGTCCATGGCTCTGACACCAGTTGTTTGTCTGTGTCAGCCCCTCCTTGAGAACATTTATGTCAGTTTTGAGATTCAATGACAGCTCCTAATTTGCAATCATGTGCAAATTTAGTTTGCCAGAGGCCACTGACATTGGCCTTGACTTCTGAGAAGTAAGTGCCAAAAAGGAGCGGTCCAAGGACTGATTCATGAGGGACTCCACTTGTGACTGGCCCCTTTGTAGAGGTGGACTCCCCAATTCTAACTTCCTGGGTCCTGTCCGTGAGTCTCCAGGTGACATACAGGTTTGTACCTAAAATCTTGAGTTTGTCAACAAGGTCCGAGTGGGGTATTGTGTCAATGCCTTTGCCAGGTCAAGGTAGGCAGTGTGAACAATTTTGCCCTCATCCATTGCTTTGGTGATCTTCTCAAAGAAGTCCACCAGATTGAGTAGGCATGATCTTCCCTTGACGAAAACAAAACTGGGTTGGGTCCAGTGTCTGGAGGCTTACTATATCTCTGTTGTCCATCTCCATGATTATTCTTTCCATGGATTTGCATATAAGATTAGTGAGACTTATGGGTCTGTAGTTTCCAGGGTCTGTAGATGGCCCACCTTTGTATAAAAAGATGACTGTTGCCTTTCTGCATTCATGAGGCATGAAACCTGTTTGGAGGCTACAGTTAAATAGTAATTCCAGTGGCCCTGATAAATCATATTTCATGCTATTTAGAAGGCATCCTGGGATATTATCTGGGCCCACTGATGCAGTGTTCTTGGTCTTAGAGAGAGCATTAAGGCCCTGTTCTCTAGTCATAGTAGGAGAATTTATATTTGATAATTTTTCTTGAGGGAAGATTGAGGGGGAAGAGAGGGATAAATTTGGAGCTGAATTTATCAGCCAGGAGGTTTACTACGTCTTCTGGCTCAGTATAGGTGGCTTCATTTACAATGAGCTCTGCATACAATTGTGCATTGCTTTGTGATTGCAGACATAGCTAAAGAATGCTTTGTGGTTGTCCTTGGTCTGGGAGGCCAAACTTACCTGAAATTTGGCTTTGGTAGACTTTATTTGTCCTCTGAGTTGTTTGTTTAGTTTTATGAGAGTGCTTATATTCTGCTGGGTGCTGGACCTCCTAATTTTTGACACAATTTTCTTCCTCCTGTTATACAGCCTATTGATTTTGTGATTCCGCCATCATAAATTGTTTTTGTTTGGTAATCATTTGAAATGTTGGGACCCACTTTAGAGAGTCCCATACTGCTAAGACTGAATGGCCAAAAAAAATGGATTTATATATAATATAAGTCTGAGATTTCCATTTCTTAGCATATTCCCTTTTCTCCAAGGTATGGTGGTCTCATGGGGTGGTGCAGGGGAGCTTGCCCCTCCTGCAAAAAATAAGTTTAAATGAGAAGAGTGAGGTTCAATATTACTCCTCCTGAATTTTCAGTTTTTTTCCTGCTTATCAACACTTGGAATTATGAGTGTCAGCAATTCAATAAGGAGAACTTTTTGTTTTTTTCACTTTTTCATTATTCCTGTATGACAAACATTGGAGTATGGCATAAGGTTCTGGTCACCATAATCCAACAAACTACTTAGCTTCTTGATGCATACCTTTCAAGTGTTATGACCTGTAGGGTGCATGACACTGTCTGATTCTCAAAAAAAAATAAGGTGATTGTACACACTGCCCTATGATATTTGTAAGCAACAATTATTATTAATTGATGACACTCTACAGTCAACATATAATATAAACTTTAGTGCATCAGATTTTATTGTGGTTTACAGTTACAATCTCATATTATATTATGCGCTACAGATTCTAACCTCTAATGATCCATTGTGTCATACATTTTAGTGGAGAAAGGTTGAAAAATATGGCTTCATAGGATCTTAGGAAATTAAAGGCAACTGAATGTTGGGAACATTTTGTGAATACCCATCTGATCATCCAAGTTCTTTTTAAAGAAGGATAGTTTATCACAGTGCTTGATCTGCAGGGGGAGTTTACTAAATGTGATAATATTACACTTTTAGTATTTAATATGAGACAATTTTTAGTACACCAGGACCATAGAATCAGAGGAAATTAAAGGCAACTGAAGTGTGTCATCCTTCAGATGAGACATTAAACTGCAGTCCCATCTGCATGGGTTGTTCGTGGCTAAGGATGATGTAAAATATCTCATGGCACCTATTGAAAAGAGTAGGGGAAGTTCTGTGATGCCCTGGCTAAATTTCCCTGGAAGTATAAATACCATCTTTCGTCTCGCCTGAAAAGAAGCTACTAGCTTAGCGGGATTAACTCGTTCAACAAAGAATAAATAAAATTCATAAATATTTGTGATGAATTAAGCTTACTGACTATGCTTGCATGGGGGATGGTATCATTTGCCTTGGCCAAGTCAAGGCACACCATATGGAGTGTGGACAGTGACTGCTATCAGTAGACTATGCTACCCTTCAAAGAAGTTAATCAAATTCATGATGAATTTCAGTGAAATCTAAAAGATGATAAGGAGAGTGCATGCAGCAGCTGGAGAGACTACAGAGGTTCCTCACCAGGGGAATCCAGGGCCTCAAACATCTGCCCTACACAGATAGGCTAAAATCCCTGTCCCTCTACTCAGTTTCATACAGACTCCTCAGAGGTGACCTCTGTCTGGCATATAAGGTGAGCTCACACCCCGTCTTGATGGGATACCATTTCCTGAACTAGATCAGCCATACAATAGGGGATGGCTAGCAAACAGCTACAACAGGTTTAGAATAACTAGGCATGCATTTCTGGAGGCCATTAAGGCGCTGAGCCCAAATTCCCAGTTGCTCCAAAGCACTGGCTGGTTAAGTGACTTGCTCAATAGTTAATGAAGGTGGAATAAAAAAAACAATTACAAACAATATAAAGGCTACTGCAGCTTTTGTTCAACAACCCACAAGTCATACACAATTCAGCATTACGGCATATTGCATACCTTTTTTGTGTATGTGTGTGTGTGGGGGTGCGGGTAATCATCAAGAATAGCCATCCCTTCTAATATCGCTCAGTGCAGGTCTGACCTACCTGAGTTGCTAATAATGTTGTAGTGTTGCAGCATACACCTCCAGAGTCAACAGCTCTGATTGTGGACAAATGGGTCCCAATGCAAGGTAATAAATCAGACCCCTGCAAGCAATACCAATATCCCAGTACTTTGTTGTGTCTCCCCATTTACCATAAACACATCTCATTATACACTTAATTATTGCAGAGATTTGTATTTCATTTAAAACTTATTTCAAATTTTACAGGCCAACATTTTTTTAAACAAAACAAAACACTTTCATGTTAAAAACAGACTTAGCATGAGAAATGATAAACTTCTCTTCCCTTGAAACTCACATTTAATGCAATCCATTAAACCACAAGAGAAGTGCTGGAATTCATACTGAAGTTGCATAGAATGGGGGTGCAGGAATGCAAAAGACAAATGTATAATATAGCCACTCAAACACTGTAAACCATCTGGGGAAACCCACAGGACACAATTGTCCCTTTTCAGGAGCAACAAAGCACTGGCTGGTGAAGTAGCTTGGCAGGGTGAAACAGAGGACAAATTAAGGCCGAGGGAATCAGACCATGTAGAACAGAAAGCAGCTCCTTAACAACTCATATTCTTACCCATCTGCACTGTGTGCACTAGACAAACTGACATTACCAAAACGCAGTGCATTTCACACCCATGTGTCTGCAAAAATGCTAAATTAAAAATGTATCCATAGGTAAAACATTAACAATGAAATTATAAATGTCATGCTATCCTATTTATTTGCAGCTAAATAGTAAACACACTGTCCACATTAAGGAAACAAAACATCCAAAGAACATGGCTGATTTGATGATGGTTCCATTTGCAATTTCCTTCCTGGGGACCATTGAAGGAGTCTAGCCCAAATTTCCAGATGCCCCAAGCACTGTCTGGTTAAGTGACTTGTTCACGGAAAGGGCATAAATATAAGGCAAAATCAGAGATGGTCTGTAAAAGGAGAAAGAACTAGGTCTGTCAGTTAGAGTGAGGATTAAGTCTCTTCTCTTGTGTAGCCATGGCAAAGGGTTTGAGTGAGGGCACATCACTTAACTAAAATCTCTTTCTATACTCGCACAGACAGAACAGACAGAAAGATCAAATTGGACATAGCATCCATACCAAATAGGATTGGACAAGTAATTTTTTTTGTTTTTAAAAGTTAGTTAAAATTAATATTGTATAGCCAGGTAGGCCCCCCCCAAGCCATCACCAGGCCCTAGGTAGTAGCCCAGGTTGCCTAGTACTGGATCTAGCTCTGGTAGCACCCTTGCCAGCTTCAGGGTAAACATAGAAAACTGGATGGGCATCCACAAATTCTCCCCTGATATATCTTGTGTTACCCCCCTTGAGGCTGTTGGGAACTTATGAATATGATTTATTGGCTAGGATTGTCATGGTCTGTAGATATATATGATTCAGAAACAACAATGCACATTTTTGGTTCATAGATTCATAAATGTTTACTAGGCTAATGATCACAAGGACCTTTTTAAGTCTAGTTATGCATCCCAAATCTCTGAAAAGTTCTCGTACCCTTGATAAGTATAAGCAGGGGCTTGGAAGCTGAAACATTTACAAGCTAGGGCCTGGGAGTTGAACCAGTTTACAGACTGTCTGTGTTCATTAGAGACAAAGGTGCCAAACCAGGGATGAATTTCCTGTTCCCCATCCAGTTGTCCAAGTTACACTTGAATTAGGTTATGGAGGAACTCTGCTTCACATGGATGAGGACCCTGTACCATGGATGGGGTAGTCTCTGGGATACATACCTGCCTCTCCAGCAGGTCCTATTTATATCACAGGCAAGGTTTAAGTCTTTAGAATGGGCAATTCTGGTGCTGTTTTTTTTTTGTGGATGTGCAGTAAGTCCATCAAAGTGAGGTCTGACAATGCCCTGCATGCCAGGCATAGATCTCTCCTCAAAAGCCTGTAAGAGACAGAATACAGAGATAGGGCCTTGAGGTGGTCTGCATAGGACATGATACTTATGTTCTTAGTGATGAGCCTCTGCAGAAGTTCCAGTTGTTGGATGTGCTTTGTTAGGTACATGATGGGATATGTTACTATACCACAATACTGTAGATGGAGTGCATAAAATATGCAGAAGTGCAACACAACAGAACTATCAGCAACAACATATTTGAAAGATAGCAGTGCTGAGTAGTAAGTCTGTGAAATGGCTGCAGTGTTATCTCAGTGGCTATTCTACTGGACAGAAGTATTCCAGTGCCCAAATCACTCAAAGTAACACAGGTTTCGGAGTTATGGTATGACTACATTAAGCATAAAAGCCGATATGGACACCCAGATAAAGCGTCACATAAGTAGCAGTACATATGTGTGCAGTAACTGATTATAGTTGGATACATGCAAATCTACACTCATATAAAATATACATTTAAACAGGTTGAGAACAGCTGCATAGCACGCAGATCGAGTGCTGCATCCCACTAGTGCATCTGATGGATCTATATTACAATATCAAACTCACAGGAGTTTGAATGTTGTAATATCGAACCCATATGTTCGAAATGTGAAAATAGTGAAGCCATGGAACACTGATTTTTTTTTTCCCAGGGAAAATAATTGATGCGCCGTTTTTGCGGCTTTGCTATTTCCTCCACTGTGGTGCAATCTCAGAGTTGGTATATGTTGTGGTGGGGGTGAAGACCCCCCCCCCACATTAGTTTAAGTTTAAAGTGTACATGTTTTTTTTTTTTTTTTGTACTGGAACAGCAATTTTTTTTCCCTGGGAAAAAAAAATTGCTGTTCTGTTTTCGTACTATTTGGGTTTCAAACTTCCTGGTTCGATATTACATCGTTCGAACTATTGTGAGTTCGACGATGTAATATAGACCCCATCTGATGAAGCAGAGCTGCTCTGAGGTTACCCCAACATGAATCAGTGGGCTGGGGTACGAATAGCGAGATGATAAATTAGCAAGCAAAGGAGAGAAGTATTGCTGGAACTGAATTCATCCTCAAGCAGTGCGCTGGTGAGTACATTCATGAGGTGGACCCTGTTTTTTCACAAAATCTCACCAAGTCGACACTGAATACAGACTGTATTTTATACAGCATACATCATGGACAGAAACAGGGTAAAAAAATAAAAAAGGCAGCTGGGTGAACAAGTCCCAGGATAAAAAAAGTGCCTAATCCTGCTAAGCACACTGATGCCAGGACTGGAACAAAATGACAGTGTGGAATGCTCAAGACACAAAGACATTCCTACAGTGGGGCTAGGCCTGGGGGAGGATGGCTCCCCTGTTGCAGAAGGCAGTAGTAGTCCACAAAAAATCATAAAAACTGATAGGCCAAAAAAGAGCCATAAAGATGATAGAGTGGAGTACTGATGATAAGAAAGAAAATATGTATTGTTACTATTATGCAAGAAGCCCAGAAGTTCCAGACAGAAGATATACAAAAAGATTAAGAGAGAAATTAGAGGAAAGAAAAATACTTGCACAAAAATTTGTGTTCATTAATACAACATATATATGAAGAACATTAAATGGACCAAGAAACCTTAGGCTGTTTGGAAAAAGAAACAACTGAGGACATGTGAAAATATAAAGAACAAAATCTAGAGATTTTTGAAAGGTATAAAAAAGAAATATGGACATGGGAAAGAAAGAGAGATATGATATGGTGCAATATTTATGCAAAGGAGAAGGCCAAATTAATTAATACAAAAAGAAGCCCCAAAAATATTAAACGAGAAATACAGCAAAGGCACCCAGATATGGAAAATGTCACAATACAAAAAACAAGATCACAAAGGGAGAACGTAAAAATAGATGCTGAAGTTACGGAATATCTGTGATGTGAAGGATTTAGTGTAGAAAGTCTAACACAGGTTATATCACCACATGATGAAAGAATGAATCCCCCAAGTAAGGAGAAACAGGAGGAGCAAGAGACATCTGAAGAAGAAATATGGACATGGGAAAGAAGAATAGATTTAATATGGTGCAATATTTATTGCAAAGGAGAAAGCAAAACTAATTAATACAAAAAGAGCAGCACCAAAGATATTTGAAGAAAAATAAAGGCAAAGGCATCCAGACATGGAAAAGTTTACAATACAAAAAATAAGAAAACAAACAGGAAAAGTAGAAAAGAGGATTAGTAACGGAGATGATAAATAAATAAACTCTAAGGATATGAATTAACTGTGAAGTGAAGGATTTAGTGTAGAAAATCCATCTCTGATAACATCACAGCAGGATAGAGTAATGGATCCTCAAGTTAAGGAGAAACCAGTGGAGCAGGAAACATCTGATCAGTTACCATATGAAGATACTTCGGAACCTTCTATAGGAAATCAGTACAAAAGTTCAGCTGGAGTTGCACAGCAAGGGGAGGATCAGGAAACTGTGGCAACTCTGACACAGCCGAGGTTGTGGAATGATAGGCCAGTGTGTTTGCATATGAAATAGCAACGGATGACACAGGATGGAACGGAAGAGAATGTGGCACAGGAAGATGCTCAGGAACTTCATGTAGAATGCCCACAGGAAATGAAGAAGAAAAATGTGCCCTCAGTTTAGAAGAAAATGATCTAAGAGAAGAGTTGCTTGATTTAATAGAGATGGACTAGAGAAAGTCAATGAAACCCAAAAAGGTAAAGGTTTTATAAAACAAATGAACACAGTAATTAGGACTGTTCATTGATATTCAAGTGATATAACAGATGTAAATAGAATATATTACTGTGCAGCTAAATTGATAACAGATAAAGTCTTACCACAAAAACACAGGGCAGTAAAGGAAAGTATGGGGAAAAATCAAATGCCGTTATGGAAGTATCGGATACAGAAAACTATAAAGCAATTAAGAAGAAGTGCCACTGTTAGAAGAGTATAGAAGAGGGAACAGATCAACAAAAATATTCAGAACAGATCAAGATCTATCATGCACTATTGCAAATAATAAACTAAAAATATCAGCACAGGCAGAACAACTGAGAAGATATGCAGGTAAATATAAAGGAAAAGTACAAAATAAGCAATTTATTGATGACCCAAAAAAGATTTATAGATAACTGGGAAACGATGCAAAAGAAATTGAAACACCACCAAAAAGAAGAAATAAATATATTTTGGAGAAGTATTTATGAAGATCCTGTGGAACATAACAAAGATGCTGAATGGCTAGAAAAAGTAAAAGAAAGAATAAGAAGTTCAAATGTACAGGATATGAAATGGGATGAGGTAACAGCCAGAGAGACTGAAACAAAGTTAAGAAAAACTCCTAATTGGAAAACCCCATGCCCAGATGCAGTATCTAACGTCTGGCTAAAAGTATTAATATATATGAAGGTTTAGCCATGAGTAAGAACTATTTATATATGCACCCCAAACATACACCAACCTGGTTAACAGCAGGAAAAACAATACTCCTACTTAACAGCGAACCTGCAAGCTATCCTAAAAACTATGGACCAATAATTTGCCTTCCGATGATATATAAACTATAAGAAGGGCAAACCAAGGCAGGCAGATGAAGACTGGTTATTTGGTTAAACACAAGCCAAACAATCCAAATAGAAGAATAACCAGTCAACACAGCTGAATCCAATAAAGCTGCAGTTCCAAAGTTTAATAAAACAGCATAAAAATGTTAAATAAAACAGCATAAAAATGCTAAAAACATCCAAGAGAAAGACAAGCGCTTTCACACCTATCCAGGTGGTTCTTCAGATCTAATAAAACAGCTATAAAATGCTGCTTAAAATCACACAGTTTCAGGTCTACCTCTTAAGGTCACATGACCAGAGCAGTGGTCTTAAAGGAACAAAGTCATTTAGACCCATCCCTCTGTCAATATGTAATTCTAAAATCCAGTTAGTTTCAATACAGTCTGTTTTAGTGCTGACATCACCACCTCTAATACTAACATTAAAAAGTTGTAGCACAATAAACTTAAACTTATGAGTACTTCCAGCAACTAACATATGTTTTGACAGTGCATTTGTTTTATCTTTAATAGAGACATCATAGATATATTCACGTACACGATCTTTCAAAGCTCTATTAGTTTTACCAACATAAAAACTTTTACAAACAATGCAGCTAGCTAAATAAACAATATTACAGCTTTTACAATTTTCAAAGAAATTGAATTTATAAACCCGCTTAGTCTCAGGATGCCCAAATCTATCAGTAGTTTCAATAAACTAACTCATTACAGTCTCTACAAGGGTGAGTTCCTATTATATTAGTAATCCTTGGTTTCTTCTAAACAGGTTTATAGCACAACATTTTTTTCAAAGAAGTATTATTCTTAAAACAAAATTTAGGAGCCTCACCTAAAATAGTTTTGTTTCTATCATCACATGTAAGGACATGCCAGTGTTTTTTAATAATTTCACAGACTGAGCTAACATCATTTGAGAATGTAATGCTCATTCCCAGAGTGCCTCCTTGTGACACCCTAGAACTCTTGGCCTCTGGGTCTTGATGAGAGGAATATGGTTTAGATTTCCTATCCTATAGATATATATTCCTATAGATTTCACTTTCCTATTAGATAGGACTCCTTGTCATGCTACATCTGTTTCATGCTGTTGGTAGCCTCTATTACTAAAATCATGTGCCAGCTCATCAAAAGCAGATACCATACATTCATCATCTGGACTGAGCCTTGCATACCTAAGGAACTGTCCTTCCAAACGTTCCTAGGAATATATTGTGGGTGCATACTCTGCCTGTGTAAAATACTACATTTTTTACAAGATGTTTTGTAAACTTGAGTGTATAAATCATTCAGTTTCTTAGTGATTTTAACATCTAAAAACTCAATATTCTCAGCAGAATACTTAGGGGTAAATCATAGGAACTTAGTTGTCTGTTGCATGTATAAACTATACACTGGAACTGATGCTGACAGAGTTTATAGTCATTTAGAAGAAAACTCATTCATGGCAATAGAATAAAAGGGTAACAAAAGAAGGTCGTAGGCAACAAAGGATCATTTGTTGTTAAATAAGGTCATAATGGAGAATTGTAAAAGGAGGGAAAATCTAAGTATGGCATGGATAGACTACAACAAAGTATTTGACAGCATGCCACATTCACGGATAAAAGAGTGCTTAAAAATGTATAAGTTACACCCTATGCTGATCAGTTACATTACAGTGACCATGAAACAGTGGCAGACCACTTTGCAGTTAAGCCATGATAAAGGACAAATTATTATTCCAGGGATAAAAGTTCAGAGGAGTATATTTCAGGATGACACTCTGTCACCACTACTCTTTTGTCTTGCCTTTAACTCATTAATCTGTCTACTTAACAGATTAGGTCATGGTTACAAAATAATGAAGTGTAAAGACCTCTCATCTTCTTTTTGTGGATGATTTAAAACTGCATAGTTCATCAGATGAGGAACTGAAAGCACAACTGCAAGTGGACAAATCTTTTTCAGATGATATGATAATGTAATTTGTTCTTAATAAATGTCAAAAGCAAATTTTAAAGCAGGAAAACTGCAGCAGTGAGAAAATGTCAGTCTGGGACAGGAATGTGCTATAAAAGAACTTGAGCAAGAGGGACTGTCTAAATATTTGGGAATTGATGAAGGATCAAAATAAAACATGAACAAATGCGAATAAAACTTAGTAAAGAATATTTTAGAAGACTAAAATTAATACTGAAAACAGCACTGACATCTACGAACAAACTCCAAGCTATAAACCAGTTTGCTCTTCATGTCCTAACTTACAGTTTTGGAGTGATTGACTGGTTCCAAAAGTTGTTAGATCGGTTGGACAGGAAAACAAGAAGCTTATTAAATGAAAACCAGTGCATAATATATTCCCCATTCTGCAGGAGGTATGGGCCTCATCGAATTAATTACACGTATAAATTTGCAATCCTAGGACTGCATACAGATTTGCTGACCTCACAAGACCCAAACGTAGTGAAAGTTTTAAAACATGAGGAGAGTAAGTCTAAGATGACTTCCCTGCTTAGTTTAGCAGAAGCACATCAGTGTCAATCAGGAATGGAAATCAAATCAAAAGTAGATAAAGATCAGGCAGCAAATGAATGTGCCATAAAACGAAAGATGGAATATAAGGTGAAGGACCAGATGAGAAGGCAAGAAATGTGGAAAATGCATAAATGTAGTTGCAAGTATAGAAAACTTTTGAAACAACCTCATGTTGATCAGGATCAAATGCAGGAATGGTTAGGGAAAGGTGAATTTAAACCAAAAGACCAAAGGTTAATATTGGCGGCCCAAGATAGTGGGCTACAAACATGTTGATTTACAAATTCCATTGAACATGTGAGAGGAATAGGCAAATATAAGTTTTGTTAAACAGAATTGGAAACAATCACACATCTTGTTGCTGGTTGTGATATACTAATGACAGAAGGACTGTGTAGTGAAAGGCATAATAATGTGGCAAGACTGTTGCACTGGGGAATTGTGCAAACATTATAATATTGTAGTAGTTGAAAAGCACTGGAAACATGAGTCACAAAGCATCACAGAAAATGATGAACTTTATATAACAGTTCAAAAAACAGATGCAAGAAAACCAGCTATAGTAGTACATGAAAAGAAGACATTGATCATTGAAATTGTTACACCCAGTGATTACAGTGTCTTACATACAGAGAGACACAAAGTCATACAGTTCCAGGATTTGCAGGCAGAAACAAGGACAACGTGAAAGAAGGACACCCAGACAGTTCCAATAGTAGTAGAAATAACAGGTCTTAGATATATTACCGATACATGTAACTCCATATGAATTGCAGAAGGAGTCATTACTGGGCACATTGCAGGTGCTGCAAACAGCACTTCTGGCTAACATCAAAGATTGAAACAACACTAATTTCATGAACTTCAATCATACTTTGATTTAGGAATGGTGTCCATTTCTGTCATGGTATTATAAACCCAAAAGACTTGCAGAAATTAAAAAGGCAAAGTAAAGTAGCAGGACAGTGACGTCTTTCACTGAGTATGAGGTTATGAATGGGTACAAATGTACACTGGGGTGTACTGGGTGTTCTAGGGTATACTGGGTATATGACAATATTCGGTCACGAAAACAAACAAAACAAACTAGGTACAATAAGTCACAACACTGGAGTGTCAAATGAGAAGACCAAGTTATTTATTAAAAGTGCATAAAGCAATTCTCGTTTGAACAAATACAAACTTCTTCAGATACATAAAAGAGTAACATTACAAAGCTCATTTAAAAGCTCAGCACAGTCATATGGAAAGAAAATTGACCAATCAAATCACTCAAACACCATCAGGCTACGAAACCATTACCTCTTCACTTCACCTCTTAAAGGTGTAATGTGAATATAACAATACATAATAACTACTATTAACTACACGACCTAAAGATTTAACATGTACATTAAATAACTATATCTAATTAGACTAAAATAGTATATGGAATATATAAGATATAATATAAATATAAATCTAACAGCCACTCTACCCAATATTTTACCTGAAATTACAATACTAAAAGGCATAAAATGCTTTGGGACCTGGTCCCAACATCCTGCTATAAAGGAACAAACATTTAATGTTCTATAACCTATATATAAATATTGTGTACAATATAAACTAGAAGCAAACAATAGTATTGTGCCCAGTTCATCTAAGCAAACTTTTTAACGATATGTGTTCGATCAAATGCATTTTGTAATTAAAAAGTTTGCACATTCATGCACACACACACACACACACACACACACACACACACACACACACACACACACACACACACACACACACACACACACACACACACACACACACACACACACACACACACACACACACACACACACACACACACACACACACACACACACACACACACACACACACACACACACACACCAGGAGTAAGCACTTCCCCCTCCCCCAGTGAAAATCACATGTACCCAATTCCACTTCATGGACCAGTGGACTCCAGGGTACCCTCTCTACATATCTGTGGAGTTTATTTCTCTGCGCAACAGTCTTATGTTACATCCAGAAATTCACCAGTTTCATACAGCAACACACACACCAGTTTCATACAGTAACACACACACACACACACACACACACACACACACACACACACACACACACACACACACACACACACACACACACACACACACATGTAAGCACTTCCCTCTCCCCCAGTGAAAATCACATGTGCACAATTCCACTTCATGGACCAGTGGACTCCAGGGCACCATCTCTACATATCTGTGGAGTTTATTTCTCTGCACAACTGTCCTTATGTTGCATCCACAAATTCACCAGTTTCATACAGCAACACACACACACACACACACACACACACACACACACACACACACACACACACACACACACACACACACACACACACACACACACACCAGGTGTAAGCGTCTCCCTTTCTCCCAGTGAAAATCACATGTACACAATTCCACTTCATGGACCAGTGGACTCCAGGGTGCCCTCTTTACATATCTTTGAAGTTCATTTCTCTGCAGAACTGTCCTTATGCTGCATCCATAAATTCACCAGTTTCATACAGCAACACACACACACATACACACACACACACACACACACACACACACACACACACACACACACACACACACACACACACACACACACGCACAATCTAACTCTGTGGGCATGTGTCTGTCCCACAACACAGTAGTTTTGTATTATAGTTTTGTTAATTAAAAGACTTGAAACAGCTTCATAAGGGCTACAAATTTATTCAATTCCAAATGGAGTATCCAAGAATATCTAACAATCAAGCAATACCCTTACTTCAGATAGTATGCATTACCTCATAATTTATAACTGACTCTTTCAAAATAGTCATGTATGGTCAAACTGGGGTATAATCTGACTATGTATTTGTGCTGTTTTCCACTCTCCTCTATGCTTCCACCCTTTTCTGTCAGTTCACCCTGCTATCTGATCTGCGTTATACTCCTTAAATGAGTCCCTACCTTATATTATCCTTCCTCTTCACTCTCGCAGTACTTTACACTTATGTTCCAACCCTAACCCTAGCCCTAACACTAACCCTAACCTGAGTTATAACACTGGAATCCTGTCCCTAACTAAAACACAACTTGACATACACACTCCCTACACTAGCCCTATCCCTAACCCCAACACTAAACAAGAAACACACACACATACACACAAGTAATTCCTAACTCTGACTCCAAACCTAGTACTACTACATACACACAGACACACACGCGCACACACACACACACACACACACACACACACACACACACACACACACACACACACACACACACACACACAAACACACACACACACACACACAAGTAATCCCTAACTCTAATTCCAAAATTAGTACTACTACACACAAACACACATACAGACACACACACACACACAACAACGCAGTATTTCCAAGCATTTTGGTATTCTGACACATTCACAAATCTTACTAGTGAGATTATGTGCTTGGAATTGCTCCTTTTGCAACGTTGTGTTTGATCTAGTGATGGGAACCCTTGTGTTTGTACGTACCATACACACAGGCACACACAGATACATAAATATTTAAATAGAAATGAGCTAGCTACTGGAAGTTGGATGTCATGCGGCATGCTTTCTTTTTATAGAGTGCAGGGAAAACACTGCATGGAGTATAGACCACATCGTTATCTGTTGCTATTCACTAATCATAATTACAAATCCACAGACACCACATACTTATTACAAGGGTCCCATGTCAGACATCTGAAGGCCAAAGCTGACAAGATGCTGCAGTGCTGTTGAAAAATGTCCAGACTCCTAATTCCTAAAGCATGACCTACTGTAGGCAAAGACGGTTCTGTTTTTACAGCTAGACTGTGCCTTAACTCATTACATTTGAGTGACTCTTCCAGGTGCATCTGCAGTTAATTCCTACTGACCCCCCTAGGCGTCAAATATTGCTTGTTCATATTTGCATCAATAATTCCAAAACCATCCTATGTACAAGGTTTTAAAATATTTTATCTTAAAGCTTACACAATAGCAAACTCAACCACGTTAATATTTGACCTGTCTATTGCTGGTAAGTAGATATTAACAGTTGCTTTTATTATGCTAATTTATATAGTCATAATTTTCACATTTTTCTAAATATCTCAACAACAAAGTAACGCAGACAGAACTCCTTAGCCTCATATGAAAGCTATCAGCTAGATGAATAAAATGCTTCTGACAGTATGTGTGTGTAACTCGAGTGGTTGCTTGCAAATTGTAAATTGATTATACAAAATTACAAATGTAATAGTTACTGTGTTTACTGTGTCTTGTAAAATTAATTTTAAGACCTAGAACCTAAAGAATACTACTGCTACAAAAATAGCTTGTGCTGAAGAGTTTGCAATTTATACTTCTTTCATAATCCGTATGGTTTCAGAGATATGAACATTTGTTTAAAATCTGAGGACATCGTTTAAATCTGTGAAAAGGCTTAGGCTCCATCCATTGGAAGTAACAGTGCAAACTTCCGGAGCTCCATTGGAGTGAATGTGTTAAGTCTCACAGTCAGTCTTCTTCTTCTTCTTTCGGCTGCTCCCATTAGGGTTCGCCACAGCAGATCAACTGCTTCCATTTCTTCCTGTCTTCTGCATCTTGCTCTGTCACACCAACCACCTGCATGTCCTCTCTCACCACATCCATAAACCTTATCTTAGGCCTTCCTCTTTTCCTGTTACCTGGCAGCTTCATCCTTAGCATCTTTTTCCCAATATACTCTGCATCCCTCCTCAGCACATGTCCAAACCAACGTAATCTTGCCTCTCTGGCTTTGTCTCCAAACCTTCCAACCTGGGCTGACCCTCTAATATACTTATTCCTAATCCTGTCCATCCTCGTCACACCCAGTGCAAATCTTAACATCTTCAACTCTGCCACATCCAGCTCTGACTCCTGCCTTTTTGTCAATGCCACTGTCTCCAACCCATATAACATATCTGGTCTCACTACCCTCTTGTAGACCTTCCCTTTCACTCTTACTGGTACTCGTCTGTCACAAATCACTCCTGACACTCTTCTCCACCCACTCCATCCTCCAAAAATCCACATGCCGTTCAAGTACTCTCAAACATAATCTGTAGATTCATGTTAGTATACCAAAAACTGGGCCATTGTTTTGAAACTCTCAAGAGAGAAAACTGCATGTCCATTTAAAAACAGGACAGACCTACTTCTTTCCATCTTGCTATTCATAGGCTCATAGATTCATAGGTTAGTACTAGGCTATCGGCCCTAGGGCCTATACAAGCCTAGCCATAACAATTCCCTGCCTATTTCTTCCCACAAGATTTACTTCCCTGGACCCCAGTCTAGCAGGGTGACTGATGTGATCCCCGGAGTGAATTTTCTATCTCCCATCCAGTCATCAAGGTTCTTTTTGAAGAGGGCCAAAGAGGCGTGCTTGACATGTATGGGCAGTCTATTCCAGAATCTGGGGAGTCACTGGGTGAGGAACCTATCCCTCCAGCATTTTTTGTTCATTGTGATGGCAAGGTTTAGATCTCTTGAGCGTGTGGGTCTGAGGGATTGGGATTTCTTTAAGTGTAGCATGTCCAGCAGCTCTGGATTTGACATGGCCTTGTATGTTAAGCAGAGATTGCCTCTGAGTAGATGATATGCAACAGAGTATAGCTGAAGTTTTTTTAGATGGTCAGCATAGGGCATCTGCTTTAGGTCTGTGATTTTTTTAGTGAGGTATTTCTGAGGCCTTTCCAGTTGTTGCAGATGTCTTGAGAGGTACATACCAAATGGGGCGTTGTATTCTATAACGGGTCTAATGAGGGATGAGTACAGTGGGACAATGACCTCCTTTTTTCTGGATGAAAAGCCCTTAGTGATAAGGTGTGCCACATAGAAGGATTTCCTGACTGTTGTGGCGATGTGGTTATCGAAGGTGAGACCACTGTCCACCTGTGTCCCTAAGTCTCTTATCATACTTTCGGTGTTTAGTGTACTGCCACCTATGTGGTAATTCAGGGTTCCTATTACCAGATCGCAGACACAGTTTGTCGAATGCATCTTGATCAAACTGACAAGAGCAAAAAGGCAAAATAACAAAGTGGCTTTTCAGCGAATTCTTTCCCTGGGAAAGAATTTGCTTGGCCGTTTTCATTATTTTGCCTTTTTCGGGACTGTAGTGTGATCTCGGGGTTGGTATATTTAAGTAGGGTAGGTGTGGGGGGCACAGCCCCCCCCCCACATTATGTAATGCTTTAAAGTTTTTTTTTTTTATTTTGGAACAGCGATTTTTTTTCCCCTTGGAAAAAAAATCACTGTTCTGAGGTTTCAACTTTGTAAGCTTTCTCTTACATGGGGTTAATTATTTATCTTCGCTTTTCTAAGCGTGCGATAATATAATATAGACCTGTAATTCATGGGTACATGTTTTTTCCCAAAGGGGATAACTATACATTTCTCGCCATTGAGCTTGAGCCAATGGCTCTGGCACCAAGCATCTGTTTCTGTAAGGCCCTTTTGTAGAATATCCACATTATTTGGGGAGTCAGTAATGGCTCCCAGTTTGCAGTCATCTGCGAACTTTGTTAGCCAGAGTCCCTTAGTGTTGCCCTGTACTTCAGAGAAGTAGATGCCAAACAAGTGCGGTCCCAGGACTGTGTCTATATTAGATTATCGAAAGTTTTATTCAGCAAATGCTCATATGAGCGAAAACCCTGGAAACAAAATTCTTATTGTGGGGGGCTGTGCCCCCCACACTCCCCGCTAACTATATATCCCAACTCTGAGATCACACTACAGTGAGGAAAGGGCAAATATCCCACTCCTCACTGTACCACGACCCCACAAACATCCTTTCAATTTCCAGTGTTTTCACTCATGTGAGCGTTCGCTGAATAAAACTTTTGATAATCTAATATAAACCCCCAGGACTGAACCCTGAGGTACTCCACTTGTCACTTGTCTGGAGCTGGATTTGGAGTCAGCTACTTTTACAGTGTGGGTTCTGTCAGTAAGCCAGTTGGCAACCCATCGAGTTACATAGGAATTAATGCCCAGCTTAGTAAGTTTATCTATGATTCCAGCGTGGGGGATGGTGTTGAAGGCCTTGGCGAGGTCCAGATAGGCTGTGTGGACTGTCTTACCCTCATCCACAGCTCTGGAGACTGATTCAAAGTCAATCAGGTTCAGGAGACAAGATTGCCCCTTCACGAACCCAAACTGGGTGGGTCCAGTATTTGAAGGTTGCCAATGTCTTTGTTTATAAGTTCCATGATAATATGTTTTATGGCCTTGCAGATCAGGCTCGTCAGACTGATGGAACGGTAGTTCCCAGGGTCCAAGGTGGATCCCCCCTTGTGAAGTGGGATAGCTGTATCTGTGCGCTACTCAGTGGGTACAAAGCCTGAGGTGAGGCTATGATTAAATATGACACTTAGGTGCAGCGCCAGTTCATTTTGTAGTTCATGTAGTACACAGCCCGGGATGCCATCTGGTTCCATGGATAATGCTGTATTCTTAGCTTTGGAGAGTGCATTTTTTACCTGTGTGGCCATTATTACCGGAATTTGGCAATCTTTCATTATTGAGATGGGCCCTTTAGGGGGTGAGAGGGTGGTGAAGTTGGCACTGAATCAATCTGCCAGGATATTGGCAATATCCTTGGGATCAGTATATTTAATGCCATTCTGTTGTAGCTCAGAGCAGATCTGAGCATTGCCATTTAGATTCTTGACATAACTATAGAATGCCTTGTGGTTGTCTTTGGAATCTTTGGCAATTTTATTTTCGTAACTAGCTTTGGAGGATTTTATGAGGGATCTCATCTTCTTACTGAGGCTGGTAAGGGAGTTTTTTGCATCCTGGGATTTTCCTATTTTCTGTAACAGTTTCTTCCTTTTGTTTTAAAGTTTGTTTATGGCAGGGGACCACCAGATTGGCTTCCTTTTTTTGGAGGAGAGCATCTTGGTTCTATTTGGGATGGCACGATTCATGCACAAGTAGATGTGCTCATACAGTGCCTTAGTGTAGGATTCAGCAGTCGAACTTTCAGTTTCTGTCTGCATGGGTATCATGAAATTTGTCACTTCTGACTTGGGTAGCATGAAGTTGGCTTTGGAGAAGTTTTTTACGGAGGTTTCCTTACTGGGGTTGGGGTGGGGGAGGGATGTGGATGTCAAGGGTGATTAGCTTATGGTCAGACCTGAGCAACGAGGGGTAGACTATAGCTGTGGAGCATCAATTTCCCATGTTGGTAATGATTCAAACTGAATCATCATGTCAAATATCCACTTCACTTATGATGAAGGCTGTACTCACTCAGGTCAGAGACAAATAGGGCCATGGTGCTATGAACACCTATTAAATTATAAACCACTCAGCATTTATTTTTGGGTCATAGTCTCAAGATCTAGAATAAACTGCCTCTCACATAATGTTCTGATCTCATGCACTTTAGATCACTGTTGGGCACTCATTTTAAGGACAGTGTATGTAAACATTTCCATCACTGCACTTTTTTTTTCTGTCCACTTCAATCCTAATTTTGCTTATGGTATCATTCACTGTCTGTCTCTAGTGATAGACCATTTTGTTGAAACCTGAGCTCCCCAAAATTAAATTGTTGGCCCTGAGTGAAATAAGATGGCAAGCCTCTACACATACTTGATGCAGAGGCAAGTTGCTTTCCCCTTGTATCTCCTTTATGTAACAGCCTTCAAAGTCACAAAACCTTGGTGGAAGTTTTCAGATTTTAATGAAATGGTCCATTTCTGGAGACAAAATCGATGAACCAATAGATGACATTAATTTTCGTTAAGGCCAACCTTGCATTGTCTTACACTTTTGCTGCTCTCACTGTTGTAATGCCGCTATAATCGATGACCCGTTGAGGTCATATCTATGGATGCAGGCATACACAGTATTTTGTACCTGTGTACCTTATCTTGTTAAATACAATTTCATTTGTAACCTGTACTAGCTATAATTAGAATGCTGCTATTCTAAACTTGCTTTAGTAGTGTTTTTAAGGCAGATTATTGAATTATACTGTGGGCTGCAATATGTTTGTGTAGCACGCATTCATTAGTATGCCCTTAATCTGTACAGGCTGGGTTTTATTATTTGGTTTTATATACCTTGGCAACTTGGGATCTACATGGTTCAGTTCACTGTCCTGGTCCACAAGAGTAAACAAACAAACAAATAAACAAAGAAGCAAACAGACAATAGGTAGATAGACTGATTGCACTGGATTCCCAGCCACCTTCTGTAATCTCACTTGCTCCCCCATTTCTCTCCTGTATCACTCCTTCTATATTACCTCTCCATTTGTGTTCCCCCAGTGCCCCCTTGATGTATTTCTTCTAGTCCTACACTTTTCCCTGTTATAGCACAGCATGACCCTCTATCATTGCACAAGCCCCTTCATAGTTTTACATGTTTCTCTATGTATTCTAAACACAAAGTACCCTTCCTCGGTGTCATACTGACATTTCAAACATCTCTGCTCACTGGCATTTATTTCTGCGTATTTACATATATCACGTAATGTGTTAAAACTGTAGTGTTAATGTTCTTAATGTAATCAAGTCAGAAGAATACTCCAAAAAGTAACTTGCAAGTCCTGAGGTAGGAGCTTTGTGCTGTATTTTAATTTTACTTTATTTGTTTACCAGGGTAGAGCACAGCTCTCCATAGACTTTTGTTCCTGTCTCAGCACAGGAGCTGTGTCTGGTTAAGTGATTTACTCAAGAGGAGGTTAAAAGAATCAAACCTTGCACCACTGGACCAGAGGAAACAGCTTGCTAACAACTTCTTAATACTATAAACTAACTGGCAGGCAATGTTTGCAGTCTAGCTACGTCTGTGGAATGCAGAAGTCA
This sequence comes from Protopterus annectens, assembly GCF_019279795.1. Taxonomy (NCBI): domain Eukaryota; kingdom Metazoa; phylum Chordata; order Ceratodontiformes; family Protopteridae; genus Protopterus; species Protopterus annectens. The sequence continues at coordinate 1,124,488,726 of NC_056733.1, forward strand.
CCCCTCTCCTTATTTAAATCCATTGTTGTTTAGAAGCACAAACCTTGTATGCAGTCTAATTTACAGGCTAGTTTTCCTAGCTAGCTTTCAGTAGTTTCTATTCTACGTGCAGCTTTCAGAAGGCGTACTGTGCTGCCATCTGTAGTTCATCCTGCAATAGGCTGTTTCAGTATCTCTTTATCCACGGAGTGTGACATTTGTATTTAGGCAACTCCAGTATGCTGTTTGTTTAGTAATTCCTTCCTTCCTACCTGCAGTTTCTATGGCTTCTGTTTGTTTTAAAAATTTTAGGACACCTGTCTACATCAGCTTGTCCCCTTGCACTATTGTTTGTTAAGAGTCCCACTTTTCCTTCCCTACTGTTTTAAGCAATAATTATAATATCCTTTTATTATATGATGGCTTACTCCCCTTCCCTTTTGTGTGTCAGCTTACTTACTCATCTGTCATAGGCGGGGCCAGTAGAAAATTGTGGAAGTGGTCTGGTAGTGGTGTTTTCTGTAGCCAAAGAGTACAGGGTTTGATTCCTTTTATCTCTATTTGTCTGCTGTGCAACTCTGAGCAATTCACTTAACCAGGGACAGCACCCTGGATACACACGAGAAAGCACATGTGTCCACTGACCTTACTCAATAACATATGTAGAATATTGTGAGCTTCAGTACTCAACCCCACTACTTTCTAATAGTTTGTTATCCTATATGGCACAGCTTACATTAATGACATAGATTACTAGGCAGTTGTGTTGCCATGTATAAGTGCATTCATTCTGAGTTTTTCTTAAATGCAGCACAAACTAGGCTTTTCTCTTCAAGGCTGCTAAACATCACAAGCAGTGCATCACATACACATTAGGCATTCATCCAGGTAGTCCATTTTGAAGAGACTGTATTGGGAACTTAACCATCTGCACCTGTTTATCTCCCTTCCCCCACAACACATTTAATAGTACATTTAAATTCCAACACCCCTTAAATGCAAAGAACATAAATTGCCCAAAACTGTGATAATGGCACAGTCTTTGTGAAAAACAGCACAAGCAGAGGCATTGATGTGTTTCTTTATATATATTATAAGCATACAATTAGGTCACTTAAACTTTCATGGAATTACTGAATTCAACTCCCTTGAACATATTCAACATTGTAAATAATCAACAATGATCTAATCTTGCATATTTAAATTAAAATGTAAGATGAACCCTTAATAGCAGGGAATTCAATCATGCAGAATAATGAGTTGTTGCCTAAGCCTTACCTATGTGAATGGGGACATATTCACCTCTTCTGACAATTATAGCTTAATTGTCTTTGTCACTTGAAACTTGATTTATGTGTTTAAGCTCCAGTACAATCTAAGTGATGAGAATAGGCAAAGAATAAATCTCTCGAAAAATGACTGATTCTGGCTGTTCTTACTATATACTGTAACAGTTTATTAAAGTGTTGCTGTTCTTTGTTATATTTACTAGAATAAGTAAACAGTTTTAATATTTTAATTCAAAATATAGTGTCATAAATCATAAATACAGTTGGGAATTTTGTAAGGAGAGCAATATGAAAATTGTAGATGCAGTTTTCAAGTGGCCCCGTTCATAGGCTTCCTCCTTATCTCAGGTGACCCTCCTGGCTACTACTAAGCTCCGCTTGTAAGGAATTGTCTAAAGATGAACCATGGCCATTGGTCTCACATTATTCCCCACTCGTAGTTTTATGCCTGTTGTTTCATTAAACATCAATGGTTTTGCCTTGTCACTGGTGCAACAGGTAGCACACTTGCCTTCAATGCAGAAGTTTGTACTGCAGTACAGCAAAGGGGAGGGTGCACTCCTGGGTGTCTCATCTTTTGGATGAGATGTTAAACCAAGGCCCCATCTACACAAGTTAGTGGTAGCTGTGGTGGCTGTAAAAGATCCCACTGCACCTATCAAAAAGAACAGAGTAAGTTTCCTGATGCCCTGGCCCAATTTCCCCTAGTAGTATAAATACCACCTTGGGTGTCCCTTAAAAAGAGGCTTCTAGACTAGTGGGGTTAACCCGGCCAACAAAAAAGGATAAAGGATTTGCCCTCTTCTTACCTGTCCTTTTCCTTGTTGATTTAAAGTTCCTCATTGTGTTTTCCACCCATTTTGTGTTCCCCTGTTATGAGTCCCTCCTTATCTTTTATCCATAGGTGTTACCTCCGCCCTTTCTCACTCTGAAAACCCCTTTCTATATGTGCACCTCCTGTATGCATATACATAATCAGGTTGCTTGTTGTTCTCAACATACTCTCCATTCACTGAATCATCTCACAACAAAAAAAGGCAAGACTTAATATGTAGCAAAATGAATTACTGATTGCACCTTCATAGGTTCATAGCTAATTACTAGCCATGTGGTTCAGGAGACCATTGAAGAGCTTAGCCCAGTTTCTCAGTTGCTGCAAAGCACCATCTGGTTAGGTGACTTGGTCAAGGTCTCACAGTAAGCAAATGAAGGCTGTGGGAGTCAAAGGCTGTACTACAGAAAGTAGCTTGTTAACAGCTCATACACTTAATCCTCTGCACTAACTGCCAGACCATCCATAGGCCTTGCCTTTGTCTGGATTGTTACATTAGCAGAGGGCATGCTTCCTGGATTTGCTGCTTCTTGGACGGTCACAACACTTGACTGGCTGGGTACACTAACTCTCATTCTTCCACACCATCTTCTTAAGACCAGTGGTGGGGATGGGCCTGATTTTTCTCACTCTGACATCATCTTCTAAATCCTGTGCAATAAAGTGTGAGGCCTCCTCTGGATCTGCAAACTATAAATGCTGTCTTCACCACGTACAAGAAGCAGTAATTAGAAAGGCAAGGGTACAAGGATTTTTTTTTCTGCATAGTTCATCCCTGACTGCATCAATGACTTTTTCTGCTAGCAATGCAGTTGAACAGTTAGGTGAAGTTTTCAGGAATTGTCTAATAACATTAGGTGGGCAGCACAGTGGTGCAGAAGATGGTGCTGTCATCTCACAGCAAGAGGTTCCCTGGTTTGATTCTTGGCTGGGGTGCCTTCTGTGTAGAGTCTGCATATACTTTTTGTGTTTGTGTGGGTTTCATCTGAGTGCCCTGGTTTTCTCTCACATTCTAAAGGCATACAGTAGGTGGACTGTACACTCTAAATGGACCATAGCTGCAAGTGTGCATGTGAGTGTGTGGTGTGGAAGAATACACAGTCAGGCAACCTTGGCTCTAGATGATTGTCATTGTTGAAGTGACACCCTTGACCCCATGTGCAAAAATGTGAAAAGGGGTTGTGGATGCATGGATGGATCCATTACTATTGGGCCCATTACTATTAGGCAGTCACATTTCTGTAGCATTAGCAGATCCACTCCTTTATAAAGCAAGAATATATTTTCCATATCACTTGAACCCTGGACCCATATGGTCAAACTTCAATATACAGTCCAAATGGCAAAACTAGGAATCTATCTAGTATGCTATCCATTTGTGCATTCATGTCTCCACAATTATCTAGGGGTAATGTGATTTTGCTCACTAAATGTTGCTTCTGAGCTGCATTTCTGACATTGTCAGGAATACCAATCACACACATTTTCCTTTCTGGCTTTGTTCTTCATTTTATATTCCAAGCATTCTTCAAAACTTTAATTTGTTCTTCCAGGTCTGTTATTTTATTCATACACATAAGTAGTGAGACCCCAGGTCAATTACTCTTACCTGCCCTCCTTTCACATCATATGGCTAAACAAAATATTTCCTTTGGGTATCAATAGGCAGTGTGCTTATGTATTCCCAAGGCAATAATTTGCCAGGGAATTTTTTGGATATTTTCTCCTTGGGATCTTCCTTTTTTGACTCTCCTTCTTAACATACATACTTCAGAAAAGGCAATTCCCTGAGTTTTCCAAAGATTAGGAAGAATAACATCCATTTATCTCATTTCTGTGGCTTTCTGAAAGGGTGGTCACCCTCCAATCACCATCTTGTTGAATCCTGAATATGCTGTCAATTCTAGCCAGGAATGTTTTACTTAATGGAGGTGCCCACCTCATTGGACAAGGAAATCAACACCCTCTCATTGCCTTGGATATGAGTTAAACTTAGGAAACAAGTTGCTTCAGTGCTTCTGAATATTGAAAAAAAAAAGAAAACGATAGAGAGGGATGAGAACACGTAAGTGTCAATGTAATGAAGGAATGTGAAGGGAGGAAAAGGGAAAGATGACAGATCAAGATAAAATATGACCGAGTAACTAAAAAATGAACTTTGAATATAAGAAGGTAAGTACTAAAGTATGTGAGTGGATGAGATTTGTCTCAGTTAATAAGAGTGAACTCAGGAGAAAATGTGAAAAAATCAGCACACATTAAAGAATGTGAGTGGGTAAAAGTAACAGACCATCATTAATTGTACGAATGGGAGTAATTGTGAGTAAGTGAAAACTAAGAGTAAATGTATGTGAGACAGGGAGTGCAATTGAATCAGTGGGAGAAAAGTGAAAAATAAATACAACCGAGTCAGACTGTGGGCAGACAGAACTATAGGGATGGTGAGCAATGGGTGAGTGAGTGTTAAGAATGTGAAACTGTGAAGTACTGCATTGTTAAATGGCTAGGCATTAACTTGTACTGAGTTTCAGTTTACATCGACTTGCATCTTTATGTTTTATTTTCTGTGTTATGTTCACTGGGATTGGGATTTACTAATAGCAGAACCCTAAGTGTGAGTCCAAAGTTTTTCATCTGCAGTTATACTACATGAGTAGCTTAACAAAGGTATGCAATACAAGCCCCAGATAAATGCAACAATGTATGTACACAGTTACTGTTAGTGGTACAGCTTAGCAAGCTTTTTCTTATTAGTTTTCTTTTTAAATGAAAATATTGAGACTTTAAACATAGAAAATAATGTTGGTAAACTCTCATATCGCTCTTCTGTTAGCAATATGTTGATTTTTGAAATATGTTGCTTTAGAAAAATATTTTCAGTATGGTAGTTCATACAGCAGATATTTGTAGAGAAAAAACAGTCAAAACATTATTTCTGTATATACTGAGTCAGCCGTTAGAAGTGGTCCTATGGGGTTTAATATCAGGCCAGGTCTGAAGAATTACTGAAAGTATAAATAAACACACTTTTCTTCATTAAGTATTATTTTAACACTGAGAGCCAAGAAGTCAAAATAAATAAATTGTCCTAACATTATTGCAGTGAAACAGAGACAGAAATGAAACACCATGAGAAACTTACTTTTCCAGCACATCTGGATTCAAGGAGCATTTCTACCATGTGAATGGCTTCATTTGTTTATTTCCTGTGTGACTACTGCCCAAAAAGGTGGGGTTTAATCATCATATTTGACAAGGTAATAGAGAGAATCGAGAACCATAAAGCTTTAAAGAAAAAGGGGGAAAAAATCAAAAGGAACTGAAGCTTAGAGGAAGGCTTGTTTGTCACTAACAAGAACTAAGGGGGGAGGTAAAGACCTCTGGGAAGTGTTCAGCAGGGAACCATGGGGCTGTGAAATTTGTAAGAAAAATATAGTTAAAGAGAGATGCACATATTGTGAAGGAACAAAGCCACAACGTTATATGATTAAATTATGGATGCAAAAAAGAAAAAAAAAAAAAGAATGAAGGAGGAGGGGAAGAAATGTGTAGATATGTGACCTGTGACCAGGAAGAAATTCAGGATGGAAACTTTATGAAACAGGATGAATCAGAGGATCACTGAACTATGAATGCTAAGAAAGAGATCAGCTTATAAATATGAGAACTTAAAGGCTGAGGCACTTTGAAATTACTAGTGTCAACACTAATAAAATTTAGTGATATCTGGGTTATGAAAAGAAAGGAAACCATGGCAGGTTTGGTAATAATAGGAATACTGAACCACAGTAATGTGAGGAATATGAGAAAGCAGGATCTCAGAAATTAGTATGTGGCTGGAAATGCAGAAACATATTTTACTTTGCTGAAGTCACAGCATTATAGTTCTTTGGCACAAATGAGCTATTGAGCTGTTGCACTGGTGAAGGCTGGCTTGCATAGACGAAACCGGTATGTGAAATAAATGAGTTACACTGGAGATTGTGTGCTGGCTTTTTTTCTTTTTCTTGGATTTCTGAGTTTGGGCCATGCACCTTGACCATACTTGCGTGTCAGTGGATTTTTACTGAGTTGTATATACATGTAAGAAAAGGTAAGGAAGACCAGGCCTTTGGGAAAAGAGGGAGAAGAAGCCAGAGGACCCTGAAATGACTATGGAATTATATCCTGTGGAATAAGAGTGTGTGTGCTGAGTGAAAGGAAACTGCAATATTATACACATGGATACAGCTTAAGAACATGCTTAAAAAGGCTCACAGCATGGGCTGAAACGTGGTACCCAAAATTCAGTGTGGAGAAATGTACTGTACAGAGAAATAACAATCCTGGAGGAAAGTACTGACTCAAAAGGGTTAGATGCAAGGTAGCTGATGGATTTAGGATGATTACAACTATAGGAATTAACTATCAGCAGCAGAGTGCAAGGCCTATAGCCAAGGTCAACAGGATATGAGTGAAAGGAAAATATGAAGAGGCAAAAACAGACACAGCTCAATGTGGCTACATAGGAATGTGAGACGAGCGATTAGGGCAAATGTTAGGGCCCAGAAGAGTTGGAAAAGTTAAGATGAGAAGGTGGGTGAGACAAAGTACAAGCATAATAGGAAGTTAGGAAAAAATGGTGAGGGCGGCAATGCTAAATCTGAGAGGGACTTAGCAGAAGGGATCAAGAACAAAAGTAAATGTTTTTTAGTTACATAAGATAAAGAAGGATAGGAGGGATAGAACTGTCCAGACTGAGCAAAGATAGCAAAGAAATCACAGTAGATTGGGGGGGGGGGGGAGTGCTGAATGCTAGGAGAGTATTGTGCTGGAAGGGTAACAGGGCAGAATACCTAGGCACCAGGATATAGAAGGAACAATACCTAGGCACCACGATAGAGAAGGAACAATACCTAGGCACCAGGATAGAACAATACCTAGGCACCTGGATAGAGAAGGAACAATACCTAGGCACCGGGATAGAACAATACCTAGGCACCTGGATAGAGAAGGAACGATACCTAGGCACCGGGATAGAACAATACCTAGGCACCTAGAGAGAGAGGAAACAATACCTAGGCACCTGGATAGAACAATACCTAGGCACCTGGATAGAGAAGGAACAATACCTAGGCACCGGGATAGAACAATACCTAGGCACCTGGATAGAGAGGGAACAATACCTAGGCACCGGGATAGAGAGGAAATAATACCTAGGCACCTGGATAGAGAGGGAACAATACCTAGACACTAGGATAGAGAGGGAACAATTCCTAGGCACCTGAATGGAGAGGAAACAATACCTAGGTACCAGGATAGAGAGTGTACAATACCTAGGCACCGGGATAGAGAGAGAACAATACCTAGGCACTGGGATAGAGAGAGAACAATACCAAGGCACAAGGATAGAGAGGGAACAATACCTAGGCACTTGGATAAAGAGGGAACAATACCTAGGCACCTGGATAGACAGAGAGGGAACAATACCTAGGCACCTGGATAGACAGGGAGGAATACCTAGGCAACAGGATAGAGATGAAGCAATAGCTAGGCACCTGGACAGACAGGGAGCAATACGTAGGCTCCAGGACAAATAGGGAATAATATCTAGGCACCTGGATAGATAGGGAGCAATATCTAGGCACCAAGATAGAGATGGAGCAATACCTAGGCCTCTGGATAGAGAGGGGACAATATCTAGGCACCTAGATAGAGAGGGAACAATATCTAGGCACTGTGATAGAGAGGGAATGATACCTAGGTACCAGGATAGAGAGGGAACAATACCTAGGCACTGGGATAGAGAGGGAACAATATCTAGGCACTTGGATAAAGAGGGAACAATACCTAGGCACCTGGATAGACAGGGAGGAATACCTAGGCAACAGGATAGACATAAAACAATAGCTAGGCACCTGGACAGACAGGGAGCAATACATAGGCTCCAGGACAAATAGGGAATAATATCTAGGCACCTGGATAGATAGGGAGCAATATCTAGGCACCAAGATAGAGATGGAGCAATACCTAGGCACCTGGATAGAGAGGGAACAATATCTAGGCACTGGGATAGAGAGGGAACAATACCTAGGCACCAGGATAGAGAGGGAACAATACCTAGGCACCAGGATAGAGAGGGAACAATACCTAGGCACCAGGATAGAGAGGGAACAATACCTAGGCACCAGGATAGAGAGGAAACAATACCTAAGCACCTGGCTAGAGAGAGAACAATATCTAGGCACTGGGATAGAGAGGGAACAATACCTAGGCACCAGGATAAAGAGGGAACAATACCTGGGATGACATGATTGACAAGCCACGATGCTTTGCCAGAGATGGCCTGCACCTATCACCCCTGGGATTCCGGATACTGGCTAAGGCTCTAGCCACCCCTATAGTGCCTTTTTAGGCATGGTTCAAATGACAAATTCACCACCCTAACAGGTACAGGCAAGAAGAATCTCAGGGTATTGCTACTCAATGCTAGAAGTCTAAACCTCAAAATGCACTCTCTCTCGGCACTCCTGAAAATGGAGAACATCAACATCTGTGCAGTGACAGAGACCTGGTTCAAGGCTCCAGAGAGTACCCCTGCATTACCAGGCTATAATTCATACCACACCTTTCAGCCACCTAACCTGGACTGAAACACTAAAGGCGTGTCCATATTCATTAAGGATATCCACACCTCCAGGCTAGTTGCTCAGCATAATGCATCCGAGATTATCCAAGTGCAACTAACTCTGGGCAAGACCACAATCCAAATTGTAGCTTGCTACAGATCCCCCACCATGCCCCAGGATTCCCACTCCTCATTTCTTAATACACTGGAAAATATTAGGGTACAACCTAACACCCTAATAATGGGCAATTTCAACTACCCTACCATTAACTGGGAAAACTACTCATGTACCAACTCTTGTGCTCAATGTTTTCTGGAATTCATAAATTCCAATGCCATGGATCAACTTATCCACACCCCCACCAGGGGCAGCAATATCCTAGACCTGGTTATTACCAACATGGGCAACCAGTGCTCCACATCCGAGGTCAATTCCTTGTTCGTCAGATCCAACCATAAGCTAATCACCCTAGACATCCACATCCCTCCCCCACCCCCCATTAGGGAAACCACAGTAAAAAATTTCCCCAAAGCCAACTTCACGCTTCTTAAGACAGAAGTGGCAAACTTCACGACACCCATGCTGATGGACAATAGAGGTATGACTGCTGAATCCTACACAAATGCACTTTATAAGCACTTACATGAGTGCATGGATCATGCAATCCCTAACAGAACCAAGATGCTATCCTCCAAAAAAAGGAAGCCAATCTGGTGGTCCTCTGCCATAAACAAACTCTACAACAGAAGAAAGAAACTGTTTCAAAAAAGAGTAAAATCCCATGATTGTAGAAACTCCCTGTCAGCTTCAGTAAGAAGCTGAGATCCCTCATAAAATCCTCCAAAGCTAGTTATGAAAACAAAATCGCCACTGACTCTAAAGACAACCACAAAGCATTCTATAGCTATGTCAAGAATCTCAATGGCAACACTCAGATCTGCTCTGAGTTACAGCACAATGGCACTAAATATACAGAACCAACGGATATTGCCAACATCCTGGCAGATAGGTTCAGTGCTAACTTTACCCCTCTGTCATCCCCTAAAGGACCCATCTCTATACCAGAAGAATGCAAAGTTCCTGTAATCATGGCTGCACAGGTAAAAAACACACTATCCAAAGCCAGGAACACAGCATCCATGGGACCTGACGACATCCCAGGCTGTGTTCTACATTAACTACAGAACAAACTGGCACACCACCTAAGTACCATGTTCAATCATAGCCTCACCTCAGGCTATGTGCCCACTGAATGGCAAAAGTGACAGTTATCCCACTCCACAATGGGGGAGCCACCACAGACCCCGGAAACTACCGCCCCATTAGCCTAACGAACCTGGTCTGTAAGGCTATGGAGCGTATCATCATGGAACTTATAAACAATGACATTGGTAATCTCCAAACTCAGGACCCCACCCAGTTCAGGTTTGTAAAAGGCAGATCATGTCTCCTAAACCTGATAGACTTCTTTGAAGCAGTCACCAAAGCTGTAGATGAGGGTAAGGTGGTTTACACAGCCTATCTAGATCTCGCCAAGGCTTTTGACACCATCCCCCACTCTGGAATTATAGATAAACTCACTAAACTAGGTATAAATCCCTATGTCACAAGATGGGTTGCCAACTGGCTCACTGACAGAACCCACACTGTGAAAGTAGCAGACTCCAAATCCAGCTTCAGACCAGTGACAAGTGGAGTACCACAGGGTTCAGTCCTGGGTCCTCTCCTGTTTGATATCTACTTTTCTGAAGCACAGGCCAACACAGAAGGTCTTTGGCTAATGAAGTTCACAGATGACTGCAAACTAGGAGCCATAATCAAAACTCCAAAAGATGTGGACATCCTACAAAAGGGCCTTGCTGAGACAGATGCCTGGTGTCAAAGCCATGGCCTCAAGCTCAATGCCAAAAAGTGCATTGTCATTCCTTTTGTTAAAAACTCAGTACCCATGAACTACCACATAGGTGGTAGTCTACTTAACACCAAAAGTGTGATAAGAGACCTTGGGACACAGGTGGACAGTAGTCTCTCCTTTGATAATCATATTGCCACAGTAGTCAGGAAATCCTTATATGTGGCACACCTCATCACAAAAGATTTCTCATCCAGGAAAAAAGAGGTCATTGTTCCCCTCTACTCGTCACTCATTAGACCCATTATAGAGTTTAATGCCCCTTTTGGTATGTACCTCACAAGACATCTACAACAACTGGAAAGGCCACAGAAATATCTCACAAAGAGGATTATCAGCCTCAAAGAGATGCCCTATGCAGAGACCGTCTCAAAAAACTGCAGCTTTACTCCGTTGCATATCGCCTACTCAGAGGCAATCTTTGCCTAACACACAAAGCTATGTCAAACCCAGAGCTTTTAGACATGCTCCACTTAAAGAAATCCCAATCCCTATGAGCTACACGCTCTAGGGACATAAACCTCGTCACCACAATAAACAGAAAATGATGGAGGGATAGATTCCTGTCCCATAGACTTCCCATACTCTGGAACAAACTACCTATCTATATCAAACAAAGCTCCTCATTAGCACTGTTCAAGAAAAATCTTGATGATTGGATGGGAGGTAGAAAATTCACCCCGGGGATCACTTCTGTGGCTCTGCTCGACAGTGGCACAGGAAAATAATTTTCTTGGGTGGCGAAAGCCAGGGTACCTTTGGCTAGGCTTATATAGGCCCTAGGGTCAATAGCCTAGTACCTATCTATGAACCTATGAACTTATGAACCTAGGCACTGGGATAGAGCAGTAACAATACCTAGGCACCAGGATAGAGAGGGAGCAATACCTAGGCACTGGGATAGAGAGGGAATAATATCTAGGCACCTGGATAGAGAAGGAACAATATCTAGGCACTGGGATAGAGAGGGAGCAATATCTAGGCACCTGGATAGACAGGGAACAATACCTAGGCACCAGGATAGAGAAGTAACAATATCTAGGCACCAGGATAGAGAGGGAGCAATACCTAGACACTGGGATAGAGAGGGAACAATATCTAGGCATTAGAACAGAGAGGGAGCAATAGCTAGGCACCAGGATAGAGAGGGAACAATATCTAGGCACCTGGATAGAGAGGGAACAATATCTAGGCACTTGGACAGATAGGGAGCAATATGTAGGCACCAGAATAGAGAGGGAGAAATACCTAGGCACCTGGATAGACAGGGAACAATACTCAGGCACCAGGATAGAGAGCAAACAATATCTAGGCACTGGGACAGAGAGGGAGCAATGCCTAGGCACCAGGATAGAGATGGAACAATACCTAGGCACTTGGATGAAGAGGGAACAATACCTATGCACCTGGATACACAGGGAGAAATACATAGGCACCAGAATAGAGATGGTACAATACCTAGGCACCTGGATAGAGAGGGGAACAATACCTAGGTACCAGGATAGAGAGGGAGCAATACGTAGGTAACAGGACAGAGAGGGATCGATACCTAGGCACCTGGATAGACAGGGAGGAATACCTAGGCAACAGGATAGAGATGAAGCAATAGCTAGGCACCTGGACAGACAGGGAGCAATATGTAGGCTCCAGGACAAATAGGGAATAATATCTAGGCACCTGGACAGATAGGGAGCAATATCTAGGCACCAAGATAGAGATGGAGCAATACCTAAGCACCTGGCTAAAGAGGGAACAATATCTAGGTACTGGGACAGGGGGGGGGGCAATACCTAGGCACCTGGATAGAGAGGGGATAATATCTAGGCACCTAGATAGAGAGGGAACAAAATCTAGGCACTGGGATAGAGAGGGAACAATACCTAGGCACCGGGATAGAGAGGGAACAATACCTAGGCACCGGGATAGAGAGGGAACAATACCTAGGCACTGGGATAGAGAAGTAACAATACTTAGGCACTAGGATAGAGAGGGAGCAATACCTAGGCAATGGGATAGAGAGGGAACAATATCTAGGCACTGGGATAGAGAGTGAGCAATATCTAGGCACCTGGATAGAGAGGAAACAATACCTAGGCACTGGGATAGAGAGGGGGCAATACCTAGGCACCAGAATACACAGGGAAATACCTAGCCACCAGGATAGAGAAGCAACAATACATAGGCACCAGGATAGAGAGGGAACAATATATAGGCACCTGGATAGAGAGGGAACAATATCTAGGCACTTGGACAGATAGGGAGCAATATGTAATCACCAGAATAGAGAGGGAGCAATACCTAGGCACCTGGATAGACAGGGAACAATAATTGGGAACCAGGATAGAGAGAGAAAAATATCTAGGCACTGGGACAGAGAGGGAGCAATGCCTAGGCACCAGGATAGAGAGGGCACAATACATAGGCACCAAGATAGAGAGGGAACAATATCTAGGCATCTGGACAGAGAGGGAACAATACCTAGGCACTGGGATAGAGATGGAGCAATATCTGGGCTCTGGGATACAGAGGGAACAATACCTAGGTACCAGGATAGAGAGGGAGCAATATCTAGGCTCTGGGATAGAGAGGGAACAATACCTAGGCATCTGGATAGAGATGGAGCAATACCTAGGCACTGGAATAGAGGGAGCAATACCTAGGCACTGGGATAGAGAGGGAACAATACCTAGGTACCAGGATAGAGAGGGAGCAATACCTAGGCACTGGGATAGAGAGGGAACAATACCTAGGCACCAGGATAGAGGGAGCAATACCTAGGCACTGGGATAGAGAGGGGCCAATACCTAGGCACCGGTATAGAAAGGGGACAATACCAAGGGAGGAGGCTCAAAGGGAACAAGTGACTCTTGGGGGGATAAAAAATGACCTAATGGGCAGCATCTCAGCTTCTTCAGAAATCTGGCCATAGTCCTGGAAGATTTTCAATGAATTACTGGCTATTGTAGAAATAACAGATGACTAGAAGGCAATTACAGTACCCATATACTGTTAGATTAACAACAGCAGTAAGGGAAGTCATGGATAAAATCCTGTGAGTAGAAGTTTGTAGCATTTTTATAATGCAGCAGTTGATACGGATTCATGGCCAGAAGAAGGTGCAAACCAAGCCTGATACAGTTATATGACTGGGTTACAGCAAAGCTCAACAGGGGATATGGTACACCTGGATTTCAGCAAGGCCATTTATTTTGTTTCAAACAAGAAACTCATAGGAAAACTAGAGAGATTTGGGAAAGGACCAGTTCTGAAGAATTACATAGCTGCATGGTTGAGTGAAAAGACAAAGATACTCCTTTAGCTCCTTTAGCTCCTTTATCTGTTTAAAACTTTCATTTAAAGGCTCACTGCTGCTTTTCTGCTGAGAAACATTTCTGCAGTTTGTTTCTAAGTAGTGGGGATATTTGTAACATTTCCATATTCAGGCTTGTATTTGGGCCTAGTGTTTGTGGAGGCTGTGTGTCTGAGCACATATTCAGGGACATCTTGGTTTAGCCAAAGCCATCAGGCATTTCAGTGAGAGAGAATTGTTTAAGGTCATTGGCTGACTGAGGTCACCTGGACTACAGCTTAGACAAAGCACCTCATTGGTTCTTTTGAGCTTTTTTCTTAAAAGTTGTCTCAGGTTTCAACTTTCTGTTACCTAAGAAGTTAAGTTGTGAGTGTTTCTGCCATTTCACACTGAGCTAATCAAAAGAAGGACACTGAGCAAACTCGGAACTATAATATATAACATTAAGTATCCTGTTTTTTGCTTATTTTGTTCTTTATTTCTTTGTTAATTATAGCACTTTGTGTACTGTATATTTTTTTCTAGCTTTCACTCTGTGTGAGGTATTAGCTGACTGAATTGTCACTTTTTTATTAGCATCTGTTTGTTTGTTTCTGATATGTTGTAGCAGCAGTTTCTTTTCTTTTTCCTCCCCCTTTAGCTGTTTAAAACTTAATTTTTCAGGCTCACTGCTGCTGCTGCTCTGCTGTGATTGCAGCTTTGTTTCAGTTTGTTTCTAAGTAGTGGGGATATTTTTAGCATTTTGTATATAAGTGTATACAAGCCTAGTGTGTGTGTTTGGGAGGCTGTCTGAGCATCCACATATTCAGGGAATGCCAAAAGCCATAGCCATTTTATTGAGAGAATTGTTTTAAGATTTTTGTGAGGTCAGGGTGACTGACTGTACACTGACCAACCACAGCCTAGGTGGTTTTGTTTGTTGTTTTTCTTTGTTCTTAGGTTTTGTCTTTCTTTTTCAACTTTCTGTGTTGTGAGTGTTTGTAAGTTGTTTCTGCTTCTATTTTGCAACAAGCGACACTAGGCAAACTCGAACTATAATCTTTTATAAGTATCCTGTTTTAAGTTTATGTTTTTTTTTTGTTTTTTATTTATTTTGTTAATTATTATATTTTTCTAGCTAGTTTTTTTGTGTGTTTAGTATTAAGTGAATTGTAAGTCCACTTTATTATGTTGTTTATGTTTGTGTTTTTTTTTTTGTTTACTTGTTGTGTTGTTTTTTCTTTTCTAGGGGCTCTAGAAACTTTAGAACTTCAAATCTAAAAGGCTTTTGCTGCTTTTTTGCTTTTAAATGCTTTCTACCAGTTTTTTTCTAGACTTTTGGGTAGTTTGTTTGATTTCCTTTATTCAGCTTTATGTGTTTATGGAGGCTGTGTGTCTGAGGGTGTCTGGAGTCTAATGGTGGTATGTTGGTTTACATCTTGGTTTAAGTGAGTTCAGTCATCTTGGTTATTAGATTTGGCTGTCAGAGGTCATTGGACTACACCTGACTAGACTAACCTTCTTGGAAACTAATTGGTTCTTTTGTTCTTTTTGAAAAGCTCCTCTCTGGTTTCTTGTTTCCTAAGTTTACAAGTTGTGAGTGTTTGCCATTTCTGCCTGAGCTAACTGACTGAACACTGAGCTTACTAAGAAGCAAACTTGGAACTATAATATATCCCATTTTTGTTTTTGTTTTTTTTTATTATTTTTTTTATTTTACTACCTTTTATTTATTGTTTTCTAGCTAGTTTCACTAGCGAGCTCTTATTGCAGACTATTAGCTGGAATTTGTTGTTTGTTAAACCAAATGTTTGTTTTTTAATGTTTGTTGCAGTTAAACTCTTTTCTAGAGCTCCCTTTCTTTGTACTAAACTTTAATTAAAAGGCTTAATTTAAAGGCTCACTTTCTGAGACCTGCTTCTGCTGTCAGTTTGTTTCAAGTAGTGGGGGGATATGCATTTGTGCCTATTCCATTCAGGCTCTAGCTCTGGCCTGTTGGTTTGTGGAGGCTAAGTGCATATTCAGGATATTCTCGTTTAGCCAAAGCCATCAGGCATCAGGCATTTCAGGATCTTAGGGTTGGGTCAGCCATAACTGCATTCGTAGGGCTTATCTGACTTACAAAGCACACTATTTTGGTTTTTGTTTTTTTCTTTTTTGTTTTTTCTTTTGAGTGTTGGACACAGTGCCAATCCCCACCCAAATTTGACTCTGGGACCCTCCTCCCCCCCAGGTGTCATTCTACCATTCACAGGATCCTCAGTTGAGACAATGATAGGCCTCTTCTACTGCTTTTCCTTTCTCTCCAATGGCCAAAAAAAAAAAAAAATCTGAGGTTGTTTTCTCCTGCTACTCTGTTAAAAGTCTAAAGTAGATTTAGATTTGTTGTGTTCGTGACTAAGCTTAGTTTTCTGTCTTGGCACTACTTCTTTTAGCTTTTGTATTTTTTCTAAGCTATTTTGTTTTTTTTTAGAATCCAAATTGTTACTGTTAGCACTTCCACTTTCAGAAGTGTATTGTACTAAAGCACTCAACAAGGTACACTGTTGACACGAAACTCAACTTTCCTAACTAACTAGTAACAAAAACAGTTTCTTAGGGCAAACAATAAGGGGCTATTTTCTGTTGTCTTCCTGATTCCTCCTGTCATTGGGCACCTGTGCCCCTGATTCATTGGGGCACACAGACCAATGCTACCCTCCTACTGCAACACGACAACCTCCAACATGTACACAGACAACTGGAGCAGAGAGCACCTTATAAAAAAACCTGAAGCAACCCTCTTCACCCAAAGAAACATAGACACAAAAACACACCACTAAACACACACACTCAAAACATACACAAACACACACACTCAACCAAAACAACCCAAAACACACACATAACAACATAAACCACACAAGCAAACACAAACAAACCCAGTAAAAAAATAACACAACAATGACAAACTCAAAAGCAACTCTCCAAGCAAAAGTACAGCCCCAAAGCAACCCACAACCCGCAATAGTCTGCAAACTCCACTTCCTTCTCCAACAACATACTCCACATAACAACACACTGACTCAACCTCACTAGTTAAAACAAGCAGTCCGGCACCTCTAGCTGCCTCCAGGCACCATGCTATCACTTGAGAGACAAGCTCAACCACAGTCTGTCATGTCACAGGATCTGCCATACACAGCACTGCTGTCAGGTCACTCCAACAAGTACATATGTGACTCTGTCATTGTCCATGTTGGTGTGTGAATGAAGCTGAACGCACCTCCTACATGAGCATGTAAAACATGTATGGGACAGTCTAGGACCTGTAGCCCAGTACAATATGACATCATTCCCTGAGTCCTGTCTAGCATCCAGCCATAACCCTAAGGATGATTGATCTGTCTAAGCCACCCTTGATGAATTGAGACAACTTCTGGATGCATTTGTGGTGGGATCCTGCTGTCTGCCTGGGATGTCATGCCTGACAAGCCACCAGTATCCCCCTGCCGCTGTTTTGAATTGTCGTCTGCTGGGATTTATTTGCAAGATTCAGGCTCATTCTTACAGGCCCTGCCTTTCCTGGCAACTTTCAATGGCAAATCTCAAACCCTAACCAAAATGGAGAACATCAACATCTGTGCAGTGACAGAGACCTGGTTCAAGGCTCCAGAGAGTACCCCTGCATTACCAGGCTATAATTCATACCACACCTTTCAGCCACCTAACCTGGACTGAAACACTAAAGGTGGAGACGTGTCCATATTCATTAAGAATATCCACACCTCCAGGCTAGTTGCTCAGCATAATGCATCCGAGATTATCCAAGTGCAACTAACTCTGGGCAAGACCGCAATCCAAATTGTAGCATGCTACAGATCCTCCACCATGCCCCAGGATTCCCACTCCTCATTTCTTAATACACTGGAAAATATTAGAGTACAACCTAACACCCTAATAATGGGCGATTTCAACTACCCTACCATTAACTGGGAGAACTACTCATGTACCAACTCTTGTGCTCAACATTTTCTGGAATTCATAAATTCCAATGCCATGGATCAACTTATTCACACCCCCACCAGGGGCAGCAATATCCTAGACCTGGTTATTACCAACATGGGCAACCGGTGCTCCACACCAGAGGTCAATTCCTCGTTGGTCAGATCTGACCACAAGCTAATCACCCTAAACATCCACATCCCTCCCCCACCCCCCATTAGGGAAACCACAGTAAAAAATTTCTCCAAAGCCAACTTCACGCTTCTTAAGACAGAAGTGGCAAACTTCACGACACCCATGCTGACAGACAATAGAGGTATGACTGCTGAATCCTACACAAATGCACTTTATAAGCACTTACACGAGTGCATGGATCGTGCAATCCCTAACAGAACCAAGATGCTATCCTCCAAAAAAAGCCAATCTGGTGGTCCCCTGCCATAAACAAACTCTACAACAGAAGAAAGAAACTGTTGCAAAAAGAGTAAAATCCCATGATTGGAGAAACTCCCTGGTCAGCCTCAGTAAGAAGCTGAGATCCCTTATAAAATCCTCCAAAGCTAGTTATGAAAACAAAATCGCCACTGACTCTAAAGACAACCACAAAGCATTCTATATATATGTCAAGAATCTCAATGGCAACACTCAGATCTGCTCTGAGTTACAGCACAATGACACTAAATATACAGAACCAACTGATATTGCCAACATCCTGGCAGATAGGTTCAGTGCTAACTTTACCCCTCTGTCATCCCCTAAAGGGCCCATCTCTATATCAGAAGAATACAAAGTTCCTGTAATCATGGCTGCACAGGTAAAAAAACACACTATCCAAAGCCAAGAACACAGCATCCATGGGACCTGACGACATCCCAGGCTGTGTTCTACATGAACTACAGAATGAACTGGCACCCCACCTAAGTACCATGTTCAATCATAGCCTCACCTCAGGCTATGTGCCCACTGAATGGTGCACAGCAACAGTTATCCCACTCCACAAAGGGGGAGCCACCACAGACCCCGGAAACTACCACCACATTAGTCTAACGAGCCTGGTCTGCAAGGCTATGGAGCATATCATCATGGAACTTATAAACAATGACATTGGTAATCTCCAAACTCAGGACCCCATCCAGTTCGGGTTTGTAAAAGGCAGATCATGTCTCCTAAACTTGATAGACTTCTTTGAAGCAGTCACCAAAGCCGTTGATGAGGGTAAGGTGGTGCACACAGCCTATCTAGATCTCGCCAAGGCTTTTGACACCATCCCCCACTCTGGAATTATAGATAAACTCACTAAACTAGGTATAAATCCCTATGTCACAAGATGGGTTGCCAACTGGCTCACTGACAGAGCCCACACTGTGAAAGTAGCAGACTCCAAATCCAACTTCAGACCAGTGACAAGTGGAGTACCACAGGATTCAATCCTGGGTCCTCTCCTGTTTGGTATCTACTTCTCTGAAGTACAGGCCAACACAGAAGGTCTTTGGCTAATGAAGTTCGCAGATGACTGCAAACTAAGAGCCATAATCAAAACTCCAAAAGATGTAGGCATCCTACAAAAGGGCCTCGCTGAGACAGACGCCTGATGTCAAAGTCATGGCCTCAAGCTCAATGCCAATAAGTGCATTGTCATCCCTTTTGGTTAAAACTCAGTACCCATGAACTACCACATAGGTGGTAGTCTACTTAACACCAAAAGTGTGATAAGAGACCTTGGGACACAGGTGGCCAGTAGTCTCTCCTTTGATAATCACATCACCACAGTATTCAGGAAATCCTTCTATGTGGCACACCTCATCACAAAAGGTTTCTCATCCAGGAAAAAAGAGGTCATTGTTCCCCTCTACTCATCACTCATTAGACCCATTATAGAGTACAATGCCCCTTTTGGTATGTACCTCAGAAGACATCTACAACAACTGGAAAGGCCACAGAAATACCTCACAAAAAGGATTACTGGCCTCAAAGAGATGCCCTATGCAGACCGTCTAAAAAAACTGCAGCTTTACTCCAATGCATATCGCCTACTCAGAGGCGATCTCTGCCTAACACACAAAGCTATGTCAAACCCAGAGCTTTTAGACATGCTACACCTAAAGAAATCCCAATCCCTATGAGCTACACGTTCTAGGGACCTAAACCTCGTCACCACAATAAACAGAACATGCTACCTATCTATATCAAACAAAGCTCCTCATTAGCACTCTTCAAGAAAAATCTTGATGATTGGATGGGAGATGGGAAATTCTCCCCAGGGATAACTTCTGTGGCTCTGCTCGATAGTGGCACAGGAAAATAATTTTCTTGGGTGGTGAAAGCCAGGGTACATTTGGCTAGGCTTATATAGGCCCTAGGACCAATAGCCTAGTACCTACCTATGAACCTATGAACCTATACTCGTGTTAAAAGGGAAAATAGCAGGAGTTAGGGAAGTACTAGTGAAGTACCACAGAGGTCTGTCTTGATCTAAGTAATTCTTAATGTGCTCTTCATAGGCATGTCTGCAAGAATAGAGACTGTACAGCCTATCTGCTGATGACACAATGATAGGCACAGTGGTGGGGAATGGGGGGCAGGTGCAGATCACACCTGGGAATGGGGGGGCAGGTGTAGATAGAGCACACCTGGGTTGGTCTACTGGAAGCAAACTGAGAGTGAAGTGACAGCAACAGTCAGAATGCTGGGGTGTATTCTCAGGAGGCACAGTCCAAAAGCAAAAAGGTAATGATTCTGCTCTATAGGGCCTGTGGTCAGACAGTATCTTGAGTAATGAATGCCCTTCTGGTGACCGAATTAGGAAAAGGACACCAGTTTCTAGAATTTAGTTCTGAGGAAAGCTATCTGAAAGAGCCATAGGATGTAGGGGAAGGAGTAAGGATAGAGGGTTGACAAGCAATAACTCTTCTCATCTGAGATTATATGAGACAAGGGGGCACATGGCTAGTGGCCAAAATCATGACAGAGAAATATAAAAGGGCCATTCTGAACAGATAGAATAAATAGGGAAGAAGGGGGCACATGTGTCATGCAAAGCTTAGGAACAAACCACTCCCTGGATCTCACAAATCATTTATCACAGTGAAAGTTGTGGAACCATTGCATGGACTACTAAGGTACATTCAAGAAGGTGTGGGACAGAGAGAAAAGGGTAAGAGATAAGGTGGGGGTGGAGAGGAGGCAGTAGGCTGAGGAACTTAAAAGGGCACTCTAGATAAGATTATCCTGTTTTGCCTTCGGTCAGATGTAGTATAATGCAGTGATCCCAGGCCACCTCACCAAGGACAGTGAGATATAACTTCCAGGATACTGGTAATGCCATAACTGAATTCTGTGTGCAAGGTTCTGAAGGTCATGCACAGAAGAAAACAAAGATACAGATAAGGTTCAAATGAAGGTTTCTATGGTAGTTAAAGGGGTGGAAAGGAAAATATACGGATAAACACGAGTTGCTAGATACGTACTTCTTGGAGTACAGGACATGGAGGAGAAGCGGAATATGGACTCACTTAAGTATAGAAGGGAAATGGGACATGAAAAGGGTTAACAAGGTGATGAACTGATGCAAGAAGGACAAGTAGATAAGTTGTTCAGTGGAGGTATTCTCCTGCCTTTGACTTACCTTGTTACTCTACTGTGTAATTTATGCCCTTATTAAATGGCTTGCTTGAATTTCTTTTCCTTGTTGACCTACAGTGTGAAGCAAAGTAGTTGAATGCAATGCTACAGATACAGTCTGTTAATTAACACAGAGGTCTGAAGTTCTGATTTGTTAATGAGCTGCTTCCTGTGACAAGAGTACAAGGTTTGACTCTTTCCACCTTCATTTGTGTACTGTGTGAGCTTGAGCTAGTCACTTAACCAGATAGTGCTTTGGGGCACTTGTGAGTTTGGGCTAGGCTCCTTAAAGGTATCCTGGATGGCATGCCTAGTAAGTATCTATGAAAGACCACTGATTCCATTATGATAGTTTCATTTCATAATATATACAAAAAATGAATAATTAAATAAATAAATAAAAACAGATACAAGGAAGCTCAAAAACAGTCCTAGCTACCTGAGTAGCCTATTGCTGTTTACTTGCAGTTAGGTAAAGTATTTCTTCACAGACACCTAGAGCTGATGAATAATAAAACTGACACAGAAATTAGCAGGAAAGTAACTGTACCTTTCAGTGTAATGGCAGTGACTACATAAGTACATGAGAGTCATGTGACATCTTGCATGTAGTAGCATTATGGGATTCTTAAAGGCATACTGCACTATGCATTGCACCCCTGCCCTTAATACTTCCAGTAAGTAACAATGGGTATTTATATAGACTATACTTGACTATACTATGTACTATGGATGACAAATGGTAACATGCCCAAACAATTTCTTTTGATGATACCTGCACAAAAAATACAAAACAGTATGAATGCTCACGAAACATGCAGTTTGTGTTTTAATAGCAGCATTAATATAATCTAAAAGCTTCTACAGCTGTTTCTCCTCTGGCAAAATTGTTCACAGGCTGGCACTGTCTGCTGTTAGTAACTACTGTGAGACTTGATCTTAACAGTGCTTAGGGGTGCTTGACAAGCTATTCATTTTCCCATTTTTGTAGAGTAACTACTGTGTTCCATGAACTGCATTATCATTCTGTCTGTTTTTGAATAACTATTCTAAATCTAAATAATTTATAGTCATTAGCAAATTACATTGTAGTCAGGGCTGGTTCTAATGTCCCAACCAAAAGAGGGTAATCATTAGGAATATAGTTAGTCAATATTAGATCTGATAACTCAGAATATGCTTAGTACAAGTCGCTATCAAGGTATATGTATGAATCACTTTGTGGAACAGTCTCAAGTTGGAATACTTGCAAGGCTTCCTGGTTTGAACTGCCCCCTAATAGCACTTTATCAGTCACTTCATTAAATTGTGATGAAAAAGTCCAGTCCAATAAAGGTGCTTTTTATTTCAACTTGGGGTTAGACCTTTTCCTCTTTTGGCAATGTAAGTCATTGGTGTAGTGTCATGCCCGATAACAGCAGTTTCACATCATTCCAAGTGTCTGTTCACTGGACTTTTTTTATTCAGACTGGCCAGGTATCAGTATAAGTGATGTTTTACCCAAACCGTCATACTAGAATTTCTGCTTCTGCTGTTCATCATGCCATGCAGACAAGATATTCAGCATTTGTTCTGGTTGAAGTAAAATAGAAGATTTTAGCAACTTTGCCTCATTTTCTTTCCCATCAATTGTGAAGATGAAAATCCTACTGATCGAAGCAATATTTATGTGTTCAAAGAGTTTAAGATAACGTTCCTCCTTTGAGTTGCAACGCATTACTATCAGGATTATTATCAGGATCATTTTCTTGAAACAACAATTTAAAGACTTACGCTCAATTTTAGTATACATCATGACACTTTGTAATAAAAGTGCCACAATGTATTTTGCAGCACATCTTACCGAAATTATGTGGGCAGTTTCTTAATAAAAAGCTTTATAAACATTTTATTAGTAATATTTCCACAAAATTATTTTTCAAATCTCTCACTTAACAGCAGTCGAGGAATAACATTGGTTATGTCCAGATACTTTAATGAATGGGGACCTATACACGAGTTGTAGTGCATCGATTAAAGTCTAGGAAAGTACTCACTACACTGATATTACTGATAGTAAAGTTAAATCAGCTTTCATAAGTCCCCGCACGACCATAATCATGAGTGCTAATCCTATCCCCTACCCCTGTCTCTAACACTAGTCCTGCAAAATACATTATGAAAAACCCATTCCATAATGGGACTGCTGTTCAGACAATGCTTGAACTGGATTTTGTAGCTGTTGTTTACTGATATAGGCATACCTGTTATCCTGTCAGTGCAAGAAATCTGGGCAAAGTAAAAGTAATGGTGGGACAGAGGCCCAAATATGGCAACATTTTTAAATATTGTTCTTATAAAGTTAGAAAGTAGGACTTGTTTTAGTGGGAGACAAATATTCAATATTTTGTGCTTTGCTCTTAGTAGTATTTCATTGTTTTTGCATTCTCTCTTTTTCCTCTCATTTCAGGCTTTCTTTTGTATTTTCAGCCATATATATGGGTGTACGGATATTGATCCAAAGACCCAAAATGTCAATATTTAGAAACTCAACAACAAAAGGTTGTCTTTGCAAATGCAGACATGCTACTATGCATGTGCCAAGTAACAATCTTGATGCATGCAAAAAACTTTACACAAAAAACTGTATTAGATAGAGTGTTTTTTTGTAAGGGTGCAAGCCCCCTGCACCCCCTCCACACCCTGCTAATTATATATACTAACTCCGAGATCGCACGATCTTGGGTAAATAGCATATTTCCCTTCCCCAAGAATTCTGCAGTCTCACATACTTGTCAATCATTTGTTTAGATGATCAAATTTTGTTAGCTAAACAGATGTTGGCCAAAGGTAGAGTCGACCAACTTCAGATATAGATATAACTACAGATATATTCATGCACATGGAGACACACACACACATACACACACACACACACACACACACACACACACACACACACACACACACACACACACACACACACACACATACATATTTAGAAATTTACAGTTGGAAAAGAAGGTGCCTTATTGCCTAAACATTTCTAAGAGAAGGGTTATTAATGAGAAAGCCCATTTGGCATAATGGTTCAGGTACAAATTCAAATAGTTAATAAACAAGTCTACCATGACTGAGATTTAAAAAAATATTTAATGTAAATTGTAAGTGCTTATCATCTCAGAGTAGCAGACTAAGTCATACATCAAACTAAAAAACAGATATATTTAAATATAAATTAATGACATGAAGCTTGTTGATATAAAATAGGCCTGAAAGAAACAAATACATTTCAATCTGGATTCATTAAAGCTTGTAGTTTAAAATGCCATTCCAATTCCAATTCAATTCTCTCGGTATAATGCAGCACATTGCCACCTCTTGGGGGTATATTAATTACTTATATCACTACAAATTTAAACATGTGATTCATCCCTGCACTTTATGCCTGTTTAACTAGAGCATCTGTTGTTTTTTGCGCTCCTTATATATCAAGAACATGTTCATACACCCCCTCTTTAAGTTTCCTGTTAGTTTTACCTATTATAAAAAAATCAGATGCTTGACTCTGAGCTAGATAGATCACATTAGCTGTGTTAAAATCAGCATAACATTTAATATTATATACATTTTTAGATGCATGATATAAAAAGGATGAGTCTTAAAAATAAACATACAATAATTAGAGTTCAGATACGGAAATGTACCAAATGCTCTTCAACTCAATCCTAGACATAATACACTCATTTTTTATTATGTATCTACTTCTTTAGTGATCGAGAGTTCTTAACGTTGAAGGAAGCAGAAGGACCTATGAATAACTACACGAGTTCATCAGCCAATAAAGTCAGCCATTATAATTAATAATATTGCGCATATAGCCAATATTTGTAGTGTATGTTAAAGTAACTCTTAATTGCCTTTTAAATTCACCTCATTGGAGCGAACTGCCTACACTGCTGCTACAGATCTTATTAATCTGAATATTTTAGTCACCACGGATTATGTATTATTTTTCTATAACCTCTATTGATGAAATCAGTTTCCATTTGCTCAGAAATCTGTATTACATCATTATTATCACTTGTGAGTTTCGACACTCTTAAAACTGACTTTTTAAAACATTTTTAAAGACAAACACTGGATGCATACTGCATCTATCAACATTGCTATTCTTCTAACATACTTTTCTATTGATTTGTTTTTAAATACATCTGTTTTATTGGTTTGATATATGAATTTGTCTGATGAAGCACCTATGAGTGTGAAAGCATTTACGATTTACATTAAATGTTTTTTATATCTCAGTCGTGGTGGATTTGTTCAATAACTATTTGTAGTTTGTCATTGGAGTTTGAACATTCCTTCAATCTATTTTGTTGGATATTGTCTGCTGATAATGATTAAGGTCTTTGCCTCCTATACACAAGGCTCAAAGTTTAATTCTGACCTCCGGCCAATGCCTGTGTGGAGTTTTCGTGTTTTTCCTGTGTCTCTGTGGATTCCTTTCACACCTCAAAAACATGTTGAATGCTTCCAGCCCAGGCTTGCCCAGGAATGGAGCTGTAGGGAGCAACACAGACTCTAGACAGTTCCCTATATGGAGAAGTGTTGTACAGACCAACTGCATCAACTGTGGTGCACAGTATCCTCAAGACAGAACATTGATCACAGACTGCATGCTGGGTCAGGGCTAGCCACTCAGTAGTGTAACAAATTGGCTCTGGGTGATTTGGTAATGTTGCCAAATGGGTATTTGCTGTTACTAAGTAGGTTGAGGACCCAGCTATGCCAGGTGTCCATGCTAACTAATGGTGGGAGGGTATATATGCCCTAATGGCCAGTGTGTACCCACCATAATGTTGGTCAATACTAGATGGCTGATGTCCAGTTGTCCAACCTGGGTTACCTTGAATAGCTCTGTTAAGCAAAAGGTGGACGTAAAACCAATCAACCTGCCAGTGGCGTAATGGATAAGGCATTGGCCTCCTAGACCAGGGATTGTGGGTTTGAGTCCCATCTGGGGTGATATAATCATGTCAAGTAGAGCACCTTGCTGTCCCTCTTCAAGAGAGATCTTGATGAGTGGATGGGTAATAGAAGGTTCACCTGGGAATCACTCCAGTGGATCTACTTGATAGACACACTGGGAACTAATATCGGGTGGCACGATGCCAGGGCACTTCTATGGGCTAGGCTTGTAAAGGCTCTAGGGCCCTTAGCCTAGTGCACACCTATAAACATGAACTAAGAATTGCTACACTCAGTGTAGGTTCACTGATAAGATGCAACTTTGAAGTGGATAGCATGATGTTATATCCAGGAGACAAGATGGAAGGGCAGTGCAAAAAAAAACAACTTGGCTTGATCCAGAGTCTACCACTCAGGAGGAGGATACACTAGAAATGGTGAGGGAGTTGTGGTGAGGAGGCTTCAGAAGACATCAGAGTTCTGATATGATCAGAATTTGTGGCAGACTCATGTCAATCAGAGTACAGTATAGGGATAGGCACTATTCATAATGTCAGCCTGTGCCCCACAGCAGGTTTGTGACAGTGAAGAAAAGCATGCAGTCAGACAACAGTTGCAGGACCTACAAGATAAAGCAGGATAACACCAATTGATGTTGATAATGGGTGACCTTAATGCACGTATCGGGACAGACAGAAAAGGATATGATGATTGCCCAAGTCCACGTGGGTAGGAAAACAAGAATATAAAAGGCAAGACCATTCCAGCCTTCTGTCTGGCAAATGACTTAATGGTGGCCAACACATGGCTTACCACAAGATCACATACAAGACTAGCTAACATGCAACTCAGGTAGACTTCCTCCTAGTAAGGAAAGGGCACTGGGGTAGAATCAGCAATTGCAAAGACGTCCCAAGTGAAACAGATGACACTCTCTATAAACCATTGGTTGCTACAGTCACTTACAAGCAGTGGTCAGAGAAGGTCCTGAGGTCAACAGAGATTAGGCTGAAGACCTGGAAGCTGACTGGAGTGAAAGCACAAGAGTTAAAGGATTTACTCAATGCTCTCACACCTCAAGAGGAAGAGGAAATAGGCAGTGCCTCAAAACAGCATGTGTAAGGGCTACAGAACAGAGGTGCAGTCGAGCCTGGTATGGAAATAAAGTACATAAGGAGAGATGATGGTGGAATACAGAAATCCAGGAGTCATCAAAAGAAAGGAGTGCAGGAAAAAGTGGGAGATTGAAAAGGCAGAACAGGCTGGGAAGGAATCCTGGTTGGCTAACAAAGAGGCAACAGCAAATAACAAGGCATCAATGGCACTCTCCTAGCTTCTGGAAAGTGACTTGGTAGATGGCATAAAGAAACTCTATCTGGTTGCAAAGCAAAGATAGAAAGATAAAGAAGTTATTCAAACACCATTCATAAGGGATGTCAGCAACAACCTGCTCACAAGCCCATAACAAATTAGAGGCAAATAGAAGGAGTACGTCCAGCAGCTTCTAAATGAAAATACCTAACAGAAGCTGTACTGCCTCAGGCACAACCTATGATGAAAAAAGTGGAGGAGCCCACCTTAGATGAAGTAAGAACAGCACTAAGGAAAATAAAGTCAGGGAAAGCAGCAGTTTCAGATGAGGTCACAGCAGATATGATAAAGTTGTTAGGTGAAATAGGGGAGAAATGGCTACTGAAGGGTATTCATTGCAGTAAGGAGAGAAAGGCGTATCCCAGATGACTGGAGAATAAGCATACTAGTGTCAGTGTACAAGAACAAAGGGGACATTCACAATGGTGTGCAGTACAGAGGTATCAAACTCCTATCAGTGCATGAAAGTTCTGGAGATGGTGATTGATAAACGGATATGCAGAGTAGTAGAAATTAAGATGGGAGATGAGCATTTCAGATTCAGATCAGGATGCATCACAACTGATTAAGATATTTGCAGTGAGATAGATAGTTGAGAAGAAACTAGAGACGAGGAAAAAGTGCAACTGGGCATTCCTAGACTTGGAGAAAGCATATGACAAGGTCCCAAGAAAGCTGATCTGGGCAGTACTGTGGTGGTTTGAAGTCCCAGAAGCACTGGTAGAATTAGTGTAGGCTATGTACAATGACCAAATGACTCAAGTATGAACAGTGTTTGGTCTCACAGAGGGTTCTCAGTGAGAGTGGGTGTGCATTAGGGTTCAGCTCTGAGCCCACTGCTGTTTATACTGGTGATGGACTACATTAGCAAACAGGTTGGAGAGGACAGATCAACACAAAGTTGCTGTATCCAGATGATGTGGCATTACAGGCATACTCTGGACAAGAAGAACTTCAGCAAAGGATAGGAGAATTTAATGCAAAACTGAAGACACATAGGGTGAAACTGAATACAGGTTAAGACAGTTGAAGTGGCAGCAAATGGAAGAAATAAAAAAAAATCTGAGAACTGAGATAGAAGGGAAAATAGTGGAACAGGTGACTGCTTCAAGTGTCTGGGAGAGGGTGGTGGAAGTGAAGGGAAGTTTGAAAGAGGAGGGCAAAGCTAGAATCGGAGGGGATGCAGCCAACTGGCACAGTGTCAGGGTAGTGTATGACAGAAAAAAAATGCCAGAGAAGGTGAAAAGTAAGGTATAGAAAACAATGGTGCAAGCAGTATTACTATATGGCATGGAAACCTGGACAGTAAAGGCAGAAGACTTAAGAAAGCTTGAGATAATGGAAATGAAGTGGCTGAGAAGGGTGGGAGGATGCACACTGTGGGACAGAGAAAGAAATAAGAATGTCAGAGCAGAAGCCAAAGTAGCTCCCATTGCAGAAAAGGTCAAAGAGAACAGATTACAGTGGTATCAGCACATGTGCAAAAAAGCAGTAGACAATCTGGTGAAGACGATTTGGGACAGAGAGGAAGAAGGCAAGAGAAAACGAGGGTATCCAGCAAAGAGAGGGATGGATTGTGTGAGAGAATATATGTGACAGTCAGGCCTAACCATCGAAGAAAGTAGAAGAGTGGCGTTGAATCAAGAGAGATGGTGACAGGTGACATGGCACCCTAATCCCTTGTAGAAAACGGGGAAGACAGGGGTTTATGAAGATGCTGATGATAATGTCTAAAACTCAGTATAAAAGGGAATAGAGGGAGCATGTGCATAAACCAGATTTGTAATGAGTTGCTCTGTTTATACTGGTATTTCCCGATGTATATCCTTTATGATCTTTGGGCCGTGTCACACTCCGAAGTTAAATTGCAGATGACCTGGAGTGACTGCAAGCACCATGTTTCTGAATCTCAGCCATAGCCATAATAAAGCAAATCAGGGTTACGGTATAGAGTAAGAAATTAAATTTCAGATCAGAAAAGAAAGAAATGTGGTTAGGATTAATATCACCACCCTGCAGCTGTAACTTCTGTTGCATATGGGGACATTTTTTTACTTAACGTTTTATATAACAGTAATGCTGACCAATACAAACAGAACACTTCCTCCATTTCCTCTAAGCTGGTCCATTTTCCCCTGCATTTCTGCAACACAGTAATGGTTTGTTTTGCTGATATATGAAAGGCAATGCCACCTCCAACATTTGCACTCTTTCAAGCAGAAAAACACAAAATCAGTTACCATTAGAGGAATACTATTTAGGTATTCTGAGCTCAGTCCTACAAGAAAAAGAAATTTAAGAGTTATACATTATTTCATAATAAATTGACAAAAGCAGAAATACATACAGTTCTAACCTAAGTCTAAAATAAATGCTTAAATTATAAAGTAATAGCTTCTCATGTGAATTATATGCATAACCAGCAAACCTAAGAATGTTTTTACTGTTACATGCTAAAGTGAAACTCTTTGCAAAGAAACACTGACTCTGGGTCACAAGACCGTGCATTATATGTCTGGCAGTTCATGCTGTTGTTCTTGTTGTATCTTTTGGCTTTTGTCTGGCAGTTCATGCTGTATAGATGTTAAATGAAGTTTTTATTATTCTTTTTGTTCTCACAAAGTTGAAATACATTTCAAATGTGAAGTAAACCAATGTGTTTCAGTTCTTACTCCTACGCTTTTTTTTAATCACAGGAGCAATGCGCTTAACAGTGACACTAGAATTATGCTTTAATGGCTCTAGTGCTTTAGATCAAAAATCATTTGAATGAATACACTTTCAATTAATACACCTCACACTGAGGGCTGCACTTAGGGTGGCTTTGGTGGTGCAGCGGTTAGCACTGCCACCTCCCAGGAAGATGTTCTCTCGTTTTATTCTTGGCTGGGGTGCCTTCTGTGTGGAGTCTGTATGTCCTCCCTGCGGTCGTGTGTGTTTCCTCCAGGTGCTCCAGTTTCCTCCCACATCCCAAAGACATGTTTCAAGTGGATTGGACACTCTAAGTTGTCCCTAGGTGTGTGTGCACCTTCTGCGGAAGGTTGGGCTGGCAACTCAACACTGTAAAACTCCACAGCCAATTGTTCTGTGGACTGCTGTGGTGACCAATAACAGGAAAAGAAGACACAGATGGTTGCACCTGTGTATTAGGTGCAATTTTGGTGTTACTGCACCTGCTAAGAATAAATCCTCACACAATAACCACACCCAAATGCCGCTGTTTTGCTCAAAATGCTGCAAACAGTGATTTGCACGGATCATTGAGACAAATCACACATTTCTCTTTTAACTTTTACTGGTGCTCTGTTTGTATCAGTAAAGTAATATTTTCAGAGCTCTAATTTCCCCTTGTAGCTACAGATTTAATTTGCAAAGGATTTCACATTTAAATTCCATCTATAAATGTAAGTTTAGTTATAGCGTTAGAGTTTTACTCATATGATGGATAAGGAAGTCTGTTTCACTGTATTTGCTAGAGTTTGTACTTTTGATACAAGGCATGAACTGTACCTTCCTCAGACAACCATTTGTATCAAATAGGCTGCAATTCAAATACTTAAACTGTTTTTCTGGCAATACCACTAAATTGCAGAAAACTTAACCCTGGGAGTTCTGCAGGCAGCCTTGAAATAATGGATATAGTGGGGAAAACAAAAGAAGCAAGAATAAACAAACCAGTCAATGATGGTTTCCAGATGCTCAGGGTATAGAGATGCACAATCAGACACAGTTAAGACACGGGCAGAAATCAGACCCAGTGGCACAGCAATGAGCCAGGCCTCTAATAGTGATTTTGGACGTCAGATTTTGGTGCCACCTATGATGATAATGACCAAGCTGTGTATTCGTAGTCTGATTGGATCATGAAGTACATAACCATTTACTGGCCTCAGAGAAGGACTGAAGACAGTAGCTAAAAAGACAATGGAGACAGAAGCTTAGTTTGGTAGTCTTATAGATTCTGTAGCCCTATCTCCTTCACTTTTTGTTTTCAGAAGATTACAGGGATATGCAAACTACACAAAACAGAATTAGTTCTAAATTTATGGAGCTTCTCATAGGCCAGGAGCCCCTTTTTTCACACTGTTGTTTTTTTCCACAAGCAGTGCTAGCGTGTTTGAGATCCAGTGTCCTAAACTCTCCAGTCCTTTATTCAGAATCTTAAATTAGGGACGTGCTGATTGAAGTGAAGCTGTTAAATAAGAATTAATTTGTCCACTACTGGATGGTCAAGCACTCATTTGGCTACTCGTAGGCCATGGACATAAATGTGGAACTATACTGGTTACCTGCAGTGTGAGCTGGAATTTTCGATGGGAGTTGTTTCATCAGTCCACTAGACTACTAGAGTATGGAATGGGTTTGTTAACATTTAGGGTGCATTTTAGGAAGCACTCTATCCATCTGTCTATTTACTATACTCTGTTTCCTCATTTCATTGTCACTGTGGTGAGAGCATATTCCACTAAAGAAGAAATTCGGACCAGGAACTATCTTTTGTTGGCCAGTCCAGGGTGTACAGATTCATGCCCACACAAGCATCATCTGTCATCCTGCCAACATATCTTTGAAGTATGAGGAGAAAGCAGATACTTCAGCAAACCCCACAAGAAAAAACAAACAAATTACATTACAAAGAAAGAACCCACAATCAAGACTTGACTAGAGGTCCAAGCACTGCAGGAATATTAAATACATGGACAACATGCTGTCCTGAGACATATGTCTTAACACCAATATTTAATATGCTCCTTGGTCAGAGAGTACATATACTTATTTAAAAAAACTTTAGTATAATGTATTAGATTTTCATTGTTAGCAATCATGAAGTCCTGTGGTCAGAAATCTGACTCTATAACATTTTATGAGCTTTATTATTTAGCATAAGAAGGGGAGGGTAGATAGGTGAAAGGAAAGACATGTACAAGTAGTCCAGAGTATAATCACAGGGTACCTAAAATGATGCATATATTAATGTTCTGTAAGCTATTTTAGGAAGTAATAAACCGTTAAGAACAACAATTGCCAAAATGAAGTGCACTGTCTTTAGCTATACAGAGCATCCCAGTGACACGACCGGATAGCAAATCAATAGGCATTCAAACATAAAGGCAGCAATATAGTCTAAGAACTGTAGTCAGGGATTTCATTCACCTAAATCTGGTGTTTTATTTAAATGAGTTTTAATAGTTCAGTCTGATATTGGTGGAGTTGAAGGTAGTATTGTTTATTTGTTTGTTTGTTTGTTAAGTGGGGTTGTGAACTATTCCCAAAACAACTAATTTCACCAACTGCCGAGGAAATACAACAATGTAAGACAAGTAGTTATAAAGTAGACATAAATATATGACATACAAATAGTAATTACACAGAAGTAACAATAATTTGATGGAATATTTCATTACTTTTTCTGTATGCTTTATATTTACATATGACCAATAATGGTAGATACAAGGTTCTATGCAAGCTTAAGGTAGACATTTATTATTATTTTGTCTGCCTATAGTATAAGAAAGATGACAAAATCTAAAACCTGAAATAAGTTGTGAAAGTCTTGGCCTTTCTCGTAAAGTTGTGGCAAAGTATGTTAAGGGAGAGAGAAATTCTATGTTTACAGAAAATCAAGTAAATGATAGTTATAGAGTCTCCTATTTAGTTTTCAATAGGTAAAGTCAAACGTCTATTTAGGGTTAGATTTTTCCCCCAAATTTCAGCTGTTTTTTCAACCAATTTTATTTATTTATTTATTTATTTATTTAACATTTCTTAACAGGGTAAGTCCATCTGGACATGTGTCCTTTTTCAGTGGAGGTCTGGGGAGAAAAGCTCCTCAAAATCATACAATACAATACAGCATAGACAGTACATTGTATAGTTACATCATAGCATATTAGAAAAAAAATTGAGTTGATTCTATTCTAATATAAACAAAGAATTAGTTTTAGTTAATAATTAGGTAAGCAAGGGATCGAGCAAGAAATTTTTCTATACCTATATGCAACAAAGAAGATCATATAAATGAAATGCTTTCTGAGGGGTTATACTTAGTTCATTGTAGGGTTTTTTAAGTAAACCAAATAGCAGAACCTGCAGGTACGGCAGTGCAAGGCAAAAGCATAAACCATTCAAAAAATTGTAGCCAGCACATCGAGGGTAAGATAAACCAACGTGATCTTTTATTAAATAAATTAAAGCAAGACAAACTGGTTTCGGCTGCTAAACCAAAGCCTTCTTCAGTATCACTGAAATAGTCACCAATTCCACTACAAATATTAATTACAATTAACAACAAGGCATCCCATAGGTTGATCATAGTAATCCATTAAGTCCAGGTGGGAATAATCTCCCCAGTCTAACTAGCCACTTCTTCTCTTTGTTATCCAATATAGTGTGCCAACCAATAGGGTTATTCCTCTTGCCTGAGATAATATCTATAATAGTGAATCTGTAAATAGCAGATGAATGTATTACAGAATGTTTATATAAGGCATTTGTAATCCTTTTATGTTTAATATCACTTAAGTATTGGCTGACCTGAAATTTAAATGACTTAGAGGTTTGACCCAAATAAAAAGCCCCACAGGAACATGTAGCAAAATATACTACCCAGTCTGAGGGGCAATTAGCAAAAAAATTAATGTCATAAACCCTGCTTGTATTCCGAGTACTAAAACCCTTGATTTTGTTAATACTGTTGCAATGAACACAGTGACTGCATGGAAAACATCCAATAATGGCCTCGCCTGTTAGTGTAAGCTGTGCCAAGCACCTTGCCTTATTCAATCTCTGTTTATAATGATTTAAATGTGACCCCACTGTCTTGCCTCTTCTGAAGCCAAAATGGCATCTATTCTGAATGACCCGTCCCAGTTTGTGGTCTGCCTGTAATATGTTCCAATTCTGATGAATGACCTGACAAAACATGTCAGTATTCCAACCATATGTAGTAACAAAACTGGGTTGA
The DNA here is from genome assembly GCF_019279795.1 of Protopterus annectens. NCBI lineage: Eukaryota > Metazoa > Chordata > Ceratodontiformes > Protopteridae > Protopterus > Protopterus annectens. The sequence goes on from NC_056733.1 coordinate 1,124,523,525, forward strand.
GAAGGGATAGGTTTTGTTTTATCCTGATGTCATAAGATCAGACCTGTCCCTACATGATACCTGATGACAAGATATGGTGATAACCCTTGGTTTATAACCCCTATGTTTAAATCTCTGGACCATATCCTACCTGGAGTTCTCATACTGTTGGGCATCAGAACAAATCCGTTTGAGTCTAATAAATTGTGACTTGGGAATGTTACGGGTGACATGTAGCGGATGAAAACTGCTGGCATGTAATATGGAGTTGTATTGAGGGAACTTGCGAAAAACTTGGGTGTTCAATGTACCATCGACATTCTTAGTCACTAAAACAGCTAAGAAAGTTATCTGATGTTGATCTTGGTGACAAGTAAACTGTAAACCCCATTTATTGCCGTTAATGTATTGAACAAATTCCTCAAAATATTCTGCATCTCCCTTCCATGTGAGCCAGCAGTCATCTAGATAATGACGCCAAATGCCAAGTTCAGTTATATAAATGTTATGTAGGTCATCATAAATCAATTGCTTCTCTACATATGCCATAAATAAATCTGTGTATATAGGGGCAAATGATGTCCCCGTGGCAGTGCCACTTGTTCGCCAGAAACATTCCTCTTGATAATAAAAGATGTTCATAGTAAGACCTTTTTCTGTAAGCCCAATCAAAAAAGTATTGAACCCAGGAGGATATAGCTCGGAGATCTGTAACCAATATTCAACTGCCATAAGACCGGGCCAATGTGGGATATTAGTATAAAGGGCTGTTACATCCACTGCACATAGAAGCCATTCTGGTTCTGTTTGGGCATCAGATAAAATCTGTAAAAATTCTGTGGTATCTTTTATTCTTGATCGAACATGTTTCAACAAATGTTTCAAATATTTTGAAGACAAACAGATATGGGCTATGTAAGGGATCCCCTCCCTGAAACAATTGGTCTGCCTGGCGGATCAGTTAGTGATTTATGAATCTTTGGTAACAAATAAAAATATTGTCTGCTGGGGTCATGTACAGTCAGTTGTTCAGAGGTGGTAATGGAAATATTGTTGATAAAAGCATCAATTTGTTTTTTGAAAAAAAGTGTGGGGTCGAATGGCATAGGCATATAATAGTGTCAATCCCCTAGTTGTCTCTGGGCTTCTATATTATATTTATCAAAATCCATTACCACCACTGCAACCCCCTTGTCAGCAGACAATGCCACAATGTTGGTGTTATTTTTAAGATCCTGCAAGGCCTCACATTCTTCATTAGAAAGATTGTGTGTTTTTGGAATCCCCTTACCATATTGATCATGTAGATCTTTGAGAACCTGACTGATGAACTCACTGTACTGTAGGGTTCATTGGTGGCATAAAAGCCGATTTCTTAAATCTAAATACATCATCATGTACCTTATTCAAGTCTTCCTGAAAAAATAACTTTAGGTTTAATAACCGTGCAAAAGAGTAAACATCATTAACAAAATCTTCCTCTTGTATAAAAAGAGCAGGGACAAAAATTCAACCCTTTATTAAGCAATCCAATCTGACTGTTTGTCAAAACCTGTGAGGATATATTCAATACATTCTGATCAATCACTTCTTGCTCATCATGTGTAATAAAGTTTTCATATTCGGAATATCTGTGCCGCTTTTTATGTTTCCTCCCTGCCCGGCATGTTCTAACCCTAAAGGGGCATCACTGTTAGTCCATTTGGGTGTGGGTGATACCTATGTGTGTGCTGCTTCAGTATCTGTAAAGGAGGATGAGTCCTCCCCAGATGTACCCCCAAAGGAAGAGGTGGATTTTCATAAAATAGATCTTGGCAGTTTTCTTTTCCCGAATTTGGGCAGTGAATTTGAAAATTTAACATTTTTGTATGGCCCGAAGGGCCTACCCCTCTCGTAATCACCTAGATCCCTGTTGAATTTGTTGACTTTCCTTTCTTTCAACTGACGTTTCAAAACTAATAAATCTTGGCCGAGTTGCTGAAGACATGTATGGTAAATGGTCTGTCCCTCGAATTGTTTAGTCTGTTCACTGAGTAAGATAATCTCATTCAACCCCTGGTCAATACATCTGTCATAATAGGAAGCCAACACTTCCACAAAGCCCATTGAGGCTTGCTGTTGTACCCTAGCCCAATGTTCTTCCAATTCCTGGTCAATCATATGCACCAAGGACTGTGTCCTTACTCCTAATCCCCTGGGACTAATATTTTTGGCCATGTAGGCTTTAAAAAGCCTTAAATGCCAAACATTGGATCGTAAGGACTTCATACATTTATACAGTTTAGAAAATATGTCCGTACAATCAGGTGTATGTGTGGTTTGATCTGAAGTGGTGGAAATGCTATTGTTAGTATTTAACCCAAAAATCCCTAGGTCATTGCGATCCGAGGATAAACCGTGTAACAGCTGGTTTAAATCCATTTTTATATTGGGTACTAAAAAAGAAAAGGAAAATAGGACACAAACACTGGAGATGTTGAGTATCTAAAGATACTTTAAATAGGTTGGGTATATAATGATCAGGATCTGATCCAACAATGATAAAACTTTTCAAAGTAAGAATCCAACAATATAATATAAAAGGGCTCACCAGACCAAGCTGTTCAAAGTCCCTCCATGCTCCAACAACGACCTGAAGATTATTATATGCCAAATGAGGGAATATTAAACAGACCTGAGAGCGCAATAATAGCAATTCAAATAATAAGAAATACTTACATCTCACTAAAATCAGTAATGCTGTGGCTCCTGATCATATGTTAGAATTAAATATAGACCATTGTCTAACAGGAATCCAATAACAGCCTTAATGATGTATGTGCCCACATGAAAACTATGAGTGCTACGTGTCCCCCCGGTCTGTATAAATGCACATTGAAACAATGATCTGTGAGCCCAAAGATTATATATAAAAAAAACTAAATTTTTATACCATCATTCTATAATTCAGATACCTGATCAAAATATAATAATGTTTCAATCAACAACCAACCAACTGATTACAACTAATCATAACTCCATGTCCAGTATTTAGTCCGACAATATTCAAAAAACAAAAGCTGTTATAAGTACCCTTGGATCCACATTGAACCTTGGTATATATGTAGCATTCAACCAACATAGATGAAAAACCTATCTAATTAAATGAATATAATCCTTGAAAAATATATACATATATTCAAAGATGATCCTAACCCCTTGAGTGCAAAAATTGTGATAGCTATACAATATGTGTCATATGTATCATATCATGCAAACAAATAAACAATTGAAGCATTTAAAGTTACTTCAATTTACATTATACATACAACACTGATCCCAACCCAAATTATTGAGCTAATCCGAATGACATAATATTTTTAAATATACACCAAGACTGTAAGCCTATGTTTCTACAATATCCTAACCATAAAAAAATGTGCAATCATTAAGTCCCATGGGCAAGATTAGACCATTACACTACCAAAAAAATCACAAGGTATAAAAATATTGTTGTCGCAAATAACATCAAATGATAGTGTTCAAACTGATGACCCTCAGCAACCAAAATGTGAATCCACAGGAAATTATCAGGCCCCAATGGATCTCAAATACAACCGTTGAAGTTCAATCTAATACTTGGCCAAGATTTATTAGTTTTGGAACGTCAGTTGAAAGAAAGGAAAGTCAACAAATTCAACAGGGATCTAGGTGATTATGAGAGGGGTAGGCCCTTCGGCCTATACAAAAATGTTAAATTTGCAAATTCACTGCCTAAATTTGGGAAAAGAAAACGGCCAAGATCTATTTTAAGAAAATCCACCTCTTCCTTTGGGAGTACATCTGGAGAGGACTCGTCCTCCTTTACAAATACTGAGGCAGCACACACACAGGTCTCACCCACACCCAAACGGACTAACAGTGATGCCCCTTTAGGATTAGAACACGCCGGGCAGGGAGGAAACATAAAAAGTGGTACAGATATTCTGAATATGAAAACTTTATTACACATGATGAGCAAGAAGTGATTGATCAGAATGTATTGACTATATCTTCACAGGTTTTGACAAACAGTCAGATTGGATTGCTTAATAAAGGGTTGAATTTTTGTCCCTGCTTTTTTTATACAAGCGGAAGATTTTGTTAATGATGTTTACTCTTTTACACAGTTATTAAACCTAAAGTTATTTTTTCAGGAAGACTTGAATAAGGTACATGATGATGTATTCAGATTTAAGAAATCGGCTTTTATGCCACCAATGAACCCTACAGTACAATTGTTCATCAATCAGGTTCTCAAAGCTCTACATGATCAATATGGTAAGGGGATTCCAAAAACACACAATCTTTCTAATGAAGAATGTGAGGCCTTGCAGGATCTTAAGAATAACACCAACATTGTGGTATTGTCTGCTGACAAGGGGGATGCAGTGGTGGTAATGGATTTTGATAAATATAATATAGAAGCCCAGAGACAACTAGGGGATTGACGATATTATATGCCTATGCCATTCGACCCCACACTTTTTTTCAAAAAACAAATTGATGCTTTTATCAAATTGGCGGTTGAGGAGGGCATTATTTCCATTACCACCTCTGAACAACTGACTGTACATGACCCCAGCAGACAATATTTTTATTTGTTACCAAAGATTCATAAATCACTAACTGATCCGCCAGGCAGACCAATTGTTTCAGGGAGGGGATCCCTTACAGAGCCCATATCTGTTTTTCTTACAAAATATTTAAAACCTTTCTTGAAACATGTTCAATCAAGAATAAAAGATACCACAGAATTTTTACAGATTTTATCTGATGTCCAAATGGAGCAAGAATGGCTTCTATGTACATTGGATGTAACAGCCCTTTATACCAATATCCCGCATTGGGCCGGTCTTATGGCAGTTGAATATTGGTTACAGATCTCCAAGCTATATCCTCCTGGGTTCAATATCTTTTTGATTGGGCTTACAAAAAACATTCTTACTATTAACATCTTTTATTATCAAGAGGAATGTTTCTGGCAAACACGTGGCACTGCCATGGGGGTATCATTTGCCCCTATATACGCAGATTTATTTATGGCGTATGCAGAGAAGCAATTGATTTATGATGCCCTACATAACATTTATATAACTGAACTTGACATTTGGCATCATTATCTAGATGACTGTTGGCTCATATGAAAGGGAGATGCGGAATATCTTGAGGAATTTGTTCAATACATTAATGACAATAAATAGGGTTTACAATTTACTTGTCACCATGATCAACATCAGATAACTTTCTTAGATGTTTTAGTGACTAAGAATGTCGATGGTACATTGAACACTCAAGTTTTTTGCAAGTTCCCTCAATACAACTCAATATTACATGCCAGCAGTTTTCATCCGCTACATGTCACCCGTAACATTCCCAAGTCATAATTTATTAGACTCAAATGGATTTGTTCTGATGCCCAACAGTATGAGAACCCCAGGCAGGATATGGTCCAGAGATTTAAATGTAGGGGTTATAAACCAGGGGTTATCACCATGGCTTGTCATCAGGTATCATGTAGAGACAAATCTGATCTTATGACATATCAGGATAAAACAAAACCTATCCCTTCTCAACCCAGTTTTGTTACTACATATGGTTGGAATACTGACATGTTTTGTCAGGTCATTCATCAGAATTGGAACATATTACAGGCAGACCACAAACTGGGAAGGGTCATTCAGAATAGATGCCATTTTGGTTTCAGAAGAGGCAAGACAGTGGGGTCACATTTAAATCATTATAAACAGAGATTGAATAAGGCTAGGTGCTTGACACAGCTTACACTGACAGGCGAGGCCGTTATTAGATGTTTTCCATGTGGTCACTGTGTTCATTGCAACAGTATTACCAAAATCAAGAGTTTTAGTACTCGGAATACAAGCAAGGTTTATGACATTATTTTTTTTGCTAATTGCTCCTCAGACTGGGTAGTATATCTTGCTACGTGTTCCTGTGGGGGATTTTTATGTGGGTCAAACCCCTAAGTCATTTAAATTTCAGGTCAGACAACACTTAAGTGATATTAAACATAAAAGGATTACAAATGCCTTATATAAACATTCTGTAATACATTTGTCTGCTATTTAAAGATTCACTATTATAGATATTATCTCAGGCAAGAGGAATAACCCTATTGGTTGGCACACTATATTGGATAACAAAGAGAAGAAGTGGCTAGTTAGACTGGGGGGATTATTCCCACCTGGACTTAATGGATTATTATGATCAACCTATGGGATGCCTTGTTGTTAATTGTAATTAGTATTTATAGTGGAATTGGTGACTATTTCATTGACACTGAAGAAGGCTTTGGTTTAGCTGCCAAAACTGGGCTGTCTTGCTTTTATTTATTTAATAAAAGATCACATTGGTTTAGTTTACTCTCGGTGTGCTGGCTATAATTTTTTGAATGTTTTTTTAAGTAAGAGAGAATAGAGAAGATGAGCTATAAGTAATAGACTGGATGGAGTTAGGATACAGGCATTAATGCTTTAGGAAAAGTTCTAGAGTAGAAGTGAGGGATGTAAGTGGGTGGCAGGAGTCTAACCCGGGGTATGGCAGGTGCATAGCCAGGAGTTTGTAAGGTGGGTTTTTATGAGTCTTTTAAACTGTGTAGGTGAGGAAGCATTCATGACTTGGGTAGGTAGAGAGTTCCCGAGTTTGGAGATATAGTAGGAGAATAGAGCTTCGCCTGCTAAGTTTTTTACTTTGGTGACTTGGAGGAGTAGATTGCTGTTTGAGCGAAGGGATCTATGTATGGTTGAATTAGGTTTTTAAGGGCTGAGATTTTTTCTGGATGGTGGAGGATTTTGTGGGCTAAGGTTAGTTGATTAAACTGAAGTAAGAGTGGGAGCTGTAGCCAGTCCAATTGCTTGGGGGGATTGACAGTGCTTGGATTTGTAGTGGGAACCTGTGGCAGATTTGAAGATTTTGTTATAGCAAGTTTCAAGCTTGGTGAGGTTGTTTTTATGGAGGTTTGTTAGGATAGGGGATGCGTATAAAAGTGTCGATAGTAGGTGTATTCTAGCAACTGTACTTTTTGTATTTTTAGTTAGGTATCGTCTAGTCATCAGCGGTGCTGCAGCGGTAGCATTGTTGCCTCACAGCAAGAGGTTCTCCCGTTCGATTCTCGGCTGGAGTGCAAGGAGTGCCTTCTGTGTGGAGTCTGTATGTCCTCCCTGTGGTTGGGTGGGCATTCGAAAGACATGCATAAATGGGCGTGCCTTCGTTGAAGGTTGAACGTTGAGCTGGCACCTCGGCGTTCATGAAAATCTACTGCCAATCATTAGCAGACCGGAGTTCCGCTGTGGCGACCCCTAACCGGGAAAAGCTGAAAAACCAACAACAACAAGTTAGGTATCGTCTATTCCTGTAAAGGAGACCTAATTTTTTGTGTACTTTTTTAATGGTTTGATCTATGTGGAGATCAAATTTTAGGTTATTGTTGATAATAACACCTAGAAGTTTGGTATGGGGGGTAGGAGTAATTGAGGTTTAGTTCATAGAGAAGATGTGAAAGTTTGCTGTGGGAGGAGGGTTTCTGGTAGGGTAGAAAATAATATGTTTAGTTTTTTTGGGGATTTAGTAAGAGTTGGGAATTGGTTAGACATTTCTCAATAGATTGGAAGGTGTCTTGGGTGATAGCTTGAAGGTCGTTAAGGGATGAGGCAGAGCAAATCAAAGTGGAGTCAGCATATTGAATGATTCTGGCTTGGGGGGTTGCAGAGTGCAGGTAATTGGTAAATAGGGAGAAGAGAAGGGGACCAAGGATAGAGCCTTGGGGGACCCCTAAGTTAACTGGTAGGAGGGGTGAGAGGGATTCTTGCCAGAGGACAGCCTTTTGTTGATTTGTTAAATAGCTTTGGAACCGTGCTATAGCAGTGTTACCGAGGTTGTGGGAGTAGAGAATGTTTATGAGTTTGAGGTAGTTGACCATGTCGAATGCTTTTGACAAGGCCAGGAATATTGCTGAGATGATCTGGGAGTTGTTTCTGAGGTGATTTATAGTGTCTGTGAAGGATAGTAGGGCCGTTGTTGTGCTATGGGTTATAGTTACCATCAGTGAAGAAAAGCATGAAGGCACCTGCAATCAGAAGAAGAGTGAAATAATTTATTTCAGTGTTTCAGTGGGAAACACTTTCTTGAATACTGTGTTAATGTTACTTTGAGACATACCTCTCAAGCTGCAAACATTGAAAACAAGAACAAAGGCCCTTGAAATGTAGGTACATCCAGCCCAAATCTGGAGATCTCATTAGCATAAATTGTGAGTACCAGATAACACATAAACTCGTCTCTTCCAGTAGGAATGTGGGCTATTGCTCAGAAACAGATTTAAAAGCAGATAGTGACAAAATGATGGAAAAATAGAAGAACGTTATGAAAGAGACACAGACACAGTGCAAACTCTGTAAATGTTAATGAACTTTATTCCAAATGTCTAACACACAAGGTCATTCATTTTTGCTTCAGAGAAAGGACAATGTAAAATGTGTAATTTTTAAATTATTGTTGCCACTAGTATGTCGGTCATGTAGTGTGGTTTTCAGTCTACCAAATAGCTTCAAAAATCATATCTGATGAGGGAGATTCAAAAAGTCTTGTGAAGAGGTAAATCATGATTGAAACTAGGAACATATCTACAAAAACAGAGGCATCATGTGCAGGGATAATCAGGCCTAGAAATAGAGACATTTAAATATGGACAGTTGAGAGGTTTGCTTCAAGAATCTTTTGCTGAGGGAAGGTAAGTTTCAAACAGAGCAGGTATTCGGCATTAACAATTGTGCTCCTGTAAGAACTATAAAATTCAGAGTACTCAAGTTCAGACTGTTTCAATATGATGTATAGTTAGGATTTATCAACTGTAAAAACAGTCCAAAATCGCTGATACTACATACTGGGAGAGAAAGCCCTCAAAATGGCTTTGTGCACGCCAGTCTATTTTTGGGCAGTATCACAATCTTTCCACTCCAAGTAATTAATTTTTGAGCAATTGATGGGTAAAGGTGAGGGAATAGCTCAAGATGGATGCATATTTTGTGCCACTATGACAATTTATATAGCTTGCGTTCTCTGTGACATGCTTAGAATGACTATTCCATTTTAATTAGCGCTGCTATTATTTCAAAAAATATTACTGAAGTTATCTGATTGTTAGGAAAAAATGAAGACAATTACAAATTTAAACAATTCTGATTACACTAAATGGATCTTTCTTGCTTGTTTGACATGATGGAGACTTGTTAATGATAATTTAGATTATTTAGTAGGTATTTATTGTTAAGCCGCATAAGACTGCCATATTATTTTCAAATCTCTGGAAGTTATGGAGAAAGAGTAATAAAAAATTGTTAAATAAACTGAAAGTTTATTTGTAAATAACCAACATTTACTTGTGCATCTGCTTAGGCGTGCCATGATTCCCATGCAAGTGGTTCGTAGTATAGAACAAAGAGATGTTATCAAATTGGGAAACCTTTCCTTGTACTCCTAGATAACTTCATAGGTTCATAGGTTCATAGGTTCATAGGTTAGTACTAGGCTAACTTCCCTTGTGGGCCATTTTAAGCCTAGCCAATTACCCCATGACAGAATCAAACCCTGCACCTTGTGTTTCAAAGGTAAGCACCTTAACCATTACGCCAACCTCCCACTATAATGACATTATTAGTTTACCTGATACCTGATGTCATGCCATCATTCTTCAATATTCAGTAATAGAACAACAACCTGAGATTGCAAAGTTATGATGCAGTTTTAATTTCATTCATAATGACAGCATATCGAGAAGACGATTACATCACAGCTTCTTCTTCTCACCTGATTGAAAAGTTATATGATTCATGGGTACTCAGTAATGTTCAAAATAATCCCCCATTGCTGTAAACTAGATTATTTGGGATTTACCCCGCCTGCACTGGCCAGCTTCCAGATTCATAGGGTACATTCCAGGTGCTCCTCCTGCAAGTAACATGTGGGCTGCTCCTATAAAAAGCGGGAGGAGCACCAAAAGCTTCAGATCTTTTTTGCTACCAAAGTAAGTGCTTCTCTGGCTATGTTAGTTGGCTACAATATCCAAACTGAGCAGATGATTTCCTTTTGAGGAAAACCTTTCTTCTAAATTAAAATTTATCTAGAATATTGTATTTTTTTTATAATAATTCTGTGTGTGAGAACATGCATACTAGAAAACAAAGTGAAAGGGGCAGACATATTTTTCTTTATGTTGTTCCGAACGCTTTTGTAAAAGGGTGGCACAGTAGTGTGGCGGTTAATGTTGTCAACTCACAGCAAGAGGTTCTCCAGTTTGATTCTTGGCCTGGGTGCCTTCTCTGCAGAGTCTGCATGTCCCCACTGCGTTCATGTGGGTTTCCTCTGGGTGCTCTGGTTTCCTCCCAAATTCCAAAGACGTATCTGAAGCATTTCTCCCCAGGCCTCCACTGAAAATGGGTTCGTTCCCAGTTTGACTTTCCTAGTAAACCAATGTTGTTGTTGTTTGTCTTTCGGCTTTTTCCCAGTAAGGGGTCACCACAGTGGAACTCCGGTCCGCTAATGATTGGCAGTAGATTTTTTTACGAAATGCCAAGGTGCCAGCTTGATGCCCAACCTTCAATGAAGGCACGCCCATTTATGCAAGCATGTCTTTCGAATGCTACCCAACCACGGGGAGGACATGCAGACTCCACACAGAAGGCACTCCCAAGCCAAGGCAAGAATCAAACAGGAGAACCTCTTGCTGTGAGGTAACAACGCTACCGCCGTACCACCACGGCAACACTTTCCTAGTAAATAAAAAATCAGTTTGTGACTAAAACTATATCAGTTTTGCTGTTTAGAATGTTGTGGAAAGGATATTATGCTTGTGTTATGGGATGCTATCATTGTAATTTTTACCTCAGAACTGCCAGTTCCTTCTCTCACATACTTACTGATGCTTCAAAGCTACATTACTTGCTTTCAGTTCATCCTTATCAGTTTATCTGTGGTGCTGTAAACAGTCTCCTCTGCATTACCTTAGCCAGTGCAGAAAAAGAAGAGAATCATTAAGAAGTCTTATAGGATGTTTCCAGCTCCTTTCATTGCCTCCACTGCTGACTGACTGTGGTACCTCAGACCATCCATCCTCTTCTCTGATTCTCTTGGTGTAACATTTGCAGCCACCAAAGTCCGAGGGATAAGTCACTTCCTCTGTGGCTGTAAGAAAGCACAGAGTAGGCCATGAAGATCCACCTTTATCTCTGACTGGGAAAGGAGCAGGTGAAGGGCTTCCACTTGGTCAGAAGAGGAATGTGGAAGCTGGGACCAATGTGCCTAAGGGGGGCTGCTGGATGGGGGACACTGTTCTTTGTGAGAAAAACTGTCATCTCTGTCACATGGATAGAGCCAATCTTTTGTTTTTACTAAGGAACTGATGCCTGCCTTTCCAACAACTGGTTAGTCTTCAGGTGAGAAGAGAAAAATAATTACTTCTCAATTTGCCAGGATGTTCCAGTCAGAAAGTGAAGCTTTACGAGGAGAGGAGTGTACTTCTGGGGATTCTACTCAGTCTGAGATTTCAGATTCTGAAGAAAGCATTCCTACAGACACCCTTAATGAAGAAATCTTATTTTCAGAAAACTATTTAATATGAGTGAGCTTTTACAATGGGAACTGAATGAAGCCTCTGTGAAAATGTATTATGATGTCATATAATTACAGATGCTTAAAGCAGCTCCTATTCCTCCTGCTGTATCTGATTTAGAGGATTTTTCAGCTTTAAACCTCCATGTCAAGATATCCAAATTCAAGATGGTATAACTTCAGAATCTTGTACATTTGAACTCAACCCTAGCTTTCATGGTAAACGTAAAGGTAGCCTGTTACCGCATTTCTATTGCCAAGTAGTTAAAGCATTTCATTAGTTTTGTAGTCTCTAGCTTATATTAGCAGCTCTCTGTTTCACTGTTTGAACTTGCCTCTTTAACAAAGGTATTCACTAAATGCCAAGCTTTAGTGATAGCTCATTACAGACCCGAGGCATACACATTTTCCCATATTTGGACAATTAGACAATTGTCTGCAGACTTTTTTTTCCCAGCCATCAAGAGTCTCAAAAAAAAAAAAAAAAAAAAATAGGGGCAGAAGATTATTTGATGAAAAGATTCGGGAGAGAGAAGATGAGGGCAAAAGAGGACATGAGGATGTCCAGCCAGGAGATGGATGAATTGTGTGACAGAAGTCCTGAAGCAGCTAGACATGACAGTCAAAGAAGATGGGGTGTAGCACTGAAGCAAGTGGAAGTGACAGTTGACACAACACCCTCATCCCATGTAGAAAAACTGGGAGAAAGGAGGTTCACAACACTGATGATGATGATGACCATACAACTGGTGGCAAAAATGATGAAATATTGGAAGCTACTATATGTCGATACATTGTTAAGAGATAACTTGCATAATGCCTCTATGGTTTCATTCAGCTGTGCTAGAACTATAGAAGATACATCAGAGTTGTGAAATCAGAAGAAATCTTTAACAGGTCACTCGGTGGTGCATAGGTACTTACACTTGTGGTAGGTGTTCAGCTTGTCCTTTGAAAGATTCAGCGGTTTATGTTTTTACTTCTATAGTTTACTTTACTTATAATTGTGCTCAAGCAATTTATGTATGATGTGGCCGTGAAGTTTCTACATACACAGAGGCAAGATGACAACATAAGTACATCAGGCAAGTAAAGAGTAAGTGAAGAGAAAACCCTACTGCTAGTAACTCTGAACATGAATGTTCTTCTAAAGATTTACCAAGGACAATAATTTCTTAATCAAGATTATGTTACCGGCAGGGGAAATGTTACTAAAAAAATATGCAGGACTTAATGAAATGCATTTGAAAGTTCTGCAGTTAATTTTGTATGGTGTGTTTTGAGTGTGTGTGTGTGTGTGTGTGTGTGTGTGTGTGTGTGTGTGTGTGTGTGTGTGTGTGTGTGTGTTTAACTGCCCATTGCCAGTTTTGCACAGTAGTTTTTTCACACACATGCACATATATTATGCACGCACACACTATATATATATATATATATATATATATATATATATATATATATGGCTTACAATGACATTTATGAAGTGCAGGGTATCGAGTAACACATAGTCAAATCACTGTTTTCAAAACTGCAATGAATCAAACCAAAAGTGGTCGCTTTTGAATGATCGAGTGACATGTTACACTCGAAAATTCCTGATTTGACATGCTGGGAAATCACAGTTTAGGGAGGAACAGGAAATTATCCAATTTCTTCACTGTAGCGTGATCTTGGAGTTGATATATTTAATGTGAAGGGGGTGTGGGGGGCGTAGCCACAAAATAGTAGCATTAACATACCACTGACTATAGAGTGTAATGGCACGTTAATGTGCATAGCGTGGGTGACTGATATCACCTCCTGTTATGTTGAATACATCGAACTATGGTTGTCAATGTATTCATTTTCGCCTTGGTTTACTTTTCGGCATTCTGGATTTAGCATTTCGGGTCGACATTCTAAACAGTCAACCGAAGTGGATTTGGAATGCCAGTAGTAAACCTATACACACATATATATATATATATATATATATATATATATATATATATATATATATATATCTTATGGAAGATAGTAAGTAGATAGGACAGACTAGGTCGGACTGAGTCTTTATGTCATTTATATCCATATTTATTAGGTCCATAAGAGTCCTTTCCATAGCCTTACAGAGGAAGCTTGTCTTGCTTGTAGGTCTGTGATTATCTGGATCTGCTGTAGCCTCACCTTTGGTGAAAAGCATGACTGTTGTTGTCCTCCATTTCCTCCAGCACAAAACCTATTGAATAGCTTCTGAGGGGATATAACAATTCCAGTTTTAGGCAGCCTGGTATGTTATATTTGTTCTAAGGAGATCTAAGAAGGTACATGTGAGTATTTGATATGAGAATAGTAGAGGGAAGAGGGGAGGCAAGTTTGATCTCAATTGATTGGCTAGCAGATTGGCTGTGTCCTGTTAGTCTGAGTAGGCAATGTCATTTACTATTATCTCTGCACAGTGCTGGGTGTTGTACCTGAGATTTCTAACATAAAAAGGCTTTATGGTTATCTTTCGCCTCTTTTGTTTACTTTGACATTCAGGCCATTATTAGCAACTATTGATAATTACTGCAGCAAAAGAAAAAGTTGAAAGTTGAGGATTGAAGACTTGGGTGTACATAATGTGGACACAGAAAAAAGACTTGTAAAAATACAGGCAATCCTGGCAGACTTTTTAAGCAAGTCAGGCTTAAAATACCACAAATTAAATTCTTAAATTTGCATTTAATCAGGAAAGGTTGTTAGTTGGTCAGCTTGTCAAACTGAGTTACACGACTAAACCTGATTTTGACAGAATGGATTTAATGACATTTGCTTTGTCAGATGTAGACTTTCATTTTGGAGTACAATGCAGTGTTTTGAACTATACAACATGATGGAAAACAGGTTACTTGTGTATGACTGTATTTGTGTGTGTGTTTTTGCCTGTGAATCTGTCTGTGCTTGTGTGGTTGTGTGTGCATCTGTGTATTGTTCTTTTCACTGTGAAATTGCAGATATAGTTTAGGAGGGGGTGTGAGCAAGCCTCCTTCTACAGAAAATATTTTCTATTGCTTTTTGAAAGTTGTCTTTTGAGAAGACAGCTTTTAGTGGGTTATTAGTTTCATTTAAGCAAGTGCCATTGAATCCTGCTTTAACAAAAAATCTGCACTCTGAAAGCCTTTGGAGGGAGAAATCTAATGCAGAAGGGTGGGGAGGTAAACATATATCAACCAGCTTGACTATGACATTATTAGTTCTGTGACTTTTTCTAAATCCATAGTGAATATGTGAAAAAATGTTTTCCTTCAAGATAATGTTTAATATGAGCCTGGACTGAGCACAGTGACTGGCCTATAACTGTCTGCTTTGTTATGTACTACTTTCCTTAGGTATTGGGAGTGATTTTCCTGTTTTCAGACTTGTATGATGACTTCTTATAAACTTGTGTTTAGGATTATAGTGACAGGGTAAGTTATGAACAGATCTAACATTCTGATAAAGGCTGGTGGTAATCCATTAACAGAAGCAGTGCTGTGGCTTTTGATTTTAGGGAGCATTCTTTTCACGGAAGCAGATCCTGAAGGACAAATGTGGAAAACACTAGTTCTGTAACGCATCTTATTTATTTGTGATCTTATTTTAGTTGTTAACCATGCAAATGAGCTCTTACATTATGCATTTTAACCATAATCCAAGCCAAAATACCTCTCCACTATACAGTTTTTCCCAGAATGTCCAGATTGTTTACTCATACTTTTGGTCTGTTTCTCACAAAATTGTAGTTTTTTTTAGAAAACCAATGGGAAATCATTGAGAAATGTAGTCATAAAAGAATGGCACACATCTGAATTTCAGACTTCATAGCCTTCAGAAAATGCATGTTAATGCAACGCCTGTTATTCAATCAACTTTCTAAGTTTGTAAAAACAATATTTAAAACATGTCCATATTTTTGGGCCTTTGTTCTCCTGTAATTTATGGCTTTGGTCAGATTTCTTGCTCTCAGAGGTTGAGAGGTATTGCAGAGACAAATGTTACTTTACTATCTCCCTATCTTCCCCTGTCCTGCTCCCACTGGCCTAATCCCTATCTCGCCACATACCTTTTACCTCCACACTGAGTACTGCAACCAATTTAGGCTTGCTCTCTCTAAATCCTGACACTCTACTACCCCCCATCCACCACCTCCCCTCTCACCTCCCTTGCCTTACTTTCTGCTAAGTGCTGCTACATCCATACCTATCTCTGCTTCCAGTGTTAGGGCTGTAGATTCATCCTCACAGCCTTGAACATACACTCATCCCTCACCCTGCTTCCAGTCTATGTAACTGTCCACATTACCTTTAAAAGTTTGTGCTAAAATAAATTAAATCAAAAGCATAACCCTAGAGCAATTCAGTTAGGTTTTTCCTTTCTTAGCTAGCTCTCTCTGATTGTTTTTTGAACAACAGGGCTGCTCTCGGGATGGTGCATACCTTTTCCATTCACCCTCGCTACTGTTTGGGCTCACTTTGCTCCCTTACCCTGCCCCCATTCCCACACACCCCTGAGCTCCTGTAATTTATAGCTAAACACCACACCCACTAGCAATTCTCACACACCCCAATTATCTTATCACTTCTTAACTATCAATCACAAACCCCTCCTCCCACCTTACCCCTAATCACACACCTACCCCACCCAACAAACAGAAACCAAATAAACCTCCACTTTAAGATAACTTACAACTTAATAAATATGATGCTCAGAGCACATACAACTCTTTTACTGCAAACATTAATCTATCCATCCACTACACTTACTTTACTCCTACTCTCCTTTCTCTCCTCCTACCACACCAAACTCCATTTCAGTAACCCACCACCATGGCAAACTGAACCCATAACTAATCCCAGTCAGCTAAAAAGCTCCATAATTATTCCCAGTGACCTTACCTCCTCTCAACCACACACACACACACACACACACACACACACACACACACACACACACACACACACACACACACACACACACACATCTACTGCCACCCAAAACTAAAAAACAACCCTTTCTCCTATCAAAAGCAATACAAAATACTGCATAAGTTAACCAAACTATATCATAACCTACTCCTAACACATACTTGTTGTGGTGACATACACCCCAATCCAGGACCTACACCAACTACTAGAACTATCCCTAACATAGCAATCCCTCTAAATAACCTGCCCACCTCATCTCTCCTCTGCCTAAACATAAATATATGAGGCATACTTAACAAAGTGCAGGATCTTCATGCCCTATTAGCCTTACATAAACCTGAGATAGTCATACTGACTGAAACCTTGCTTAAACCAAATCATCACAACAATGAGATCATAGCCCCTGGATACAATATTATTAGGAAAGATAGATTAAATAAAAAAGGTGGAGGAGTAGCAATATTATTCCAAGACCATCTAACCATAGAGCAGTTTGACTGTGATAACACTGGATGTAAAAGACATAGAAATTATCCTAGCCAAATTCAAACTAAACTCCCACAAACAAATTATCATAGCAGCAGACTACCTACCTCCAGGTAATAACATTAATTCAACAGAAAACTTAAACTGTATCTCTAACTCCCTTCCTCATGAAACTATACTACTAGGAGACTTTAACAAAGACTGGCTCAATTGCGCTAACCACAACCCCTCTAACCACATCAACCTTCATGGGTTCACCCAAATAATACAGACCCCCACCAGAACCAACAAAACAACCAAACTCCAGTCCATCCTAAACTGGATTCTATTATCCAACCCCACTCTTGTACAACAGTCAGGGTCTCTCCTAGACAGTCTAAGTGACCACCAACCAACCTATCTAATCAGGAACAGATCCAACCAACAAATCAAACAACCCAGCCTCAGGGTTATACGTAACAAAAGAAACTTCATAGCAGCTGATTTTAACAAATCACTAAAATCTTGCAATTGGACGCCCCTTAAACACCTACCACTAGATGAGGCCATGCAATACTTTAATTCCACCTTCATAGATATCTTGAATTTCCACGCACCCCCCCAGAACCATCAGGATCAAAAACAACTATGTCCCATAGCTCACAAAGGATACTAAAACTGCCATGAAAGATAGGGATAAAAGCTTGGCAATTTATCAAAAAAACAAAACCCTGAACCTAAGGCAAAACTATTTAGAACTTAGAAACAAAGCCAAAAGAAAAATTAAAGCAGACAAGACCAACTATTATAAGAAACGTCAAGAAAAATTTGTCCACAACCCCCAAAAATTCTGGACTACCATATCAGGAATACTGTACCCAGGAAAAGCCTTCACCCCTACCCCTGTTCTACCAAATAACGAAACCAATATCCCCACCCAATTCAACAATTTCTTCACTGAAACAGTACTAAACCTCACTAATGCCCAAACCAGCACAAACTCACCAACACAATTAACTACCCTAACACAGCAAAATGACCAAAACACCCCTACTGCCTTCTCCCTTCAGCCAGTCCGTGCCAAGACAATTTTAAAATTGCTTAAGAAACTAAAACCAACCCCCTTTAGCTGCAGACAAGCTGCCTGCTGATTTCCTTCAAATGGCAGCAGAAACTATATCCTACCCTATCTCCATTCTCATCAGTAGATGATTATCTGAACACAAAGTACCCACCTTGTGTAAAATCGCACACATCATTCCATTTCACAAAGGAGGTACCTCTCTAGAACTGACCAACTATTGCCCAATTGCAATCCTATCCTCCTTATCAAAAATACTGGAAAGGGTTGTGCATACTCAGCTAATACAGTTCATTCTACAATATAATCTCCTCTCCAATACACAACATGGATCTAGACCATCACACAGCACCACCACCACACTTCTCTCTTATACCAGCATAATCAACCAACACAGGAACAAAGGACTATTTGTATCCTCCATTTTGTTAGATTTATCTAAGGCTTTTGACATGGTGAATCACAGCATGCTTCTTCAAACCATGTTTAACCTAAACATATGCCCATCTACTATACAATGGTTCACCAACTACTTATTAGATAGGCAACAAGCAGTTCTATGGCAAGATAGACTATCCCCCTTACTGCCTGTCTCTATAGGAGTTCCCCAGGAATCCATCTTAGGCCCACTTTTGTTCTCTCTCTTCTCCAACAACATCTCCTCAACCCTACCCACAGCCTCAGTTATGCAGTATGCTGATGATACCACCATTATATATGCCGCCTCCATGATAAGCGAACTACACTCCCTTACCCACACTAACTTCTCTCAAGCCGAAACCTGGTTTACCAACATCAAACTTATACTCAATCCCAACAAAACAAAACTGATCCTGTTTAAACCTGGAAGACCCCAACCTTTAAATGATAACTTTAATTTAATAGCCAAAAGTGATATCCAAATAAAACCTGCATCACACACAAAACTACTAGGTGTAGAAATTGACAGCCAGCTAAAATTCAACATCCATATAGCCCAGATTATCAAGAAAGTCAACAAAAAACTTGAACTTCTCTATAGAAACAAACAATTCATGACTAAACAAACCAAAGCTACTATCGCTAGAACCCAACTCCTGTCTAATCTGCTCTATGCCTCACCCCTATTAACCAACCTGAACCAAAAAGATCTAAATACAATGGAATCATGTTATAACAAGATTGCCAAGTTTGCCACAGAATCCACACATAGGTCCCATCACTGTTTATCCCTAAAGCAACTCAAGTGGCTGGAACTGCCACATGCTTTACTATTCAATCAATTCACTCCAACATCTTATTCAGCCATACACCACCTCCAGAGAGCTAAGATCCAGTAACCAGAACCTAATAAAAGTTATTAGACACAAAAATGAAGCAGGCAAATCTCTGTTTGCCTGTTCAATTGCTCAAACTTGGAATGCACTTCCAGGCCACATAACTTCTACTACCTCGACTAAAATATTCAAACTTCTCCATCAAAACTATCATCTACCACCCTCTAAAGGAACAAACCATCTAATCTCTATAAACTTCACTATAGTATTAACATCTACAACCTCTCTAATATACCAACAATCCCAATGCTAACTTATCTTATTTACATGGACAACTTTAATTACTGTCTGAATGTAAAATCATTGCTTTTCCAATTCCTCTGTGTTATGACTTTAGACTCACATGATATTTTGAAATGATTGTTACAGAGATGTAAAGGTGCACCAAAGCCACTGTACTGTATTTTTTGCTTGAACTATTTTGTAAATAATACTTGGAGCTTTCCTTCACAGGAGGCCCAAGACCCTGTATTGTACTTTCTTGCATGAACTGTGTTGTAAAAGATACTTGGAGCTTTTCTCCCTGGGTCTCTGCTGAAAATGGACCTGTGTCCAGTCGGACTGTCCCGGTAAACAAATGTAAAATAAAATAAAAATAAAAATAAAAAAATATCTTAACACAAGAATATGTACAGTGAGATTTTTGTGCTTCTATGAATAAGTTGTTATCTTTGGTCGCTGTGTTTATTATTTGGCTATTTTTCTGTTATTATTCTCTACTTTGTAAGACACTAAAATGAATACATTAATTATTATTATTATTAATATATGTCAGTCATTCAATACAATGTGAATTTCTTATGAAAACTTTGGATAATGATCACAACAGATGCATTTTTGGAGGAAGAGGTTGAGAGCAACGTTGACTGCTTGTTGCTGGTTTGCCTGAACAGGAAGGTGAGAAGAAAAGCAGTGTTATGAAAAACTGATTGCTAGATACCAAAACATGTTTTGAAGTTATTTTCAATGAGTTACATCAGCTTTCAGGCAAGTTGTCAAATTATGAGAGATACCTGGGGAAAGATAATGTTGAAAGTTACAGCTGAGTAAAAAAATACAAGGGAAATTAGTTGAAACCTTTGAGCTAATGGTGTATTTCGACATCATCACCATCATCGTTAAGCCCCCTTTTCCCCACTTTTCTACATGGGAATGGGTTGTCGTGTAAACTGACACTCCCTCTCTTGACTCAGTGTCACTGTCCTACCTTCTTCGAGTCAAGCTTCACTGTCACAGGTCTTTTCTTACACAATCCATAAATGTCTTTGCTGGACTGCCTCTTTTCCTTTACCTTTTTCTTGTCTCTCTCAAATATTCTTCACCAAACCGTCTTCTGTTTCCCTGTGCATATACATAAACCACCATGATCTTTGACTTTCTCTCCAGTTGTTTTTGGCGCTGATGTCATAATTTCTTTATCTGTCCCACTGAGTGCATCCTCCCACCAATCTCATGTACTCTGTCTCCATCACCTGTATCTTCCTGAACTGCTCTGCCTTCACTGGTTATGTTTGTGGTTTGAGATGCTGTTACTCTTCTTGAAATCTACATATTTCTTCTTCTCAAGATTATACAGCCCTAAGTATTTCATGGAATGCTTCTGCTTTCATTCCAGTCAACTTCCAGGTCTTTGGCCTGGCCTTGGTTGACATTAAAGCCTTCTTTTACCTCTGCTTTTAGCTGATTGTAGCCACTAGTGAATAATGCTGTGGCATTTTGAACAACAGTTAATGATTTTGGAGATAAAGCACAGTGATAAAATCTAAGGGTAATTGTAGTGCCTGAAGGAGAAGGCTCCAGCTGTTTAAGCATTATGGAATATAAACTGGTATCTGCAATTGCCTTTTTCCATAACGTCATTGAAAGTTAAGAAAGCATTTTTTCTACTGCTAATGGCATCTAAAAGGGTACTAGGAAAGCCTTGGGTTATATTGGTCCAATTTGTGTACTTTGTATGAGCAGGGTACTTTAGCAAATTTGTAAGTCTAGTAAAAATGTTTTTTTCAAAACAGTGATTGCACATTTCTGAGTTTATTAAGGAGTATCATTGGCAGAAACATAAGTATATATTTTTTTTCCAACCCGTTTTAATGTTTTTTTTTCTCAAGCAGGTGAAAATGTTCATTAACTCGCAGATGGCAGTGGACACTGTTTGTGGTTATCAGATGGGATGCGAGCTGAATATATCCAAAATATTTCAACTAGTATTAAAACTCATTTAGTACATTCTCCTATTGTAATCTTTGAGAAGTGGTGATATAAGCACTATATATTTTATGTTAATTTTGGGCATATGTAGAGGAAACAGAGATATATGTGGAATGAATAAAACTACTTACTTTGAAGTTATAGTGGGATTCAACAGAGACCAGGCTGAAGACCCGGAAGTTGACTGGAGAGAAAGTATAACAGTTCAAGGAATTTCTCAGGGCTCTAGCACCCGAAGAAGAGGATGAAATAGGTGGAGCTGAACAAGAATGGCAGCGCCTAAAAACCGCACGTTAGGACTACAGAAAAGATATGTGGCTGAGCCAGGTGTGGAAATAATGTACATAAGGAAAGCTGGTGGTGGAATGCAGAAGTCCAGGAAGTCATCAAAAGAAAGAAGGAGTGCAGGAATAAGTGGGAGATAGACAAGACTGACCAGACTAGGAAGGACTACTGATTGGCTAACAAAGAAGCTAAGAAAGAAGTTGCAATAGCAAAGAATAGGGCATTGAAGGCACTCTACCAACTTCTGGAAAGTGACTCAGTAAGGGGCACAAAGAAACTATAGCAGGTTGCAAGGCAAAGACAGAAAGATAAAGAAGATAGTCAGACACCCTTCATAAGGGATGCCAGCAACAACCTGCTCACCAGCCCAGAGGACATTGAAGGCAGATGGAAGGAATATTTCCAGCAGTTTCTGAATGAAGAAAACCCCACAGAAGCTGTAGTACCTGAGAAATAGCCTATGATGAGCAAAGAAGAAGAGCCCATCCTAAAAGAAGTAAGAACAGCACTAAGGAAAATGAAGTCAGGTAAAGCAGCAGGCTCAGATGAGGTCACAGCAGATATGATAAAGCTGCTGAGTGAGATAGGGGAGAAATGGCCCCTGAGGATAATCATAGCAGTTTGGAGAGAAAGGTGTGTCCTACCTGACTGAAGAATAAGCATACTCATGCCAGTGTACAAGAACAAAGGGGACATCCACAACTGTGGGCAGTACAGTGGCATCAAACTCCTATCATACTGTATGAAAGTTCTGGAGAGGGTGATTGATAAATGGATATGCAGAGCAGTAGAATGTAAGATGGGAGATGAGCAGTTCAGATTTACATCAGGATGTAGCACAATTGACCCGATGTTTGCACTGATAAAGATACTTGAGAAGAACCTAGAGATGAGAGAGTCCAACTGGGCATTCCTAGACTTGGAGAAAGAAAGCTGATCTGGGCAGTACTGTGGTGGTTTGAAGTACCAGAAACATTGGTAGAATTAGTGCAGGCTATGTACAAGGACCCAATGACTCAAGTATGAACAGTGGTTGGCATAGAGGAGTTCCCAGTGGGAGTGGGTATACACCAGGGTTCAGCTCTGAATTCAAAGCAGTTCATACTGGTGATGGACTACATTAGCAAACAGGTCAGAGGGGACAGATCAACAAAGTTAGTGTATGCAGATGATGTGACATTATAGGCAGACTCTGAACTAGAACTTCAGCAAAGGATAGGGAGATGGAATGCAAACCTGAAGGCACATAGGATGAAACTAAGCACAGATAAAATGGTGATAATGGCAGCAAATTGGGGAAATCAGAAGAAGCTGAGAATAGAGATAGAAGGGAAGATAGTAGAACAGGTAAACAGCTTCAAGGATCTTGTAGGGGTGGTTGAGGAGAAGGGAAGTCTGAATGAAGAGGTCAAAGCTAGAATCAGAGGAGGTGCAGCCAACTGGCATAGAGTGTCAGGTGTAGTCTATGACAGAGGAACGCCAAAGAAGCTGAAAATAAGGTGTACAAGACAGTGGTGTGACCCGTACTACTCTATGGTACAGAAACCTGGACAATAAAGGCAGAACAGTTGAAGAAGCTAGAGGTCATGGAAATGAAGTACCTGAGAAGGGTGATATGATGCACACTGTGGGACAGACGAAAAAATGAGGATATAAGAGCAGACGCTAAAGTAGCTTCACTTGCAGGAAAGATCAAAGAGAACAGATTACAGTAGTTTGGACATGTGTTCAGAAAAGCAGAAGACAATGTGATGAGGAAGATTTGGGACAGACAGGAAAATGGTAAGAGGAAGAGAGGATGTCCAGCAAAGAGGTGGATGGATTGTGTGAAAGAAAATCTGCGACAGTCAGGCATGAGTGTTGAAGAAGGCAGGAGTAGGGCACTGACTTGAGAGAGTTGTCAACATACCCTGACTACATGTATAAAAAATGAGATAAAGGGGGCTGATGCTGCTCCTGCTGCTGATGATGATGATTATGGTAGGATTCATCTAGTGTGTGTGCTAATCCAGGAAATATTTTAATGTTCTCATATTCTTATGATCGTGAATCTAGACTTGGACTTTCAGGACTTTTCAGTAACTTCCTTGAAAATATTGTATGTAACAGATCCAGACTATTGTTTTATATAGCCACGATCATTTTATTTTGAAGTGTCATTATTGCTAGGAGATGTATGGTATCACTTATTTTATATTTCGGTCTTTAATGTGATATTAAATGCTGATTTTGTAAACACTATATTTTAATTATTCAGTTTTTTTGTTGTTTTATAGAATAACAGTTATAGTCACCAATATGTTCTTAAAAGATGTTTTTGATGACTTACATGTCATCAGTCCATTCATCCACAACCCCCTTTTCCCATTTTTACACAGGGGGTCAGTGTTACTTTAACAGTGACAGTCATGTAGAGCCAGTGTTAAACCTCTGGGTGGCTAACCCTGTCACTCACTGTTCAGTACCACACATACACATACAGACTCCCACCTACAGAAAATTTAGAGTGTACAATCCATCTGCTTCATGTCTTTGAAATATGGGAGGAAACCAGAGCACCCAGAGAAAACCCACATGAACACAAGGAGGACATACAGACTCCACAGAGAAAGGAGCCCTGCTCATCTCCAAGGCCCATGTTTACACTTATCAAGGGTATCAGAACTTGTCAGAGATTTGGGATGCATGGCTAGGCTTAAAAAGGCTCATGTGGTCATTAGCCTAGTAAACACCTATGAACCTATGAGAATCGAAGCAGTGAACCTCTTGCTTTGAGTTGAAAATACTAAATGCTGCACCACTGTGCATGTCATTTATAACTGGCTATATTTAGCAATGTTCTGTTCAGAGTTGCATTTTGACAGTGCTGAATTATAATTTTGATTGCATTTAATATCATTATTTTGAAAAGAACAATGTGAGCTGCATATTATGGAACTAGATGTCAAAAATATTTTGAGCCATGTCAGCTTGGTAGGTGAGTATTAAGTTAAAGAGTTTAGATGAATTAATTTTGAATGCAAGAGAAATGAGAGCGCGTGTTAATTTTTAAGTTGGTTGACTGTGATGAGAAGTGGAAGGAAGAAAAGAAGCCATCTTTTTGAATTATTATTTCTAAGCATGTAAGAGTATGTGTGATGATTTGGTTTTCAGTTTGGCAGAATCACTGAGAGAAGGGAGTTGTTAATGATTAGTCTACACATAAGGTGTGGTGTTAGCAGAATGGTCGCAAGCCTCCATATTGGCCGTGGTTCTGCTAGATTTATGCAGAGAAGGCATTGGAAATCATACAAAAATGAGCTCTGTTGTTACTTGTTTAATGATTTCTTGAATTATTATGGTGGGTTTAATGTCACCCTAGTATACTTATGGACTTCTCATGGACTATGGTAATAAATTATAGCACACTCTACTTGCTGTTATTCAATGATAGTTTGTCAAAATGTGGGTAGCAACTTTGTTTAGTGCTTATAGGAATTAACAGACAGTGCAAATCCAATCAAAGGGAAGTGGCTTGACTTGTTCTGTTTTTTTATATGTCTTCCTTCTAGTTGTATTATGTATTAATAAGGAACCAATTTGCAAACATGTCCTTCCACAGTTTACTATTGTTGATCTATATGGGGACTATTTACTATTGTTGATCTATATGGGGACTATTTACTATTGCTGATCTATATGGGGACTATTTACTATTGTTGATCTATATGGGGACTATTTACTATTGTTGATCTATATGGGGAATTTTCCTCTTTTCTGACTTCTCCCAAATGCGTAGATAACTATAAAGAGGAATACATAGGATTATGGTAATGAGATTGTCTGGATGGTATAAGTAATATAGGGATATTAACTAGAAATCCATACAGTTAATGTTTCTAAAGACTTACACTGCAAGAGGATTTAATGGAGATTTTAATACTAGACAGGAGTTGTAGTTCTGAGATGAAAAGTAGATTCTGGGGAGAGGATTTTGCAGTATGTTAATGATGTCACTGCATGTACTGACAGTATTCCTACCTTTCACTTGTAATTTTTACTTTTTCTTTTACGGACATTTATTATCAACTCTGCATCTTCTTTTGTATGTGCATTTTATGATAAATATGCATGGGAAGTAGAGAAAGACTTGTACCACTAGATTATGAGAGGTTTCTTTTTTAACTGGATTGGGCTGGGATGTTTCATTTACTAAAGTTAATAAGTGCTAGAGTAAAAGCATCAGTTTATAGAGAAAATGAGGTAGGGATTTTAATAGCCTTTCATTTGGGGTTACTGAGATGGCAAGAGAAGTACCCAGCATTGGAGTTATTATCAGTAGATTACAACCAGGCATAGGTATTGCCTGCAGACTGAGAAATTAACCCAAGAATTCAGTATGAACC
Source organism: Protopterus annectens (assembly GCF_019279795.1). Lineage (NCBI taxonomy): Eukaryota > Metazoa > Chordata > Ceratodontiformes > Protopteridae > Protopterus > Protopterus annectens. The sequence continues at coordinate 1,124,549,812 of NC_056733.1, forward strand.
CCACTGTAGGCTGCATGCTCCTCAGTAAAGATGGTTTGCATTCCTGATGCTGTATTTTGTGATTCAGAAAGTCACAATGAAGAAAGACCTTATTATGTGCTAATTTGCATGTCTTTGAATCACAGTGACAATACACACATTCAGACAGACACAAACACACACACACACACACACACACACACACACACACACACACACACACACACACACACACACACACACACACACACACACACACACACACTAACATACATAAGATCCCTGATGCCTCCTTTTTTCTACCCTTATAAACCACAGAAGACTGCAGATACACATTAATGCCAGACGTTAGAGTTTCTCACATCATTTTCTGCTAAGTGCTCCCTGGTGTTTAATGTTTTCTCCAATGCCTGTGCTGTTAAAGTGCCATTAAGACAAGATAAAAAAAAAACTTTTCTGAAGTCTAGGGGTTCCTTTTGATCCACATACTGTTAAAGTGTCATTGAGGCATAAGATATAATAATTATTCCTGCTGTCTAGTGGAACCCCTAAATTCTTGTACTGTTAAAGTGCTATTAAGGCATGAGAGAATTATCCTGGGTGTCTAGTGGATCTCCCCACCTCCGATCCCTGCTCTGTCTAAGTGCTTCTCAGGCAGTGCTTTTAAGGGTTATCCATGGTGACTAGTGGTTTCTCCCCACCCAATGTTGTAGGCTCTACACATTAGTCTAGGGGTGTGTTGAAGTATGACAGTCATAACAACCCCATCCCACACATAAAACATCCTTCTCCCTACCTGATGGTATTCACACTCACAGTCACCCATTCAGCCATACACACACACACACACACATGCGCGCACACGCACACACACACATACACACACACACACACACACACACACACACGCACATATACACATTTCTCAAATGCATACACACACCCTGTGTGCGTGCGCATACACACACACACACACACACACACACACACACACACACACACACACACACACACACACACACACACACACACACACACATGAAACACACACACACACATGCACACACATGCACACACACACACACACACACACACACACACACACACACACACACACACACACACACACACACATACACACACACACACACACACACACACACACACACACACACACACACACACACACACACACACACATGAAACACACACACACGCCTATTGTTATTCCTCAATACCCCCCACTGTTACCCTGCAGCATACCAATCAACTGTCCAGATTTTCTCAGAATGTCTAGATTTTAGCCTCATATTTTTATCCTTCACCTTATAAAATATGTGGTTTTATGACAAATCATTAAGGACTGAAGTTACTAAATGATGACATACTTCATATTCAGAAAATTCATGCTAAATTAAAACCTGTTATTCTAGCAATTCTATAAGCTTATAAGAACAATGTTGTCCCTGCTTTTGAGCCTTTGTCCCCCCTCCCAACTATTTTTGGCATTGTCTAGATTTCTTGTGCTTATAGGTTGAGAGGTATGCTTCTCAGGAAGGCACACACTCACACATATACTCACAAATGCAGCACATTGTATACACTCATTCATACACCTCCAAACCCTGTCTTACCACTAAACATCTCAGTGCTTACCTCTACCATGATGGACTATGGCTTGTTCGATGACTAAACTTCCATTTCCACATAGACTAGCTGAGAGACAAAATAAACTCCCTCCTCTTCTGGGCCAAAAAGATCTCCACCTTTCTGCCCCAACCAGTCAGAGCAGCCATTGGCAAATGAGTTCTCCTTTCTCATCTTGAATATGATCCCCCAATGTTTGCTTTTGCCTTCCAAGAAAAACATTGTCACACTCCAGACTATCTCTAACAGCATCTGCTAATTCATTACAAACTCACCTGTCTGTGAGCATCACTGTATCACCCTAAAAAAAGCCAAGTCGCTACCCATATAACAAAGATCTAACCTACTTTTGGGATCCCAACTCTACATATTATTCCGACTCTACACATTTACTGCTCTTCAGTTAGACTTCATGAGAAAAAACACCTCATAGAACCTGAGGCACTACTCACAAGCCAGACCAACTCTAATTACCCCTAGAACCAAACTCCACAGCACTGCACATGCTCCATCACACCAACTGTCATTAACCCTAGAATCAAACTCCACAGCACTGCACGTGATCTGTCACACCAACACTCATTACCCCTAGAACTAAACTCCATAGCACTGCACATGCTCTGTTACACCAACTGTCATTACCCCTAGAATCAAACTCCACAGCACTGCATGTGATCTGTCACACCAAAACTCATTACCCCTAGAACTAAACTCCATAGCACTGCACATGCTCTGTCACACCAACTCTGATTACCCTTAGAACCAAACTCTATAACAATGCACATGCTCCGTCACACCAACTGTCATTACCCCTAGAATCAAACTCCACAGCACTGCATGTGATCTGTCACACCAAAACTCATTACCCCTAGAACTAAACTCCATAGCACTGCACATGCTCTGTCACACCAACTCTGATTACCCCTAGAACCAAACTCCATAACAATGCACATGCTCCGTCACACCAACTGTCATTACCCCTAGAATCAAACTCCACAGCACTGCACGTGATCTGTCACACCAACACTCATTATCCCTAGAACCAAACTCCATAGCACTGCACATGCTCTGTCACACCAACTCTGATTACCCCTAGAACCAAACTCTATAACAATGCACATGCTCCGTCACACCAACTGTCATTACCCCTAGAATCAAACTCCACAGCACTGCACATGATCTGTCACACCAACACTCATTATCCCTAGAACCAAACTCCATAGCACTGCACATGCTCTGTCACACCAACTCTGATTACCCTTAGAACCAAACTCTATAGCAATGCACATGCTCCGTCACACCAACTGTCATTACCCCTAGAATCAAACTCCACAGCACTGCATGTGATCTGTCACACCAAAACTCATTACCCCTAGAACTAAACTCCATAGCACTGCACATGCTCTGTCACACCAACTCTGATTACCCCTAGAACCAAACTCTATAACAATGCACATGCTCCATCACACCAACTGCCATTACCTCTAGAATCAAACTCCACAGCACTGCACATGATCTGTCACACCAACACTCATTATCCCTAGAACCAAACTCCATAGCACTGCACATGCTCTGTCACACCAACTCTGATTACCCCTAGAACCAATCTCTACAACACTGCACATGCTCCGTCACACCAACTCTCATTACCCCAAGAACCAAACTCCACAGCACTGCACATGTTTTTTCTCCTTAGGAACCTACTCTTTGGCAGGCTCTTCCCATCAACATTAAGGAAATCAACTCTTATTCCAAATTCAGAATGCAACTCAAAAAGCACTTCTTCATCCAAGCCAAATGCTCTTGCCTCAACACAGGACGTATCACCTAACCTATTTCCTTTCCGAGTCTCTTCTTCTCTGTCAAAGTTTGCTGAAGATTGCCCCACTTTAGAAACTAATGCATATATTGTACATTGCACTCTGATTGACTGTACATTCCACTGCTTGTTCACTAGAATGTATACACACAATTATTTTTCTATAGAATTAGTCTGAACCATTCTGTTATTGCTTACATTTCTGTATTTTTGTTGGTAAAATGTTTTGTATTTTAGCTGATATGAGCCTGAAATCGGTCAGTATTGATTGGTGCACTATTCCCAGTAAACAAATATAAATAAAATAAAATAAAATAGATGAACACAGCAAAAACCTGTGATGTGTAAGGAGTGACTATGCTGACCTAACCAGCTGGTGCTTAGATGACTTCAGGGAGGCAGTTCTAGGGGAAAGTGTATGGCTAATTAGCAAATGCCTCTCCCCCAGATTGCCTCATTATAGGTTCATAGGTTCATAGGTTCATACTAGGCTATCTGCCCTAGGGCATTTATAAGCCTAGCCAGAATGTGTTTGGCTTTCGCCACCCATTTTAAATTTATTTTGCTATGCCCTTTTTCGAGGTTAGTATACTGTGCCTCTGTCTAACAGTGACACAGAAGTGATACCCGGGGTAAACCTACGATCTCCCATCCACTCATCAAGATTCCTCTTGAAGAGAGTCAATAAGGGACTCTGCCTAACCTGGACTGGGATTTTATTCCAGAGTGAAGGGAGCCTCTGGGTTATGAATCTGTCATTAGCATGTAGCTTGGCCATGGAGACAGACCGACATGCTGGTGCACATTTTCATGAAAAATACCTGCTTTAGGGCTGTCTCTGAATAGCAAAAGGCTATCATGAGGTATACACTTCATGTGCACCTTGCGGTAACCCACCTGAAGTGTTTCTATGATACAAAATATGTTGCACTAATATTCAACATTTTTATTTAATAATATTTTGACAGTGGATGATTATACCTTGTTTAATCCACTTGAAAAATAGAATGATTGTGTTTTAGTTGTGAGTGAAATATGAAGGCTAAAAGCAACATATGACGTAAAGATAATTTTATATGTAGTTTAGACTACAAGACATTGCATTAATAATCATAAGTAGGGTGTACAGTCCAAGTCCATATTCTTTAGCTGATATTAGTAAATATGTTGTTGGACTGGATTACATGTATCTGTTTTATTATAGTTTGAATGTTGTTTATAACAATGAATATAAACACGATTGTTTAAAACAGAATGCATATTTAGTAAATTAAACAAGTTTTGGAGTCAGATGAAATGGATTTTCTAATGTTAATGAGAATCTAAACACCTAATTTGTTAGAGCAAGTAGCATGTATAAATATAACAATCAGCCAATAAAAAAACTGAAGTAAACGGCTAGGTGAAGAAGCAGGACGCAGCCAAGTAAAACAAATGTAACTTATTAAGGCTAGATTATACTGTTCTAGCTTATTATAGACAATCGCATCGATTGAGAGTCTTAACGCTTTACTTGCCAAGAGGAACTGTATTTTCTCCACACCCTTTCTCTTTCATTAATGAATGCCTCTAGATTTTATTATAGGTTCATAGGTTCATAGGTTCATACTAGGCTATCTGCCCGAGGGCATTTACAAGCCTAGCCCATAGTTTTGTGGCTTACGCCACCCCTTTAGTATGGGGAACTATACCCATTATTTTGCTGTGCCTCTGTCGAGCAGTGACACTGAGGTAATCCCTGGGGTATATCTGCGATCTCCCATCCATTGGTCAAGATTTCTCTTGAATAAGGCCAGCGAGGTGCTCTGCCTCACATATACCGGGATTTTATTCCACAGCATAGGGAGTCTTTGGGTGATGAATCTATCCCTCCAGCACGTTCTATTAATAGCCGTGTCGAGGTTTAAGTCTCCCGCCCTTGTGGCTCTGACAGATCTAGATAGTTTGAGGTGAAGCATATTCATCAAATCTGGGTTTGACATGGCCTTGTATGTTAGGCAAAGGTCACCTCTGAGCAAGCGGTGGCGACTGAATAGAGCTGGAGTTCTTTCAGTCGGGCAGCATAGGACAGATGTTTGAGACCCTTTATCCTTTTGGTGAGGAACTTTGTGGCCTCTCCAGCTGCTGCAAGTGTCGGGTCAGATACATTCCGAATGGGGCATTGTACTCAATCATTGGTCTGATGAGTGATGAGTATAGGGAGACTATGACCTCCCTTGATCTAGATGAGAATCCATTCATGATAAGGTGGGCAATGTAGAAGGTCTTCCTAACTACTTTAGCTACATGGGTGTCGAATGACAGACTACTATCAACCTGGGTCCCCAGGTCCCTGATAACTACTTCTGTGCTCAGTGGATTGCCACCTATTTGGTAGCTAGGGGTAACCTTGTTTTTCCCGAAGGGTATGACTATGCATTTTTGGCATTTAACTTTAGGCCATGGCTCTGGCACCAGTTATCCATTTCTGTGAGACCCTTCTGAAGGATATCTGTGTCAGATGTGTTTTCTACTATGGCCCAGTTTGCAGTCATCTGCAAACTTTGTCAGCCATAACCCTCCTGTGTTTGCTTGTACTTGGAAAAGTAGATGCCAAACAAGAGTGGGCCCAGGACTGAGCCCTGTGGTACACCACTTGTGACAGGCTTTGAGTCTGACATGGCGCCAGCAACTCTGACCCTGTGGGTTCTGTCACTCAGCCAGTTTGCAACCCATCTTGTGATGTATGGGTTAACATTTAAGCTGATGAGTTTTTCAATGATACCCGAGTGGGGTATTGTATCGAAGGCCTTCGCCAGATCGAGGTAGGCTGTATGGACTGCCTTTCCTCATCAATGGCTTTGGTGACTGTTTGAAAAAGTCAACCAAGTTTAGAAGGCATGATCTGCCTTTGACAAAGCCAAACTGGGATGGATCCAAAGTCTGCAAATTCCCTATGTCTTTATTTATGAGGTCCATTATGATCCTCTCCATGGCTTTGCAGATAAGGCTTGTCAAGCTAATGGGCGGTAATTTCCAGGGTCGGTGGAGGCACCGCCTTTGTGAAGTGGGACCACAGTTGCAGTGTGCCACTCCTGGGTACGTATCCAGAGGTAAGACTATGATTAAACAGCTGTCCTAGCTGTGGGTTTAATTCCTCATTGAGTTCGTGGAGCACACAGCCGGGGACACCATCAGGTCCCATGGATGCTGTGTTTTTTGCTTTGCAGAGACCAGTTCTCACTTGGGCGTTGGAGATGTTTGGGGGCTGCAATCGCTTGGTATAGATATCTCTCCTTTTGGGGAGGGAGAGAAGTTTGCACTGAACCTGTCAGCGAGTATGTTGGCAATGTCTGTAGGATCAGTAATCTTCACATCATTTTGAACTAGTTCTGAGCATATCTGGGAGTTTCCTCCCAGGTTTCTAACATAGCTAAAGAAGGCCTTATGATTGTCTTTTGAGTCTTTAGCTATTTTTCTCTCAAAATTTGCTTTGGATGATTTTATGAGAGCTCTTAGTTTTTACTTATAGTGATCAAGGGTGTCTTACCTTTTAAGGATTTTGCTCTATCTTGTAGTAGCTTCCTCCTTTTGTTGTAGAGTTTGTTTATGGCTGGGGTCCACCAGACTGGACGCTTGCCTTTGGTACAAAGAGTCTTCGTTTTGCTTGGGATTGCCTTATCCATGCAGTCCTGCAGGTGCTGGTAGAAGGCATTTGTAAGTGATTCAGCGGCTTGAGTACTGTTTTCCGCCGCTCGGGGCCTTAAAGGAGACCACACTAGTCTTTAGAAGTGTGAAGTCGGCTTCGAGAAGTTCTTTACTGTGGTCTTTTTATTTCAGGTGGGGTGGGATGAGGACCTCCAGCGAGATTAGTTTGTGATCTGATCTCACCAGTGAGGGGTATACTTCGGTGTTGAACATTGTGCTCCCATGTTCGTGATGATGAGATCAAGTATGTTTTCTCCTCTTGTGGGATGGTGACTAGTTGTTCCATGGCATTTGAGTTTATGAATTCCAGGAACTTTTGGGCTAGGGTGTTTGGGCTTGAGTAGTGTTCCCAGTTTATATTAGGGTAATTGAAGTCACCTAGTATGATGGTGTTTGGTGATACATTTATCCCTCTAGTGTTTTCAGGAAGGCCATGTGAGGTTCCTGAGTTTGTGAGGGTGGCCTGTAACATGCTACAATTTGCAGAGCAGTCTTGCCTATGGTTAATTGCACCTGGATGGTCTCTGATGCATCGTGCGTTGCCACCAGTCTTGAGGTGTGGGTGTCCTTGATGAATATGGATACCCCCCCTCCTTTCTTGGTATTGTCCGGATTTTGGGGCCGGAACGCATGATAAGAGGTAAAACCTGATAGTGCTGGGGTGCTCTCAGGAGCCTTGAACCAGGTTTCTGTCACTGCACAGACATCGATGTTCTCCATTCTGAGAAGGGCCTCGAGTGCGTGCATTTTGAGATTTAGACTTCTGGCATTGAGCAGCATTACCCTTAGTTTTTTTCCTTTTTTGTGTTCTAGGGTGGTAGGTTTAGAATTTGAGCCTTGTCTAAAAAAGGCACTATGGGGGTGGCAAGAGCCTTTGCCAATATCCGGAATCCCAGGGTGACAGGTGCAAGCCGTCCCTCGAAGCAGCGTGGCTTGTCCAGCATGTCATCCCAGGCAGACAGACATTGGATCCCCTTTGAATGACACCAGAGTTTAAGCCAATTGTTAAAGCTGATCATCTTATCTCTGTATTGTGGCATCATTCTTGGTGAAGGTAGGATACTGCTCAAGGTCAGGGTCATACCTGCCTGGGCTACATAATCAGAGAGCTCCTCAATGTCTCTTTTCATGTAGTTCAAGGAGGTACGTCTCAGGTCGTTTACACCAGCGTGGACAATGACTGAGTCGTATTTGTACCTGCTGTTGAGAGACCTGAGTGCTTGCGTTATGTGGCAGATTCTAGCCCCCGACAGGCAGCTTACTGTGACCTTCTCCTTACTCAGTCTGGTGAGCGGGACGTCAGTGTGTCTGACTATGGAGTCACCAATGACTAGTGTGTCTGGCATTGTGTTTGGCCTTAAGGGCTGTGACTGTTTGAGACACTGACTGTGAGGTCTATGTGTTGCAGGTGTTGTGTTCTGAGGTGGTGGTTGTTTGGGTGTCTGCTTTGGTGGCCTCTGCTGTTTTGTTAGATTTTTGATCAGAGCCGAGTATGTCTTTGTGTGTTTATGTGTATGATTTGAGGTTGTGATGGTACTATGTGAGACTGGGTCTATAGTGTGTGTGGTAACCTTCTCCTCCTGACTGGTCTTGCCAGTCCTATGTTGAGAGAGCTCAGCCTCCAGTTTGGCCGTATAGTTGCATCTCTCGCATGTATTTGTGTTTTGTGGGAGGAGGAGAGGGTTGTCTGTGTACATGAGGCAATTGTAACATTGCCTCAATATTCCCAGGTTCACCAGCTGAGCAGGAGAGGACACTAGCAACTGATCCTCGACATGCTAGAAGGACTAGTCAAAAGATTCCGGGGACGTGGGTGACCGAGAAATGGGGTTTGCCTTTTTGGGGTGCTATCTATAAGAGTGCCGTATCAAGGTAATAAGTACTGTAGGAGCAAGTGCTAGGTTTAACAGATAGAGAAAAGTCTACTTGGAGTCAAGTAGAGATGATCTTTTAGGTATTAGAGAAAGTGCTAGTAACAGGGATGCTTAAAGGTAAGATTGAAAAGAATGCACTCTGCAGTGTGCACTAGAAAAGTTAGATATGAAAGTAGGTAACTTGAGTTTTACCTGTTTAAAAGTTAAGGTTTAGTGGAGAGTTACTATTTTTAAAACAGCAAGATGGACTGAAAGGGGTGGTTACTTTTGTATTTTGGTACTATGAAATACTGTAGGATGGCCAATAAATTTAAATAATTGAAGGGTGGGATTTCAAAAGTGATGGTTTTGTGATTACTCACATAAGCCAGTGAAAGTAGAGAGAAATGAGATATATGGTCAGATTAACATAAGAGGCGGGCAACTAGAAAGACAGTGGTATTTAACAAGACAACTTAAATGGGTGGGAGGGAGAGGAAAAATTCTGCCTGACTCAGAACAGAGAGAGCTGTGGTCTCTTTTGAAGTTTTAATATGCTGTTAAAACAGAATGCAAGCAAAACACAAGGTAAAGAAAACAAACTACAGTATTCAAAATATAGAAAGGCAATACAGAAATACAAAAAATAACAGCAAACTAACCTTTCCTTCACAGCAAAGTGTAGCAGAGTCTGGATGAGCCTTTCTGGTAACATTAAGAGATCCGGCTATCTAGGCATCTAACCACCATAACAGGATTGAAAGAAAATGAGAAGGTAAGAAAACTGGGAAGTCCACAATTGTAGCAGCAGGTACAGAAAACTTCTGGAACAGCTTCATGCTGACCAAGATTTGATGCAGGAATTGTTAAGGAGAAGTGAAATGAAACCAAAAGATGAAAGGCTAATAATGATGGCCTGAGATAGTGGGCTGCATACACATGGTTTACAAAGTCCATTGAAAAAGTGGGAGAAACAGACAAATACAAGTTCTGTAAAACAAAACTGGAAACAGTTACACATCTTGTTGCTGGGTTTGATATGGTCATGACTGAGGGTCTGTACACTGAAAGACATAATAATGTGTCAGGACTGTTGCATTCGGAATTGTGCAAACACTAGAATATACTAGTAGCTGAGAAACATTGGAAATGTCAACCACAAAGCATTATCAACAGTGAAGAAGTTTATATTACTTGGAATCACCCATTACCAACAGTTCAAAAAAATAAATGCAAGAAGACCAGATATAGTAGTCCAAGAAAAAAGGACAAAAAGAGCAACGATCACTGAAATTGATACATGCAATGATAGTAACATCTTATATACAAAGAGAAACAAAGTCTTAAACTGCCAGGAGTTGCAAGCAGAAATGAGAACAACGTGAATAATAGTAACATCTTATATACAAAGAGAAACAAAGTCTTAAACTGCCAGGAGTTGCAAGCAGAAATGAGAACAACGTGAATGATAGTAACATCCTATATACAAAGAGAAACAAAGTCTTAAACTGCCAGGAGTTGCAAGCAGAAATGAGAACAACTTGAATGATAGTAACATCTTATATACAAAGAGAAACAAAGTCTTAAACTGCCAGGAGTTGCAAGCAGAAATGAGAACAATGTGAATGATAGTAACATCTTTATACAAAGAGAAACAAAGTCTTAAACTGCCAGGAGTTGCAAGCAGAAATGAGAACAATGTGAATGATAGTAACATCTTTATACAAAGAGAAACAAAGTCTTAAACTGCCAGGATTTGCAAGCAGAAATGAGAAGAACGTGGAACAAAAATACCCAAACAGTTTCAGTAGCAGTAGAAGCAACAGGGCTAATTACAAAAGAAAATTTACAATTATACTTAAATGTGCTATCAGTACATGCAACCTTGTATGAACTGCAGAGGGAGGCCTTTCTGGGGCAGCTGCTGCCAAGAGCACACTTGGTGAATATCAAAGACTGAAGCAATACTGAATCCATCAATTTTATGATTATACCCTGACTTAAGAGTGGGGACAGTTGCCGTCAAGGAATGTACCAAACGTAAGTATTTAGAGAAATTAAATGAAGAGTGCACTTGTTTAAGAGATTAAGTTATATACTATTATCATCACCATGTAGCTTAAATACATGAAGAGTCTGCTTGGCTGGTTTTACAGACAATATATATATATATATATATATATATATATATATATATATATATATATATATATATACAAATGGTTAGTTTTCTAATGTGCTCATTAAATTTAATATTGTTAGTGTTCTTAAATAATACTCAGTCAGGTATATCCTAAGCACCTGTAACAGTATTAAGACTTATAGGAGAATGAATTAGTGCCTTGCAGATGTTTGGTCTGTCCTGCCTTTCTCTATTTTTCCATGGAATATTGAAGTCACAGAAGAGGATGAGTTTCCTTTATGAAGTGGTCTGCGAACCATGACTGAATACCATTCCGCAGACCATGACAGTATACCATTCCACGAACCATGACAGAATACCATTCTGCGAACCATGATAGAATACCATTCTGCAGACCATGACAGTATACCATTCCACGAACCATGACAGAGACAGAATACCATTCTGCGAACCATGACAGAATACCATTCCGCAGACCATGATAGTATACCATTCCGCGAACCATGACAGAACACCATTTGTAGTTTTAATGCCTTTTCAGGGCTGAGGTCCAAGCATTGCATAGTGATAGTCCTATGCATAGCACTACAAACAGCAAAAGACGGCACTTCTCTTGGAGGCTGCTGCACCAGCTGTGAATGAAATGTAACTACATCTGCTGGTCTTCTCTCGCTTATAGCCTTATAAAATGTTTTGCAGTCATACACTATAAACTCATTGTGGTTTATCTACAGTTCAGCCATGTTGATTGTGACATGGAGCATCACAGTGGTGCCACACTTCCTTGGGACACGCAGCATGCATATGAATACATTTCATGGAAGATGCCCTGTCAATGCCTTGTATGGTGCATGTCATGAGACACATCATGATGTGTGACATAGTCTGTGGGTTTGCTACTCACAGTGATGCCACACTTCCTTGGGACAGGCAGCATGCACATGAATACATTTCATGGAAGATGCCCTGCTGATACCTTGTACAGTGCATGTCAGGAGACACATCATGATGTGTGACATAGTGCATGGGTGTGCTACTCACAGTAGTGCCACACTTCCTAGGGACAGGCATCATGTACATGAACACATTTCATGGCAAATGCTAAGCCCGGGGGACATGTTTTAAGTGCACATGGTCTGCACATGAAAGTGACCCTGTTGTGGACATGTTCTGTGTGTGCATATCTGTTCTTTTATTTGCGTTATACAAATTATGACATCATGTGACAATTGTATGAGTGGACGGCCTGTTTGCTGCACAACATGCCTGGTATACACACTGATTAGTATACAGTATGAGCCTCTAATTGCTGCACAGCATGCCTCGTATACACACTTATGAGCCTCTAATTGCTGCACAGCATGCCTCATATACACACTGATTAGTATATGGTATGAGCCTCGTAATTGCTGCATAGCATGCCTGTATACACACTGATTATTATATGGTAAGAGCCTTTAATTGCTGTACAGCATGCCTCATATACACAATGATTAGTGCATCGTATGAACTTTTAATGTCATGAGGAATGCATTCCACTATATTTCTTTACTCTTGCTCAATTTGTGGGGGTGCATCTGGTAAACATTAACTCCCATAACAGTCACTTACATTTGCTGTTACATGTTATTTCCAACAAGTGTATAAATACCACAGCTTGTACATACAAAATCCTTTTGGATGAAATATACCATGAAAGGAGCATCCTTAACTGTGTCTTTTGTCTCAATCTGGCTATGATGTCATTGCCTATTTCAGTGAGTATCTAGAGGTACCTTCCTGCCATGTGTCTACATATCATTATATTATGCAGCATGGTTTAAGCTAGGAGTATCCTGCTAACCTTATCTTGGCTTTACTTTGGGACTCCTCCAGAGGTATCCAGGCATGTGAACCAACCATTCCAGAAGAATTGCATTGTCTTGAACACTAACCATGTTTGGCTTAGAGTCAAGTCGTATCATTCCTCACTAGACATCTAGGGCTGGCAGATTGCAGTCATTGTTCATGGCTGTAGTAGGTAATGAATGACATGTAAGGTACATGCTACAGAAATACATTTATGTTATGATCATGAATATAGTATGATTTCTAACCTCTAATCTGACATATACATCTCTAGAATCTTTATTGCATGGTCCTCTGTCTTAGTCCACTTACATCAGGTAACAATATTTTATTATCTGTATATGTACTTACAAATAGAATGACTGTGTGATGTGTCCCTTAAGTAAATACCTGATATAAGTTACTAATTTGTCAGATTTGGGCAGTTTATGTGTGTTGCTACAATGTCCAGCACAGATATATGTGTGCTGATACCACCTAGGTTACACGAGATCACAGTTTATGGAATGACACCCTTTTCTGCTTATATATGGCATCCTGTGCAAACCCACTGAGGTCTAAATGGTGGTTTGGGTGCAGTGTAGAGTACCTGATATCATCAGAGACCTACTATTCTTTGTAATGTCTGTATGGTAGTCCCAATTCTCTAAGGATTTCGTTGAACAATATGTACCTGCTTATGTGTTGCAGCTTCAGATGAGGACTGTATCCAGGACAGACGTCACCAGGAGATTCATCCAGTATTACAGGTAGGCTGCTGGAATGATGGCTGATGTTGTCACTGTTATACTGAGTGGGATGGGCAATCTATGTTTTAGCCATGTTGTGTGACATGGTGCATAAGCGTCACACAGATAAATCCTCATTGTTCAGTAGAAGTCATGTCTGTGTGACACATATTCCATATATGCTACAGAGGACCCTGGTCAACTGCATAGCAGTCCAAAAGCTCTAGGTCAATTAGGCCGAGAAAACTTGGTCTTTAGTAGAAGTGCCTTTAATGCCCAGGCTGTTTTATGCAGTGTCCACCTAATTATGATTGCTTAAGATTGCCAGTCCGACCAAGGTAAGTGGAATAATAGTACCAAGCACAATCTCCTAAACATATTGTGGAGTAATAGGACCAAGCACGATCTCCTAAACATATTGTAATAGGACCAAGCACGATCTCCTAAATACATTGTGCATTATAGGACAAAGCACAATCTCCTAAACATATTGTGGAGTAAAGACCAAGCATGATCTCCTAAACATATTGTGGAGTAATAGGCCCAGGCATGATCTCCTAAACATATTGTGGAGTAATAGGACCAAGCATGATCTCTTAAACACATTGTGAGTAATAGGACCAAGCACGATCTCCTAAAACATTGTGCAGTAATAGGACCAAGCACAATCTCCTAAACTCATTGTGGAGTAATAGGACCAAGCACGATCTCCTAAACATATTGTAATAGGACCAAGCACGATCTCCTAAATACATTGTGCATTATAGGATAAAGCACAATCTCCTAAACATATTGTGGAGTAATAGGACCAAGCACGATTTCCTAAACATATTGTGGAGTAAAGACCAAGCATGATCTCCTAAACATATTGTGGAGTAATAGGCCCAGGCATGATCTCCTAAACATATTGTGGAGTAATAGTATCAAGTACAATCTCCTAAACATGTTGTGGAGTAATAGGACCAAGCCTGATCTCTTAAACACATTGTGAGTAATAGGACCAAGCACGATCTCCTAAAACATTGTGCAGTAATAGGACCAAGCACAATCTCCTAAACTCATTCTGGAGTAATAGGACCAAGCACAATCTCCTAAACATACTGTGGAGTAATAGGACCAGGCAAAATCTCCTAAACATATTGTGGAGTAATAGGACCAAACACGATCTCCTAAACATGTTGTGCAGTAATAGGACCAAGCATGATCTCCTAAACATATTGTGGAGTAATAGGACCAAACACGATCTCCTAAGCATGTTGTGGAGTAATAGGACCAAGCATGATCTCTTAAACATATTGTGAGTAATAGGACCAGGCACAATCTCCTAAACATGTTGTGGAGTAATAGCACTAAGCATGATCTCTTAAACATATTGTGAATAATAGGACCAAACACAATCTCCTAAACACATTGTGGAGTAATAGGACTAAGCATGATCTCCTAAACATATTTTGAAGTAATAGGGGCAAGCATGATCTCCTAAATATATTGTGCAGTAATACGACCAACACTGATCAACTAAACATGCTATGGAGTAATAGGACCAAGCATAATCTTCTAAACTTATTGTGGAGTAAAAGGACCAAGCATGATCTCCTAAACATGTTGTGGAGTATTAGGACCAAGCATGATCTCTTAAACATATTGTGAGTAATAGGACAAGGCATGATTTCCTAAACATGTTGTGGAGTAATAGGACCAAGCATGATCTCTTAAACATATTGTGAGTAATAGGACCAAGCACAATCTCCTAAACACATTGTGGAATAATAGAGCCAAGTATGATCTCCTAAACATATTGTGGAGTAATAGGACCAAACATGATCTCCCAAACATGTTATGGAGTAATAGGACCAAGCATGATCTCCTAAACTTATTGTGGAGTAATAGGACCAAGCACAATCTCCTAAACATATTGTGGAGTAATAGGATCAAGCACGATCTCCTAAGCATATTGTGGAGTAATAGGACCAAGCACTATCTCCTAAATACATTGTGGAATAATAGGGCCAAGCATGATCTCCTAAACATATTGTGGAGTAATAGGACCAAACAACATCTCCTAAACATGTTGTGGAGTAATAGGACTAAGCATGCTCTCTTAAACATATTGTGAGTTATAGGACCAAGCACAATATCCTAAACACATTGTGGAGTAATAAGACCAAGCATGATCACCTAAACATATTGTGGAATAATAGGGCCAAACATGATCTCCTAAACATATTGTGGAATAATAGGACCAAGCATGATCTCGTAAACATATTGTGGACTAATAGGACCAAGCACAATCTCCTAAACATATTGTGGAGTAATAGGACCAAGCATGAGCTCTTAAACACATTGTGGAGTAATAGGACCAAGCATGATCTCCTAAACATATTGTGGAGTAATTGGACCAAGCACAATCTCCTGAACATATTGTGACATAAAAGGACGATGCACGATCTCCTAAACTAATTGTGGAGTAATAGGACCAAACAGGATCTCCTAAACATATTGTGGAGTAATAGGACCAAGCATGATCTCGTAAACATATTGTGGAGTAATAGGACCAAGCATGATCTCTTAAATATATTGTGAGTAATAGGACCAAGCACAATCTTCTAAACATATTGTGGAGTAAAGGACAAAGCACAATCTCCTAAACGTACTGTGGAGTAAAAAGACCTAGCAAGATCTCCTAAACATATTGTTGCATAATAGGATAAGACACAGCTCAAGACAGGACAGTGTCTTATAAATAAACAGTATTATGGATATATATGAATGTACAATATTACTTTTTCAGCAGCATTGGGATAAATGTGCGGTAATGAAAAGGGAACACTAGGGACACATGCAGAGGGTAAATGCAGTGAAGGCATATCTTCAGAAGGAAAGTAGTTAGGCTTGTTTCCATCGTATCTACTTGCTATATATAATAGCGGAAAAAAATCTTAATTGAAGAATATTCTCTGAATTTTATGTAGAAGAAGCATAAGGCAGGGCTGGAAAGTAAAGCATATATATTAAGCTCTTAAGGATGATTTTGCTCTAATATCAGCATCAGCAGAAAAAAATAGGTAAAAGAAATGTAAGAAGAAAGGAGGGGTGCAGAAGAAAGAACTAAAAGAGTTTGGAAAGAGATCTGAAGTACAAGAAAAAGTCTATAGATTTTAAAGACCACCAAAATAATTTACTTGTAGACTTATGAACTATCAAAATATTGACAATGTAGTCAGAATGGGGGCTAAATAATATTATTGCGCAGAAATATAACTATACTTTGGGAAAACTTTAGAAAGCTAACTGGAACAAATGTAAAAATAAAGCTTATACTATGTCCAAAAATGTTCATGTGGTTAAAGAAAGTGAAGGGATGTGATCAGTGAAAATGGCTAAAACTGATAATACAGGAAGTACAAGATCATAACTTTCAACTTCTTAGAGGAAAAATTCTGGACAAAGCCATAAATGAAAGTGGAACAAAGGTTCATAAAAATAGGTGCAATTTTTAAATATTGCTCTTACAAACTTAGAAAGTTGATATAATAACAGGTTTTGCATTAGTATGGATTTTCTAAAGGGCATTTACTCTGAAACTCAAATGTCTGTCATTATTTTCTAACTTCAGTCTTCAATAATTTGCTACTAATTTGCCAGAAAACTACAATTTTATTAAAAACTGACCAAAACTAGGTGGCAAAAATATGGACATTCTGCAAAAATCTGTACAGTTGAGAGGTATGGTACAAATATACCGATGATCTTAGGTCCTTTGACTCTAAAAGGTATGAGAAGGCATAAATACCTCTATCGAGGAAACCTTGCAAAGTAAAATTATGCATTCGGCAAACATTCTATGCTTTTTCATCTTCAAACAATGACTTCTTAAAAAGATTTTGAAATAACGTAGAGTAGTATATATTTCTATACTGAGGGGCTACAGAAAGCCCCCTCACCCTGAAAGAAAGCTAGAGTAGGAGAAGGTAAGTTAGATGCTTATTTCTGAATGGACAAAAGAAAATGCATTGTGTGTACTGAGCTGGAAGTTCCCCATTTCTTTCTTTATCTGCCAATAAAACTAATGCATAAATAATGTAAACATGTATAGTGTATTTATAAAAATATAATTTAAAACAAAGAAGTGTACAATTATAATATCACTTTGCTCTACTTCCTAGGCAGCAGCATAACAGAAAGTCACAAAAATACATCATATGTTTTTCATCAGTATTTAGGGCAGGGTTATTATTGCCAGGCAGATTTATTTAATTTGTACAGAGAATCCTGTAATAAAACAGCAGCATAACGTCTGCTTCCTTTGGTTTTTAAGGCAGGATGAACACATAATGATGTCAAAAAAAATCAATGGCTGTGTTTTAAAGTAAAATAAACCTCACTCCTTTGCACATTTGAAAGCTGCTGACCGATACATTTCATGGAGTTAGTTCTGCAGAGAAGGTCCGGTGAGCACTGTCAGCAAACTGTGCTTTGTTAGGTGACTAGGCTGGGTCCTTTCTCTTAGTCCACAGTCTAAAAAAAAAAGCAAACCAAGCAGAACACTTAATTTTACTATTTCCTCTTAAATATACTTAAACTTTAATGAAATGTACTTATTATAAAGCATTTGCATGACTGGCATCATGAAGGCATTTGTATACTTTGGACTGTGTTAAAGAATAGCTTGATATCATCAACAACATGTTTGGCCAGATTCACTTTGAATCATCGAATGTTCAGAACGTCGACGTTCTGATCATCGAGACCAGAACATCGATGTTCAGAACATCGGATGTTCAAAATGAATCATAAAAAAATAAATAAATCGCAAACACTATGTTATGCAGGGGGACTTTGCCCCGCTGCACCACCCACACCCCCCTACTTTAATATTCCAACTCCGAGATCGCACTACAGTGGGGTAAGGGAAATCTCCTGTTTACTGCTATATGTGGTAGCGCTAAATGGGAGATTTCCTGTAGCCTACCTGCAATGCTAACACTGAGATGGCATACACACGCAACATGCAGTGAACCTTGCTGCCCTGCATACACACCCAACATTCCATAAAATAACTTACCTGGCACTTCCACTTTAAACCTTCGATGTTCTGAACATTGATGTTCTAGTCTCGATGATCAGAACTTTGATGTTCTGAACATTCGATGATTTAAAGGGAACCCGTTTGGCCACATGACCCAACTGATACTTGTCATGATTTAAAAACCTAACGATTGAGAGGTTCAAAGTCCTTACAGAAGGCAATAAGGCAAGTTGGTGCGGATTCTGTTTTAATAAAGCATATGGAAAACATTCTGGTGTATTTTTCAGTTTACTTTTTGCCTCATCAGGATGATATACTGACAATTTATTTTTTACTTTAATTAGAATGAAATGCACAAACTTTTACCGACATTCTGTTTTACTAACTAATCTTTATGGTGTAATTTTTACATGATTGTGACAACCTCCCAAACTGCCTTATGTCCTAGAGTTTTTTCATTTAGCACAGACTGCATGGTGCCTTTCTTTAGATGTCTTTTGTTTTCAGTGTGATACTCTTGTGCAAGCACTTTAATATTAAGCTTGGAGTTTCTACAGCCATCCTTGAAATAAAAGATAATGTGTAAAGCTGCACAGGGGAGAACCAAGGAAGCCAAATTAAAGAGTATTTGATGATGGTTTGTGTCTGCTCAAAGAACCATATTTAAAGCATGGAAACAAATCAAATGCAGCTCTGAGAGAGGAATCCAAGTCTGTATTAGTGGCCCAGGATATGACAAAATTGGGAGCTACATGTGATGCTAACGGCCAACCTCGACATTCCTAGTTAGATGGGATCTTAAGGCATCTGTATGGAGCAAAGCTGGCAAAAATGGCAGACAAAAAGATAACAGCAGCTAGGACCAGACAAATTAGACAGATTTTGATCTCTTTCTTAGTGTATTTTATCATGTCTCTAGAAAATAAAGCACAGCTTTAGATGGATTTCAGGCATATAAAAATGTGACAGAGAGGAAGATGTTTGTCTTAGGAGACACAGATGAGTTTGAAGTATGAGATTATAATCTGTCTAAACCCATAAATCAGGATTCCAAAGAATGGAGAGCTGATCTGAGTAAGACACTGCTTTATAAAACAGAACATGTTTGCTTTACAACATATACTCACTTATGACACGTTATTCAGTTATGCTTGGAACATATACCTGTTTGTGACACACCAGCCAGTGATACTCTAAGCATATACCCCTCATGACATTTCATTCAGTAAAGCTCTGAATGTATGTCCAGGTGTGATCCACCAGTCAGTGATACCCTGAACAATACCCACTCATGGGACTTTCGTTAATGATACACTGAATATATACCCACTCATGATCCTTCAGTTGGTTCTACTCTGAACACAGACCCACTTATGATATTACAGTTAATGATACTCAGAATTTTCTCAACTAATGATACTCACTTGTGCTATGATTGTAAATCTGCTTGCGATACTCCAGTCAATATACTTTGAATATATATCCACTCAACTAACATCAGTCAGTTATACTCTAAACATATATCCACTCATGATACTTCAGTTTGTTTTACTCTGAACATACAATCATTTATGATACTACAGTTAATGATACTCTGAACCTATGCAACTCATGATACTTTGATATCCAGTCAGTAGTACTTTGAATATTTATCCGCTCGACTTACATCAGCCAGAGATACTCTAAACACATACCCACTCATGATACATTATTCAGGAAAACTCAGAACATATGCCCAGGTGTGATCCAGCAGTCAGTGATACCTTGAACAATACCCACTCATGGTACCTTCATCAGTGATATCCTAAAGATATACCTACTCATGATCCTTCAGTCGGTTCTACTCTGAACACACACCCACTTATGATATTACAGTCAGGGATACTATGAATCTATCTGACTCATGATAATCCAATGTAGTCCAAATGTATATCCTCTCCTGATACTTCAATTAATAGTACTTTGAACATATAACCACTTGAGGTTGGTGATACTGTGAACATATACCCACTAATGATACTTCCATCAGTGGTAATCTGAATGTTTATCCACTCATAATACTTCTGTGATTGATACCCCAAACAAATACCCTTACTTGATATTTTCATCAGTGACACTGACTATATACCCACTCATGATACATCTATCAGTGAAACTCTGAGCATTTACCTATTCATGATGCTTCAGTCCTGATACCTGTTCTTTCTCAGTCTTTACTGCACTGGGTCTATCCTCAACCCAATGGCCCTGAAGGTCTGGCTTTATTTACCCCTTAATTCCCCAGCCTAGTGCTGCCTGCTTTAAAGAGTGGATTATAATTGCCCCTAGGCTGAGGCACTACGGAATGGCTTCAAAGCATGTAAGTACATACTTCTATTCTGTGTAGAAGATGAAAATTAATTTTCTATTATCTGAACCCCTCTGTGTGACAACCTTGATAACCATGTGACTCCCACAATACCACTCAGATGCTAGGTGCAAGCTCCCATGTGCGTTCAGCCCAGAACGTGGTTAATGTGTGATGCAAAGCTTGCTGGGTGCAGAGGGCATTGGCCCCACATGGTGTTTCATAGTTTCATAGTTTCATAGTATAGTACTAGGCTATCTGCCCTGGGGCACTTGTAAGCCTAGCCATAGTGATGTGGCTTTTGCCACCCCATGAAATGGTACAAAAATGTACAGAAAAAAATCTAGAATACTGTGCCTCTGTCTAGTAGTGACACAATGAAGGTCCCCTTGTATAATAGAATTAGTTTACTGTGCCCCTGTCTAGCAGTGACACAGATGTGACCCCTGGGGTAAACTTACGATCTCCCATCCACTCATCAAGATTTCTCTTGAAGAGAGTCAGTGAGGGGGTCTGCCTAATACGAACTGGGATCCTGTTCCAAAGCATGGGAAGCCTCTGGGTTATGAATCTATCCCTCCAGCATGTCCTATTCATACTTGTGCCGAGGTTTAAGTCTTTAGCTCTTGTGGTCCTGATGGATTTGGATTTTTTGAGGTGGAGCATGTCCATCAGATCCTGATTGGACATGGCCTTGTACGTCAGGCAGAGATCACCTCTGAGCAGGCGGTATGCTACTCAATAGAGCTGAAGTTTCTTTAGTCTGGCAGAATAAGACATATGAGACCCTTGATCCTTTTGGTGAGGTACTTTTGTGGTCTCTCCAGCTGTTGCAAATGCCGGGTTAGGTACATACCAAATGGGGCATTGTACTCAATCATGGGTCTAATGAGGGAGGAATATAGGGGTACAATGACATCCTTGGATCTGGATGTGAATCCCTTCATGATGAGGTGTGCAAGGTAGAATGTTTTTCTAACCACTTTGGCAACGTGGGTGTCAAATGAGAGGTCGCTGTCTACTTGGGTCCCTAGGTCTCTGATTACTTTTTCCATACTCAGTGGGCTGCTGTCTATGTGATAATTTGTGGGTACTTTGTTTTTTCCTAAAGGGATGACTATACATTTTTTGGCATTTAGTTTAAGGCCATGACTACGGCACCAGTTGCCCGTTTCAGTGAGGCCTTTTTGTAGGATGTGTGTGTCTGCTGGTGTATCGACTATGGTCCCTAGTTTGCAGTCATCTGTGAACTTTGTCAGCCACAGCCCTCCCATGTTTGCTTTAACATCTGAGAAATAAATGCCGAACAAGAGGGGTCCCAGGACAGATCCCTGTGGGACACCACTTGTGACTGGCTTTGAGTCTGACATTGCTCCAGCGATTTTAACTTTATGGGTTCTGTCCTTTAGCCAGTTTGCAACCCATCTGGTGACATAAGGGTTTACTTTTAAGCTGTTTAGCTTATCTATGATGCCTGAGTGGGGTATTGTGTCGAAGGCTTTAGCCAAGTCCAGGTATGCTGTATGGACTGCTTTGCCCTCATCAATGGCTCTAGTGACTGTTTTGAAAAAGTCAACCAGGTTTAAAAGGCAGGATCTGCCCTTTACAAAGCCGAACTGGGTGGGGTCAAGTGTCTGTAGGTCCCCTATGTCTCTGTTTATAAGTTCCATAATGATTCTTTCCATAGCTTTGCAGACCAGGCTAGTTAAGCTTATGGGCGGTAGTTTCCAAGGTCTGTAGAGGCACCCCCCTTGTGGAGTGGGACCACTGTTGCTGTACGCCAGTGTTCAGGTACATATCTCGAAGTAAGGCTAAGGTTAAATAGCATTTTTATGTGTGGGTTTAGCTCCTCTTGGAGTTCACGTAACACGCACCCTGGGATACCGTCAGGTCCCATTGATGCTGTGTTTTTTGCTTTGTTTAGGGCGGTTCTCACTTGGACATCTGAGATGACAGGGAGATTACATTCAGCTGGGATAAGTATTTCTTCTTTTGGGGGTGAAGGAGGGGAGAAATTTGCACTGAACCTGTCAGCCAGAATGTTAGCAATATCTGTGGGTTCAGTGTATTTTTGTTGTTGTGAACCAACTCTGAGCATATCTGAGGGTTTCCGCCCAGGTTTCTAACATAGCTGAAGAAGGCTTTGTGGTTATCTTTAGTGTCCTTAGCGATTTTTCTCTCAAAGTTTGCCTTGGATGTTTTATGAGAGAATGTAGTTTTCTGCTAATGTTGATCAGAGATGTCTTCCCTTCATGGGATTTCGCTCTGACGTGCAGTAGCTTCCTTCTTTGTTATACAATTTGTTTATGGCTGAGGTCCACCAGACAGGACGCTTACATTTGGTGGAGAGGGACTTGGATTTGTTTGGGATTGCATGATCCATGCATTCTTGGAGATGTCCATAGAAAGCATTTGTGAAGGATTCGGCATTGTGGGATGTGGTATCCACTGGCACAGTGGGCTTAAAGGATACCATCTCAGTCTTAAGAAGAGTGAAGTCTGCTTTTGAGAAGTTTTTCACTGTGGTCTTTTGTGCTGGGGGTGGAGGTGGGATATGTATATCCAGGGTGATTAGTTTGTGGTCAGATCTCACTAGTGAGGGGTATACTTCCGGTGTGGAGCATTTTGTCCCCAT
The DNA here is from genome assembly GCF_019279795.1 of Protopterus annectens. Classification (NCBI taxonomy): domain Eukaryota; kingdom Metazoa; phylum Chordata; order Ceratodontiformes; family Protopteridae; genus Protopterus; species Protopterus annectens. Next base: position 1,124,573,527 of record NC_056733.1, read on the forward strand.
GTTTGTGATGATCAGGTCTAGTATATTATCTCCCCTAGTGGGAGAGGTGACTAGTTGTTCCTGTGTATGCTGTGTCTCCTGTCTCATATGTAGTAATTCATGACATAAGTTAGGTTGCCTTCCCAGTAAGGCTGAGCAAGGATCAACCATTCACTCCCACCCTTTCCTTCCAGTTCCACCAGTACCAAGGCCACTAATCAAGTCCAGGTTATCTGGGCTGCAGTCAGGGCTTCACTACTCTGTTAGGATGAATTTTCATGTCTTTGGAATGTGGAAGAAAATGAGAAAACCTGGTGAAATCTGACATGGACATAATCAGGATATGCAAATATCACCCAAAAGGCACTGTCTCTTGGAACCAAACTGGCTAACCAACCACTTATAGGCAGCAACATTAATGACTGCTCCAGTGTGCTACTCATCACACATGTTCATTTCTTTCAATTTTCATTTAAAATAAAAATCAGACATTTCAATTTCTTTGTAAACTATATTCAGAAACTGTGATATCATATTGGTCCCGCTATATGATTTACACAGAAATGTATGATGTAATGTCTGTCTACTTATGTTTAATATTTTGTTTCTTGCTGATTTGGTATAAAGTAATTGTGTATTATCTACACTTAGTAATCCATTAATTAGCGTTTCTATGGCTGATTGGCCAAATTATTCTTAGCTAGTTTTCTAATGTCTTTGTCCTATGTGTACTATTGACATATTGTATTTCTGTATGTTCAATGGGGAGCTTTTCTCCCCAGGCCTCCACTGAAAAAGCGCATGTGTCCAGTCGGACTTTCCCGGTACACAAATGTAAAATAAATAAAAAATAAAATAAATGTTGGATTTCATAATTATTTCTGGTTCTATATAATCCACCAGAGGGAAAAATATTCATTTTGCTATTTTGTATATGTTTTAGTTTGTATTGATAAGAAAATAGTTGTAGGTTAGGCCTAAGGAACTTATACAAATATGAATAAATAAATAAATAAATAAATAAATAAATAAATAAATAAATAAATGTCTTATTGCATACTGGTAAGGGGTATGAAATGTGCACTGAATGTATGCATATAGATGTTTTAATTATATACTGATATATTCAATTATATTTTAGTCTGGTCTTGTGTTTCGAACTGTGACAAAGTGCGAGAGGACAGAATTCACTGGTAGGCTATATAGAAGAGTTAGGGGTTAGTGCAATAGGAAATAGGAAAGGAGGTCCTGCAAGTTAGAAAGTGAAACTAACAGTATAATAGAGGTTTTGCCTGCCTGCACCACCTTAATCGTGTGTACTAACCCTGACCCCTAACTCTAACCCTACCCTAATATACACACCAACCACTATAATCTTTTCAGTCAAACTTTTATTTTCCTGCACACTCCTACATTCAAATAGTATCAAAATAAGCATTCCCTTAAATGTGCTTTCAATATTTTATGCTTTCAGCATCCTCCCAAAAAGAAACTTTTCACTGAAATGCACTTTCAATATTTTTGAGCTGTAACTATATATGTAAATATATATAGTTATAACTCATAATATAGAATGCTCAAAATATACCAAGGTGTTTATTAGTGCTCAAAATATAGAATGTATAAATGACAGAATGCACATTTGTGAGAATCTAACAATGTTGAAATGAAGTCTTATATAGTGTGGGTAAATTGGAATGTGTAGGAAAATGAATATGCAAATGTTCATGGGTTAGGCTTAGATTAAGGGATAGGTAAGAGCTAAGATTTAGTGTTGTTCAGGTTTGGAGTTGTATGCGTTGTATGTCCTGTTGTCTCGAGTAGTGGTACAGTTTGGGAAAGGGGTTTTAGTAATGTATTGTGTAGGGTTAGTCCAAATACAGTAATACAAGTCCTCTTAAATACCTCTAGATAAAATAACGATTGAATAAAAACTGAGTTCAAATGTGCTTTAGAGAACTAGTGTGCTATTACTGTCCTGTAGTAGTTAAACATATATAATAATCTGGGATGTATGCCAAATTATAGAAATTCCAAAAATTTGAAATTCATATGGTCGAGACCATATGATTGAAATTTCATGACTTTAAACATTTAAAAAAATAAAAAACAAAAAAATTCTATTTTTAATATTTTTGCAGGGGGGCAAAGACCCCTGCATCCACATGGGTGGCTGCCACCCCCACACCCCCTGCTAATTAAATATACCCACTCCGAGATCATACTACATTGTGGAAAAGGGTACATTTCCCATTCTGTGCTGCACCACGATCTCCATTCAAAACATTTGAAGTTTCAAAAAATCGATCATATGATCCCAATCATATAACTTTTGAAGTTATGAAACTTTGATAATCTGATAGGGACCCAGTTAATCTGCATGGATTTTTCTTATAATTTCAACACTTCATTTACTTAAATTAGTTCATTTGGACTAGCTGAATGAATGCAGCCTTTTAAACATTTATTTTATATCTTTCTCCGAGGTTTGGAAAGTTGAGAGCTAGTTACAATAAAAGGGGTACAATGGAAGCCTCCTGCACGATGTTTTGGGAGACAGTTCACCTCAGTGTAAGTAATAGTTCAGAAATTCTCTTTGGTTAGCTAGACTGCACTGTCTTCTTGCAAAAAGGAGCATGGCAAAATTTATTAGAATTAGAGGATATTTGTGGAGATATGGAAGCCAAAAAAGTTGGTGCCTCAAAAACTGTATACACTGGCTTGCTTTGCACAATTACTTTACTCCTTATGATATAAATATGACAGAGATGGAACTGATCTTAGTAGACACAACTAAAGCTGAGAAAATGACTTCTGAAAATGGGGCAGCATATGAAAACTGTAGAACAGTTCAAATCCTATGGCAAATAATGTGCCAGAAAATGCCCCAATTTTTTTTCATGTGTATCACCTTACTAAATCTTTGTAGGAAAGGACTTGAATTCTTGATACTTTAGCTTATTATGTATTGATTAGGTTTACATTTGACCAATGGGAATTTTTTAACTTAAACAGAGGCTATGGTGACCAAAGCAGAGCAGGGACTGATTTGCACCCCACCTCAATGGAGACATCTAATGTAGGGTACCAGTCATTCCTGTGTCCAAATTACTTATAGTTTATTTTAATTCTGCCTGTTCTATGTACAAAGTTATCATGCCCACTGTGACTGAAGCCATTTGATTAAGACAAGATATTTTATATTATACCCTTTAATGTATGAAGAATTTTTAGAATGGATGAAGAATGCAATTTTCATGGAATGTACCTCTAAGCGGTTGAGAATGAATATCTGTCACATGACCATCCTATGTCATGTGACATTGCCAGTGTATCATTGCTTCCATTTTTTCTTACTCATCCCTTTCATGCAGGATATGCTTGGAAGCAAATGATCAACAAAAAGTATAACGTTCTGATGCAACTTAGCATAAAATGTGGCATGATATCTCAGGACGCAATGCAAGCTGTAGATCAGGAAAATGCCATTTTGTTTTTTCCTAATGTGGATTCTCCACATCTGTGGCTTCAGTATGGCACTTTTCTTTGCTGTCTACAACAGCATTATCTAAAATCTTTTAGAAATCAGGTTGCTCTACTAAAGAAACTCACAGCAAGTGTCAAAACCATGAAAAGTACTTACTGAAAGCTACTTTCACATGGGGGCACCATCACCCCATACTTACTGTATATATACCTGTTCTACAGTCACACAAGAGTGAGGTAATAGGAAATTCCACTGGTGTTGAAAATGGCTTTTAACAAATTTGATTTGTGGCATTGGCACACACTGAGTGCTTGACCAACAGACAGGCTCTCTCATGGACTTAGAACACTCAGGATTGCACTGCAGCCTGCAGACAGACATGCCATTTATGGCTGTGTTCAGGGAATACTTGTTAGAGCTCTATACTACTCTATTCAGGTGATAGCTGTTAGAGCCCCACACAACTCTGTCCATGAACAGCTGTTAGAGCACCGCATATCTCTGTTCATGGAACAGCTGTTAGAGCCCTACACAGCCCTGTTAAGGGAACACCTGTTAGAGCCCCACACAGTTCTCTTCAAGGAACAGCAGTTAGACCCCCACACAGCTCCATTCAGGGAAAATCTGTTAGAGCCCTACAAATCTGTTGAAGGAAAAGTGGTTAGAACCTTACACAGCTCTTTTCAAGGGACAACTATTAGAGCCCCACACAGCTCTGTTTAATTAGCAACTGTGAGAGCCCCACATAGTTCTATTCAGGGAACAGTTGCTAGAGCCCCATACAGCTCTGCTCAGGGAACAGCTGTTGCAGTCCTAGACTGTAATATTCGGGGCACAGCTGGCAGAGCCCCACACATGGTTATTAAGAGAACATGTGTTAGAGCCCCACACAACTCTGTTCATGGAACAGCTGTTAGCACCCTATACAGCCCTGTTCAAGGAACAGGTGTTACAGTCCTACAGTGCTCTGTTCAGAGAATAGCTATTACAGCCTACATTGCTCTTTTCAGGGAAAAGCTGTTAGATTCCTGCACAGCTCAGTTCATGGAACAGCTGTTAATACCCCTCCTCCCCGAGTTCTGTTCCGGGACAGCTATTAGAGCCCTACACTGCTCTGTTCAAGGAACAGCAGTTAGAACCCACACAATTCTGTTCAGGGAACAGTTGTTAGAGCTCTACACAGGTCTTTTCAGGTAACAGCTGTTAGATCCCCACACAGTCTTGTTCAAGGAACAGCTGTTAGAACCCCAGACAGCTCTGTTCAGCGAACAGCTGTTAGAGCCTCACCCAGCTCTATTAAGGAGGTTGACGGCTGGCATGACCTAGGATCTTTGGTGTCCAGGGCAAAATACATGACGTGTATTGACACTGCCATGGGGATCTCTGGAGATGTGAAACAGAGTTAGGCAAGGATGTTCCAAAATGTGCAATAAGTACTGTCATCTGTGTAAAGTTCTGCTATGAATCCATTTTTTTCTATTTATAACAGGTGAATCTCTGTTTTGATTTAATTTGTCAGATCCCGGGATTGTTCAGACTGGTTCTCTGGCTGATTGCCTTTTAAAGATCATGTTTAAACTGATGAAATGTACTTATATTTTACCTAAAAAGTATTTGCACGCATCCTTGTGCATGTGAACACTAATATAAAAGTCCATTTCAATCTAGTTTTTCAGAAATTTAACTTTTAAAAAAGCTTCCAAACAAAGGAAGTGTACGGTCTTCATGCCGTAATTACGGCATCAGTATTAGTATTAAGATAGGCAGTGTGTAGGTCACTATTGGGGTCAGGCCTATTTCAATTGATTAACAAGACTAAATGTCTGTGAAACATTTATTTATTTGCCAACCTGTAAAATTAACAGTTTGGCATACAAATTTAAAGTAATATTTTTTGTGAAACTGTTAATTTAACAGGTTGGAAAAATAAATACTTTTTCATAGACACTTAATCTTGCTAATCTGTTATAGCAGACCTGGGCTGTATAGTGATGTACACACCACCTGTCAGCAAATTAATATTAATGCCATAAATACAGTATGAAGAGCTTACACTTCCATGTTTAGAAGCATTTTTAAAACTTAAGTGTTTAAAAAGCTAGTTGCATAAAGTAGTGTTCGGATGCACATGGTTGCATGCAAATACTTTTTATGTAAAAATAAAGTTTGTTTCTTCACTTTAAACATGATCTTTAAGTATGCTGTTAGTGGCAGCTGTTCCATTGTGCCTCTTAGTTATGGACTTCTTGACTATGTGCAGTGTACCTTACTACAAGCTATGAGAATTGCCATTGCTGTACCCTTTTCCACATTAGACTTTATGGATGTAAATGTCCCCCATCAGGTCACCTCCTTGCAGATGATGTTAATATACTGTACATACAGACTATAGAGAATTGCTGTATTATTGTTACTGTGCATTAGCCATATTTACATTTTGCTATTTGCTGTTTTATTTATATTTGTAACAATATTCACAATGTGGTGTCTGTTTTGATGCTTATAGTCTGATGTCAGTTGCATTCCAATACTTGTAGTTATATCTATAGTCTGGGGTCACTTTTATTCATTGCATTTGCCTAAATGGGCCAGGTCTTTGCTGTAAAGGGACTTCAGACCAGTTCACTTGCCAGAGTAACAAAATAAAATGAAATAAAATAAATAAATGTATTTAGTACTAGGAATAGGGATGTGAATGTAGACTGGAGTGGCCACCTTTAATGCTACTGCTGCATTGCACATAGGTGTGTTTGTGTAGCTGTGGCTACTTTCCTGTAGCTAACTGGTTTGTAGCAGCTTTTGCTCATTTGCTAAGAGCTGTGCCATTGTACATCGTGGTCCTGCTTATGCAATGCTCTTTGCTTCTTCTTGCTTTGCGCATGTGTGCGTCAGGCTGTATTTTTACTGTAATTTGCATTTCCCCACAGTAATATGTATCACATGATGTCCTGCCTGTCCATTGTGTCTTTCAGCTCAGACAGAGTGTACAGAAAGTACTGCCAGCTTCTGTAGGAGGAGCGCAGACTATGGGTACAGTGGGTCAGTCACATCTCTGCTACTGTCCACAGGCTGTGGGTACAATGGGTCAATCACAGCTCTGCTACTGTCCACATGCTATGGGTACAATGGGTCAGTCACATCTCTGCTACTGTTCACAGCCTATGAGTACAGAGGGTCAGTCACAGCTCTGCTACTGTCCACAGGTTATGGGTAGAGTGAGTCAGTCACATCTCTGCTACTGTCCTACATTTTACCTGCTAGATCACCTCTGGTTCTTGTCACTAATGTTAGGTTTTCCTTTTTTGTCTCTGTTCTACACATCTCCATGGTCTAAAGAGCTGCAGGTGCATCAGCTACTATCTGCTGTCACAGACAAGGCTGTGTCTGAGATTGTGAGGGGGGTGGGTGTGCCTGCCTGGTGAGGGTTCTATTCCCCCTGGCAGACAGCCCACCACAGTCTCTGGCCTTTGCTGCTGTGGAGTTGGAACTCAAGGCTGCAGTTGACTGGAAATGACCTGCTGGGATGCCATGAAGAATCTCCTCCTGCAATTCACTGGACTGTCTGACTAATGCGATCAGTGCATCAAGGTAGGGCATGGCCACTGGCACCTTACACTTGGATCCAGGAGTATCACCAACTGAGTCTTAGTAACAGCCTCTTGGGGTGGTTAGTGGTTGGCAGGCTGCCTGTACCCCATGACATCCCTAGTCATGTGTCTACCATTTGTTTGCAATTATTGGGTGCATCCTATGAGTCCTCTTTGTGAGCCCACATCTGCTCCATTTTGTTTGTATGGCTTGCATGTGTGTCTGTTTCCCCAACTACCTGCCTTTGCCTCAGTTCCCCCCTTATTGTTCCTATTAGCCCTTCCCCTTTCCCTTCCCTTCTTATATATTTATTTATACGAGTTCATAATGAATAATCAATGGCGAGCTTGATCAAAACACAAAATATCGAACACTCACTGGTATTACCATTAATCACCAGTATAAGCATCACTCAAAAGTAATCACAAATGTAAACAAATAGGTTACATTTGCAATTATGAAAGTAAAACAAAAGGCAACTTTTTATGTGGGAGGCTTTGCCAGCACCTCTTGACTTGAGGGCTCTACCCTCACACCCCTGGAAATTAAATATACTAACTCCAGGATCACACAAACTTGAAAAAGGCAACACCCCCTGAATTATGTAACAGTCAATATAATGAACTTCGACTGTTACATAATTTGACAAACTCTACCAGCAACAAAAAACATCAGTGTTTCAGCGCAGTCATATTTTCTATATCTTTATCTACATCTATATCTGTATCCCTATCAGATGATTGAAGTTCTGAAAATTTGACCATATGATCGAATTTTCAGAAATTTGAACATTTAAAAAAAAATAAAAACAAAAAGTTTCTTTTTTTATGTTTTTGCCTGCCCTGCACCCCACCCACATCTCATGCAAATTAACTATACCAACTCCAAGATCACACTACAGTGAGGAAAAGGGTACATTTCCCAATCCATGCTCTTCCGCGATCGCCATTCAAAACATTTGAAGTTTCAAAACTTCGATCATATGGTCCCAACCAAGTTTTGAAACTGATCATCTGTTAGGGATCCATATATCTATATCTAGATAGACAGATTTACATATATATGAAAAAGATATATGAAAAAGAGTCCTTTACCCACAAAAAATGCTTTACCTTCCCACATCTGCTTTATTATTTATTTATTTATTTATTCAGTTTGGTAATCAGGATAGAGTGCTGATCCAAATGGACCTATTTCAGTCTCAGCCACGACAAATATAAATGACAGGAGACAGACAAGTTAACATGAAGTATTATGAATACAAAAATGTTGTGTGAAGATAGCAATGAATTAATAATAATAATAATAATAATAATAATAAAGTGGAAGGGATGGTTAGAGAAAGGAGGGAAGACGAAGAAGGAGGTGAGAGTGAAATAATGAAGGGATAAATGACAAAATGTAAAGAGCAAATGTACATCTTACGCTATTCTTGCTGTGTGTTTCTCTGTTTGCTATACCATTTTTCTTACTGTCCTGTAATCTGCTTTCAACCCCTTTAATGAACCAGTAAGGTGTTTGAGTTGTTAAGCAGCCTTTCACTGCTTCTGACCTCCCCCATTTATGCAACCCCTTCACTACGCATGCCAGCTCCTTCCCAGTACAAGCAATGGCTCATGCTTCCTGCTGTCTCTCTCTCTCTCTCTCTATAGTGTTCTCATGAGTTTAGTGAAATCATAGATTGGAATTTCTTCACATGCGTTTGGCTATGTTGTTCTGCTTCATTTATGAAAGTTCATTCTCTCCATGCCTACCTCCTTAAAGTACAGCTATCTGCCGACTCATACTGTTTCTACCTATTTTTTGTATTTGTTGCTATTTTGCGCTGTTGTCTTGCCTGCCTATGCAGTGCTAGCTTTGTGTTTCATTAGTGTGCTGAAATATGAATCCAGCCCTAAATGTCATCTGTCGGTCGAATTTCATGCTTCACCAGCTTTGCGATTATACAAAAGCATTCACAGTTTTACCATTAATTGTGGGTATTTTCTACAGCAATATATCCTAACAATTATTCTCTGAAACTTGCAGTTACAGGTTGCAGCATGTTTAGAGACAGAAAGCATAAATATATACTACATAATAAAACTATGACAAAATAAAAAAATACTTAGTGTCTACAACAATGCTTGTTGCAAAGAAAAATGGTACAATAAACTCATAAATGCACACTCAGATAAACAATATGCAAACAAAACCCATAGAGCAGTGATGTGAACCTATGACACGTGTTAAGGGTGACACGCCATGATGTTTTGGGTGACACACCAGCGTTCACCAACACCCAAGTTACCAAAGAAACTGAATGAACAAAAATACAAGAAATATATGACCCTGCACTTATCTATTAAAACTCAGCAACAAAAAAGCCATTAATTGATGGTAATCAAATCAAATGCAATGTGTTCCATATTTTTCCTAGTTCAATTCAAAATTACTATTAAAAGTAGGGTAATTTTTTGGTGCACTATTTTAAGCCCAATTATCAGTGTGCATATGGTTTTCCCTATTGTAAGTCATATTTTTCTTTTACTGTTATAATACATAGCAGCACACGATTGGACTGTATTTTCTAAATAAATGAATATGTAAAGAATTGTTTGTCTTTTGTTCAGGGGGGGGGGGGTGACACGCCAGTAGAGACACGATAGGCATTTTCCAAGTTTTTCACACACTGAGGCCAAATGGTTGACCATCACTGCCAATGAGTTAAACTGGGGATTTGACTAGTTTGTCTACAATCATTACATGCACTCTTAAACATATACCAAACATCACAAACCCTTATATGTAATATTCTTATTTTTGTTATCTTAAAATTGGGTCAAATGTTGCACACTATTGTTAACATTATCTCTCTTGTCAAATTTCAGATTTGCTCAATCTGTATCACACTATTGTTAACATTGTCTCTCTCTTGTTATATTCTTGCAAACTTTTGTATACTTGTACTTCCGTTATTTGGAGCTTCTTGGCGGAGTCGTGCAGCGGTACCATTGTCACCTCACAGCAATAGATTCTGTGGTTCAATTCTCAGCTGGGGTGCCTTCTGTGCAGAGTCTGCATGTCCTCCCTGCATTCATGTGGGTTTCCTCCCATGTTACAAGTGTCCGGACTGTTTCTCCTCGGGGCTTCCACTGAAAAATGGCTTTGTTCCAAGTTGGACTTTCCTGGTAAACAAATGTTAAATAAATACATTTTATCCCTGGGCCTCCACTGTAAATGGGCCTTTTTGGCCCAGCTGGACACTCCTGGTAAACAAATGTAACTAAATAATATAATTAAATAATACATTAATATAATAAACATCTTGTACTAAAGGAATTTTGCTCCATAGTGAGCAATTGTTCACAAAACACATTTAACTGATTTTCTTCCCAAAGATTCATAAAGAACCCCACAGTGAGCCATACAGGTCACTGCAAAAAGGCCTTATTTCCAGAATTTGGCAATTCAGAGACACATTATCAGTGTTGAGCAAAGACTTAATTAATGACTAGCTTGCATGTCTATGATGCAGATCAGCACTTCCTGTGGAAGTTCACAATGGTGGCAGCATTGTGTCAGCACAGGCATGCTGTCTTTATAGCCAGACATTTGAGTTTCACATTTAATTTCTTTCAGTAAATGCATGCTAGGGCAACGGTTATTATCCTAAGAAGTTGAGAAGTTTGCCTAACATTTCTTGTCCCTGCCACTCTGGGTTGCATAGACAGATAAAACCCTGCATATGGCCTAGACGACCTGGGTTTGATTAGTGGCTCTGGCAGGGAAGTGAATGGATGTGCCTATACCAGGAGGGGGGGATGCTTATTGATACTCTGTCTAATGGGTCATGCTGCAAAGAGGAGTTGCCCACAGATGTAAAAACAATGAGCATGGTGGGTGGGAAAGAGAAGAGAGTAGGTAAAAAACAAACAAACTCCGAACAGATGCACAGATGAGTAACAATGAGATCTGAGGGGGCCAAAAGCAACCAGTGCGGTTACCACAGCTGTCAGCATAAAACAAATTTATTGTACAGATAAAAACAAAGCTGAGTAAAAAAGAATAAAAATGATTGCTTTCGGGTGGCTTCTACCCTTCTTTAAGAATCTGAAGAAGAATGGAAGCTAGCTAAAAGCGATAATTTTTATTATTTTTTGCTCAGCTTTGTTTTTATCTGTACAATAAATTTGTTTTATGCTGACAGCTGTTGTGACTGCACTGGTGTTTTTTGAATATATATTCATTTTCTACAGTGTTGTTCTTCGAGTGTCGTAGCCTCTGTTTTATTTATTTCTTAGATTTTATTTTTATATATATATATATATATATATATATATATATATATATATATATATATATATATATACATATATACATACATATACAGCCCCTCGCTCATATGTCACAACATGTTACGGGGATTAAATAATTTCCAAGATCCTCAGCATATATTGAAACAAATACTGCTACTCTACTTTACCAGTTATTGCAGTGGGCTAATGCAGGGGTGTGTTGTGTCAAGGGTGCATGGTTCAAATCCCATTTCTCCCTCTGTACTTTTTTATTTATTTCTTTGTAAAATTAATCACTGACACCTAGTGGCAGCACAGAGGATTCATGTCCTTAGTGGGACAGTATGGGTCTGAGGTCTCTTTAGTGCATTTTACCTGTATGCTACTTATCCATGACAACTAGTGGTGCCCCACATATGTTTTAAATATGCATCCTATAGCCATGCCATATTCTTAAAATTTTTTTGGTTCTGTTTGGGGCGTCATGCAAGTCATCCATCTCTCAGTGTCCCCCGTCCATGCCAGATCTCCCAGCTCATTTCCATACCCTCAGACTTACTCCAGCATTGTTGGGGCTGGTTGTGGATCCTAAGGTCATCCTGGGGACTCAACCATCTCTTCTTACGTTCTGGAGGACTTTTTTCATTATATGCCCTACCCACTCCCTGCCTTCCCTTTATATTTGTCGATCATGTCTGAGGACATGCCTCCCTGTAACACAGCATCATTGAACTCCCTCCTATCCTGGATGGGCACACCAGTTCCTCCTTGCCATTCCAGCAGTTGCTCAAGCCACTGTTATTAAGTATCCCTTGTGTCTAGTGTTTCCCCCAATTTTCAAATGCCTGTTCTGTTTATGTGCCACTCAGGCACTCGTTTAAGGAGTTATCCCTGGTGGCTAGTGGTTCCCTCTTCCCCTGATCCCCATACTATTTAAATGCTGCTCAGGCATGAATACTGATTTATCCCTGGTGGCCAGTGTTTCCCCTCGCCCAGATCCCCATACCTTTTAAGTGCCACTCAGGCATGAGCATAGAGTTATTTATGGTAGCTAGTGGTTTTCCCCACTCTGCCAATCTCCTGTATTGCTTAAGTGCTGCTCAGGCACACCTATAGAGTTTCCCCCACCAAATGTTACATACTCTGCACGTTAGTCTAAGTATGTGTGGAAGTATGACCCAGCACACCCAGTGATATACAACCCCCCACAAACACACACACACACACAGGCTCACATATGTTTACTAGGCTAATGACCACAAGGCCCTTTTTAAGCCTAGCCATGCATGCCAAATCTCTGGCAAGTACTGGTACCCTTCATAAATGTGAGCAGAGGCTTGGGAGGTGAAACAAGCAGGGGCTTGGGAGATGAACCATTTCCAGGCTGCCTGTGCCCATTAGAGACATAGGTGCCAAACTAGGGATGAATTTCTTGTTCCCCATCCAGTTGACCAAGTTACACTTGAACTGGGTTAGAGAGGAACTCTGCTTCACATGGATGAGTGGGAGCCTGTTCCAAAGAAGGGTAGTCTCTGTGATACATACCTGTCTCTCCAGAAGGTCCTGTTTATATCACAGGCATGGTTTAAGTCTTTAGAATGGGTAATTATGGTGCTGCTTTTTTGTGGATATGCAGGAGGTCCATCGAAGTGGGGTCTGAAAATGTCCTGTATGCCAGCCATAGATCTCCCCTCAAGTGCATGTAGGAGACATAATATGGGGATAGGGCCTTGAGATAGTCTGCATATAACATGTTACTTACTTCTTGTATTCTTTTAGTGTGGATTTTCCATTTGTTGGATATGCCTGGTTAGGTATATACCAAAGGAGGCATTGCACTCAATGATAGCCTTGATGAATGCTGAATACAATGGAACAATGATTTCCCTGGACCTAGATGCTGTACCTTTGTTTATAACTTGCACAACATAGATGATTTCCTCACTACTGTAGACACACGATAGTCAAAGTCTAGATTACTGTCTACGTGTGTCCCCAAGTCCCTGGGTCACAACTGGAGATAGAATTAACTTTGTTTTCCATTCAGACAAACTCATGACATATTGTCTTTGAATGCAAAAGCCAGACAAAAGTATTTGATACCGGTTCCAAATGAAAGTACCACAAGAGAACAGTTCCGGGATCTGGGAGGTATATGTTTATAGCTATAAAATGTACTCCAAAGACTGATTCACAAAATTAATTTTTCAGCTTAACTTAATACATATTCATTCTGATTATATGTCAGTTTTGAGCTTCTAACGCAATCCATTACAAAAAGTTATCCATAATATGGGCATAGGAAATAAATAATGATGAAATATGTTATATTAAACAAGCCATTTCTCTAGTAGTGGTAAGAACATGTTATTCTCTCTATTTCACTTTCTTTCAAAATCATCAAAGTGAAATAGGCTTGATCAGTGTTTTATTTAGTATGCGTATATATGTCTCCCTCTGTGTATATAGATATATGTGTGCACATATGCTCACTTTTCTGGACTATTGCCTTGTCATGGTGAACAAGCTAGTGTATCTCAGTGAAGGCATGAAGTATAACATCTACAGCCACCCAAGCAGACAGGGGGTCTATATTAGAACACCGAACATTCAAAATGTCGAGTGTTCTAATATCGACCCATTTTCAGCAAACGCTGAAAATATCGAAAAAACAGAAAACTGAATTTTTTCCTAGGGAAAGAGTTTGGTTGTCCGTTTCTGTTGCTTCGGTATTTTCAGTGCTGTGGTGGAAAGTTATGGGTTGGGTTCAGGTAAGTGTGTGATTATGTGGATGTGAGGGTTAGGGCGGGTTAGGTGAGTTAGGGTTAAGGCATGGGTCAGGTAAGTGTGCGATTGTGTGGACATGAGGGTTAGGGCGGGGTAGGTGAATTAGGGTTAGGGTGCAGGTGAGGTGACTGTGCGATAGTGACAGAACTTAGGGTTAGGGTTTGGATTAAGGTAAGAGGATAGTTAGTGGTGTATGTATAGTTTAGTGTAGAGTTAGGTGTAAGAGTTTAGGTGTATGTGTGTGGATTGCTGTTTTCTTGGTTTGCTTGTGTTGTGTGTATGTGTTTTGGAACAGCAAATTTTTTCGCAGGGAAAAAATTCACTGTTCTGAATGTTCGATGTTTTTAATTTTCGATTGATAGGGTTCGATATTAGAACACTCAACATTTTGAATATTTGGTGCTCTAATATAGACCCGCAGACAGGTCACAGCAGGGAAATCAGACAAAACATGGTCGACTGGAGAAGGTAATGGCCAACCACTCCAGTAATTTTTTCCCAAGAAAGTCCCATGCACAAAACAGAAGCATGTCAAAATAAGATGGGAAGATGAGACCGTCCCCTGGTCTGAATGTGTCCAAGATGCTGCTGTTGAAGAGCTGAGGACAAATATGAAAAGTTCTGGAGCTAATGGGACGAATGGATTGAAGCCAAAAGGAAGTCTATTTGTCGAGGTGTTCAGAGATGAAAGGAAAATCCAGTGCTGCAAAGAATTATACACCACTGAAATTTGGAAGATAACTATCAATCTACGTAAACTTGATATGGTTAAGGCTGAGGCTGAAAAATGTTAACAACCTTTGGTATACCAGAAAAGAAAAAATGGAGTGCTGGAGTATAACGGATGCACAATAAATGATAACCGGTGATAAAAGCAACTCCTTTATTCGACCATATTCACACAATCAAAAAACATTAAGCACTTTCATCCACTGATGTGGACTTCATCAGAATGCCATTACTGATGGCTAACAACAGTTTAAATTACTTTTTTGGTGCCAACTCCGCCTCCCTGAAAATACTTTCTTAAAGCAACATAGTTGCGTACATAACATACTATAAAATTTAAGTAATTTAAAAACAACAGCATTAATACATAACTAAAACGAACTCAAACATTCTTACTATCATCTTGTCTATACATAAATAATTAAATAATTAAATTTATGTAAGAAGAAATACATAGATGTTAGTCATCTAATATCAATTATCAAATCAATTTTAAAATAAATGTTAAAATAACGTACTGGGCATGGACGAAAATTCATAAAATGTACAAAAATGACTATATAGTACTGTACTACAATAATAAATATAATAAAATGAAATCACATAACGCATACTAAAACACCAAGAAACAAAAATGTAAATACAATATTAATGTAAATATGATATTATTGTGTTTCCAAAATGGGTTTTATACTAATAAAGTCGTTGAGACCTGGTTTCCTAACAGCATCCGTGTATATCTGCCATAGAACCTCCTTTTTACTCAGTAGAGTCTTGAAATCACCTCCCTTAGAATCTATCTTCCCTTGGTCAATAATACCAAATTTAAAAGTGTGCTCCATACCATATTCAAATATATGTCTACTTAACGCATTATTCATATCCTTGTTCTTGATGGAATACAAATGATCATAAATGCGTTTCTTAAAACAACGTTCGGTTTTCCCTACATAGAATCCCGAACAGCAACTGCATTTTGCTAAATATATTATATTCTTCGTGTTACAATTACCCCTTAAAAATTTTATGGTTGTCCTGTTAATATTATCTAACATAAGATTATCTGTTTCTAATATAGCGTAACATTGTTTGCATGAGACACGTTTTTTAGTACTACCAAAACTTTTGATATCACGATTTTTAGAGGTTGATTGTTCTAATTTCTTTTTTATATTTGTTCCAGTCCTATATACAAATACTGGTGAGGTCCCAATGAAATCACTTACTTCTTCATCAACTAACAATATATTCCAATTATTTTTTATAATATTTTTAATAAATTCAACATGTGGAGAATATTCCAAAATGCAAGCTCTTGCATAATTATTGTTGTCATTTGTAACTTCTTTATTCTTAAATTCTCTACCTAATAATGGGGGAAATTTATTACCCCATTCTTTGATAACATATGCAGAGATGTTGTTTAACATAACTTTTGGGTATCCTCGGTTTATAAATAATTCTTGTATATATTGTATTTCTCTTAATACGTCTGAATAATCAGAAGTCATACGCGCTGCTCGGATACATTGACCTTTGTAAATAACATAACTAAATTTGCGTATATGGGAGCGCAAGCTGCTCCCATAACTACGCCTCTTGTTTGTTTAAAATTCTCCCCCTCGAACTGTATATAGTTATGATCAAGTACAAGTGACATGAGCTCCATAATAACTAGAATTTTATCCCAATCCAAGCCTGAAAACTTAGACAAACTGTTACAAAAGTATTCTAGTCCGACTTCCTTAGGTATACTGGAAAAAAGGTCCACCACGTCTATAGTAATAAACATGATGTCCTCTGACCATATATCCTTGGTTAACTTGGACAAAAAATAAGTAATTTAAACTGTTGTTAGCCATCAGTAATGGCATTCTGATGAAGTCCACATCAGTGGATGAAAGCGCTTAATGTTTTTTGATTGTGTGAATATGGTCGAATAAAGTAGTTGCTTTTATCACCGGTTATCATTTATTGTGCATCCGTTATACTCCAGCACTCCATTTTTTCTTTTCTGGTGTTGCTTTGCTGGCATATTTGTTTGAATTTGGTGTTATGGATGTAACTAATGATATACCTAAAGGTGGTAACGACCGAGAGGATATGCAAAAATTACAAACGGACATCAGCTCCTTGAAAGATGAAATATCGAGGCTTTGGAACATCATTACTCCTGGGGATATGTCACCTAAACAGAAACTTAACACAGCACCGGTTTGTGGTGCTGATATTAGTAGCACGGAGATTGATTTACCGAATGGTCAAAGAACTGACCAAAATAGTATTAACAAAAGACAATCTGTGGAAGTCATCAGTAGGGATGAGCGTTTTTATACCAGTCATGCCGCTGACAAAGACTACACTTTTGATTTTTCTATATTCAAAACTTCGGATGACAATGCACGTACTGGCGCCAGACCTAAACGCCCTATGGAGCAGAGAACATATTCAACGGTTACCAATAAGGTAACTAACATTCCTAAAGGTACTATTCCTAACAGCTCTAGCCCTAAATCTAAGGGTATTACACCTACTTGTATTGGTAATGGCGTTGATCAACTTGACTGTTTTTTAGCAAATAATTTTGACTTTAACAATGAACAATCATTTATGGCTCGGTCCAAAAAGAGCCCCCTATTGTCTAAAGGGACATTAAAAGACTATATTTACACTTTGGGTAAAAATTTATTAGCAGTTAAAGGATTAAAAACTGACAACACATATTTAAATAAATGTATAGAATTGAAAATTGTACCCATGGGACTACGTTTTTTCAAAGTCCCTATGGGTATTGAAATGGATGAAAAAAATGTACAGGATTTTAACAATTTATTTGATAGTTTTGGCATGGATTTTATGAAAATGTTGATTACAAAAAATGATGAGAAATTGAGTAAATTACTTTGTGAGGTAGAGAAATTGAATAACATTATAGTTAATGATCTGTGCTTTCCGCAATGGAAAGATTTATATAATAAACAGTTCTCTTATGCTGAAAAGAAAGCTCATAGCATATACACTAAGAAAGATAAAAAAATGCGGAGAGATTCTGCACAGCATAAGAACAATAAAGCTTATATATGGAAGAAATATATTAATAACCAACAGACACATGAATTTAAACAGACAAATAGCAATGATAGATATGATACATTTGATAAATATGGTCGAGGCATGTATGATGAAAATCATGATAATGGAGGACATTTTCACAGGGAGAGACAATATGTAACAAATCGTACACAGAGAAAAGGTTGGAAATGGAGAAAGCAGAGGGACAGTTGGCATTAGAACAAGCATATAATAATATGACCAATGATACTAGAATAGATTTGTCTACACATTTAGAATCCCTGGAAGTATCAAATACTGTTAATGGCATTATCAATTGCCATAATAATTTTAATATTTATAATTATACTAATGTAGATTTAAAATTCAAACATTTTTCATTACTTGCAAAAGGGAGCAAATTTGTGCCTAGACCTTGCTTTAAATTGATTGACACTATTGTTGACATCAAATTATTTACACAGAAATTAAATTTAGCCGTGTGTTTTAAGAATAAAACTGGATACAGGAAAGTAGATATTAAAAAAAAGAGTAGTTATATACCTCCCACACATCCAAGTATAGCATGTTTTGAAAAAGCAGTGACCAATGAGGTATATAGTATTAATAGTAAATTAATTAAAAAGAAGACTTTTGACAATTTGAGTAGTGAGGAAAGGAAATTACTGGAAGAGTTAACAACTAATAATGACATTAGAGTCATGAAACATGACAAGGGGGGAGGAGCTGTACTATATTACACCTTGGATTATATCAATGAAATTTATAAGATTTTATATGAATCAGGAAACTATGAAACGGTATCTATTAACGAAATCAACATTGGTTACAAGCGTATAGATTTATGTATTGATGAATTATTGCTTGATCAAAGAATAACTAAGGACACATATGATTTTATGAAGGTGGACTACCCTACTTTAGCCAGTATAGTACTGATACCAAAGATACATAAAAATATTGAACACCCTTCCTTTCGTCCCATAGTTTTGGGAAGTCGCTCCAAAGTTTACCCCCTAGGTGTAGTCATTGACAAATGGCTTAAACCTATTTATAATAGGATTACACATCTGGTTAAAGACTCTTGGTCATTTTTGTCCAAGTTAACCAAGGATATATGGTCAGAGGACATCATGTTTATTACTATAGACGTGGTGGACCTTTTTTCCAGTATACCTAAGGAAGTCGGACTAGAATACTTTTGTAACAGTTTGTCTAAGTTTTCAGGCTTGGATTGGGATAAAATTCTAGTTATTATGGAGCTCATGTCACTTGTACTTGATCATAACTATATACAGTTCGAGGGGGAGAATTTTAAACAAACAAGAGGAGTAGCTATGGGAGCGGCTTGCGCTCCCATATACGCAAATTTAGTTATGTTAGAATGGGAAACTACCCATTTATTTGCTAGTGAACATTATAAAACTTTAGTTTATTATTCTCGATATTTGGACGATATGTTTGTCCTTTGGAGGGGGGACAAGCAAAGTATTGACTGTTTTATGAAATATTTAAATCAATCCAGTAGTTTCTTAAAATTTCTTTTACGAATAATTATGATGGTATTGCTTATTTAGATTTGTATATTTCTAAGACTAAAATGGGTTTTAAATCTAATATATATAAGATAAAAACTTTTTCAAACAGCTACTTAGAATACAATAGCTGCCATCCACATACTATGTTGAGGAGCATTTACAAAGGCCAATGTATCCGAGCAGCGCGTACGACTTCTGATTATTCAGACGTATTAAGAGAAATACAATATATACAAGAATTATTTATAAACCGAGGATACCCAAAAATTATGTTAAACAACATCTCTGCATATGTTATCAAAGAATGGGGTAATAAATTTCCCCCATTATTAGGTAGAGAATTTAAGAATAAAGAAGTTACAAATGACAACAATAATTATGCAAGAGCTTGCATTTTGGAATATTCTCCACATGTTGAATTTATTAAAAATATTATAAAAATAATTGGAATATATTGTTAGTTGATGAAGAAGTAAGTGATTTCATTGGGACCTCACCAGTATTTGTATATAGGACTGGAACGAATATAAAAAAGAAATTAGAACAATCAACCTCTAAAAATCGTGATATCAAAAGTTTTGGTAGTACTAAAAAATGTGGCTCATGCAAACAATGTTACGCTATATTAGAAACAGATAATCTTATGTTAGATAATATTAACAGGACAACCATAAAATTTTTAAGGGGTAATTGTAACACGAAGAATATAACATATTTAGCAAAATGCAGTTGCTGTTCGGGATTCTATGTAGGGAAAACCGAACGTTGTTTTAAGAAACGCATTTATGATCATTTGCATCAAGAACAAGGATATGAATAATGCGTTAAGTAGACATATATTTGAATATGGTATGGAGCACACTTTTAAATTTGGTATTATTGACCAAGTGAAAATAGATTCTAAGGGAGGTGATTTCAAGACTCTACTGAGTAAAAAGGAGGTTCTATGGCAGATATACACAGATGCTGTTAGGAAACCAGGTCTCAACGACTTTATTACTATAAAACCCATTTTGGAAACACAATAATATCGTATTTACATTAATATCGTATTTACATTTTTGTTTTTTGGTGTTTTAGTATGCATTATGTGATTTCATTTTATTATATTTATTATTGTAGTACAGTACTATATAGTCATTTTTGTACATTTTATGAATTTTCGTCCATGCCCAGTACGTTATTTTAAAATTTATTTTAAAATTGATTTGATAATTGATATTAGATGACTAACATCTATGTATTTCTTCTTACATAAATGTAATTATTTAATTATTTATGTATAGACAAGATGATAGTAAGAATGTTTGAGTTAGTTTTAGTTATGTATTAATGCTGTTGTTTTTAAATTACTTAAATTTTATAGTATGTTATGTACACAACTATGTTGCTTTAAGAAAGTATTTTCAGGGAGGTGGAGTTGGTGCCAAAAAAGTAATTTAAACTGTTGTTAGCCATCAGTAATGGCATTCTGATGAAGTCCACATCAGTGGATGAAAGCGCTTAATGTTTTTTTGATTGTGTGAATATGGTCGAATAAAGGAGTTGCTTTTATCACCAGTTATCATTTATTGTGCATCCGTTATACTCCAGCACTCCATTTTTTCTTTTCTGGTGTTGCTTTGCTGGCGTATTTGTTTGAACCTTTGGTATACAGATGATACTACTCTGATGGCTGAGAAATAATTGAAGAGCCTGTTGATAAACGTAAAAGTAGAAAGTGCAACAAATGGCTTGTTGTGCAACATAAAAAAGCTAAATTATGTCAAAGTCAAAAGTCAATGTCAAAGCAAACTTTATTGTCATTTAGAACTACACAAGTGCAGCCTAAATGAAATTCCAAGTATCAACTCACCAGACAGTACATAGGAAGTAAGAATAACAAGAACAAGAGTATAACATTTCAGTTAAATAAAAAAGATTTTCAATACAAAATGCACAGAAGGATAAATAAACCAAAAATAACAGCAAAAACACACAAGCCCCCTCCAGACAGTCATAAGAATACTGTACATAGCAACATGTCAGTGTAGGATTGCACACGTTAAGATCATCCTCCTTTGTTCATCTGTATCAGACAAACAGCAGACAATTTCACATGAATAAGATAATATATTGCTGCATCAATTTATTTATTTATTTTATTTTACATTTGTTGACCGGGTTTGTCCACCTGAGCTGAAGAGCCCTTTTTCAGTGGAGTCCCAGGGAGAAAGCTCCATCATATTACACAATTATCATTATACAATAGCATTAGACAGCAGTATTATGGAATTTTTACAAGGCATTAAGTAGCAAAACAATGTTTAACACTGTCAATAATCAGGTGTATACCAAAGCTCTTACAAGATAGCTAAATAAAAAGCAATAATATGTCATTAAAATGAATATAATCTTTGGAATAAGAGGTTACAAAACCCAGCATAGTTGCATCAAGACAAGACAAGTACTATTGAATGTTTCTCTGAGGTGTTAGCTTAATAGGTTTCGGAAAACAGTAGAAAGAGTAGTCAAAGAAGGCTAGAGAGAGCTAGGAAGAAGAATGAGTAGAGGGCAGGAGGTAGATTGTGGTAGGGGAAGTAGGGCATGTTTAAGGAGAGAGAGTGCAGTAGCAGGACCAGTGACTTTTAAAGTACTCTTTGGTGGCTACCTTAAATTGTTTAGGATGTGTGAGGGTCCTGATATCTAGTGGGAGACTATTCCAGGCAATAGTGGGGTGATAGCTGTACATGTTACATCCAAATTTATACTTGGGTTTGTAGATTTGCAGCAGGTCTTTGTTAGAGCTTCGGAGAGGTCTGGTGGGAGAATAATGGGAGATGAGAAGAGATAATGCTAGGCAGTAGGAAGGCTGGTATAGGATAGAATGGATGATCTGGAGCTGAGAGAGGAGAAGCTGGTGGGGTAATTCAAACCACTTTAGGTGTTTTAGAGAGACCACAAGCAAACCAAAAACACAGTAAGACCACAAAGGCTGGCAGTACAAATAAGGAAAGACCACTCAAAAGTAGGTAAAACCATTTATTGTTTTAGAGAGAGACAGTGATGGGATTTATAGGTTTGTTGAGCCGCAAATCTAGCAACCTTGTTATAGGTAGATTCGAGTTTGGTCAGGTGTGATGAGTTAAGATTTGTGAGAATTTGAGAGCTGTACATTAGACTGGGTAGAGGGTAAGTAAGACAGAGAGTAACCTTGACTTCAGAGGGACGGGATTTCTTGTTTCAGTAAAGGAGCCCTAGTTTTAGATGAGTCTTCGTGATACAGTTATTAACATGTAAGTCGAATTTAAGTTGATCGTCGTTGGTGACACCTAAGAGCTTAGTGCTGGATTCTACCTGAACGGGAGTGGTATTAAGGGACAGTATGGAAAAAAAGGGTTTAATATTGCTGAAATTTTGGGAGAGGAAGAGTAACAGCTTAGTTTTTTTAGGGTTAAGGATAAGCTGGTTATTGGAGAGCCATGTTTCGACTGAGTTAAAGGATGTCTGAGTAGCTGAGAAGAGCTCGGAGGGAGAGTTGGTAATGGTGATGACTGTAGAGTCATCTGCATCTTGAGCTAAGCATGGCTGAGTAAAAGAAGTATAGACCTGATTAGTAAAGATATTAAAAAGTAAAGACCCAAGGATAGATCCTTGAGGAACACCCATTTTTACAGGTAGAGGAGGGAGAGTGCCGAGTGTCATCTCACTGATTGTAATCTGTCAGTGAGGTAGCTGGAAAACCATGCAACAGTATCAGAGAAAGAATAAAAAAGATATTACACACTTTTCAGCTGAGCTACATGTTGTGAGTGAATGCTGACTAAATAATTGGTGGCTGGTATATCTCTTGCCCTAAGACAGTTGTGTAAACCAGCCATGTGCGGGGTGAGAGGGGTCATGAATTAGTTTGGATGCACATTTAATACTTCTTGTTGCAAAGAGATCCTGGATTGATGGTAAATTGGTGCCCATGATTTTTTTCAGCAACTAGCACCACTCTCTGCAGCTTCTATCTTTCTGCTGTTGTACTGTTCCTAAACCAAGCTGTGAAGCTACTAGTGAGAAGCTCTCAACTGCTCCTGTGTAGAATGTAGTCAGAACAGTAGGTGGGAGCTTTGCTTTTTTGAGCCTTCTGAGAAAGTGGAGATGTTGGTGTGCTTTTTTTGACCACCTGTTCAGTATACGCAGTCCAAGAGAGAAATGTACAACCTCCAAAACTTTGGAGAATTGACCCTTTTTACCTCTTCACCATTTATCATGAGCAGTGAGTGTGTTGTTGACCTTTTTCTGAAGTCTATAATGATTCCTTTTGTTTTATTGACAATCAGGTCAAGGTTGTTCTTAGCACACCAGTCAATCAATGAGTAAACCTCGTCTGTGTAAGCTCTTTCATCCACCCCCTTGATAACCATAGTATCATCTGCAAACTTAATGATGTGATTGGTGCTGTATTTTGCAGAACAATCACTCGTGAGGATGTTGAACAACAAAGGGCTTAGCACACAACCCTGAGGAACACCGGTGATAAGTATTATGCATCCCAAGGTGTTGTTGCCTGCACGTGTTTTCTGTGGTCTGTTCATCAAGAAGTCGAAGATCCAGTGGCACATGAGCTTGCTAACTCCAAGATGTACAAGCTTGTCAATAAGCTACACTGGAACCACTGTACTAAATGCCAAGCTGAAGTCAGTAAACAGCCTGACATAATTGTTTCTTCCCTCACAATGATCGAGTGAGAGGTGGAGTGCCATTGAAATAGCATCCGCAGTGGATCTGTTAGCCCGATAAGCGAACTGTAGATGGTCAGCGGTTGATGACAAGTTTGCTGACAGATGCCTTTTAACTAGCCTCTCAAAGCATTTCATGACATTTGAAGTTAGAGCAACTGGTCTGTAGTCATTCAGGCAGGCTGGAGTAGCATTTTTGGGGACAGGGATAATATTCGTCACCTTGAAGCAAAAGGGAACTTTACCAAGAATAAGGGAGGTGTTGAAACTATCAGTTAGAATTGAGCATAGTTGGTCTGTTCAGCCTTTAAGTACTTTGCCCAGTATCTTATCAGGACCAGCATCCTTCCTGGGGTTCACCTTCTTAAGCTGAGATCTCACTTCATTGGAGTTAAGGCTGAGCACCTCCCAGTGATAGGAAGCCTTGCAGCAGACACATTGTTCTTCTCTTCAGATCTGCCAAAGAAGGATTTCAACCTGTCCAGGAGTTCAGTGCTGTCTTCACACTGAGCTGACCTGGTTTTATAGTCAGTAATCTGTTGTATCCCTTGTCAGAGACTCCTGGTGTGCCTCATGTCCACAAACTGACTTTGTAATTTCTTTCCATATTCCCTCTTGGCCTCTTTAATACCACTTTTTAGGTTTGCTCTAGCTTCGTTGAGACCCTTCTTGTCCTTGGCCCTGAATACTGTATTTCTTGCCTTCACAAGATCATAGACTTTGTTGTTGAGCCTTGGGTTTTGGTTTGCTCTAATTGTGATGCTTTTGATGTCAGATATATATCAACACACTTAGTGATGTAAGCTATTACTGCTTCCATGTACTCATCTTTGTTCACCTGTTCATCTGACGTAGCTGCCTCTTTGAAAATGTCCCAGCAGGTACTATCAAAACAGTCTTGAAAATATTCCAAAGTCCACTCATGCCAGACCCTGATCTGCTTAACTGTGGGCTTTAATCTGACCAGAGCCAGTTTGTTGGCTGGTAGAACATGATGGTAAGATGGTCAGAGCTTCCTAAGTTAGGTTGTTGTATTGTTCTGTAGGCACCTTTGATGTTGGAATATGCCTTGTCCAGAATGTTTGCACCCTTTGCAGGAAAATCTACAAATTGATACAAGTGGGGTAGCACCTCTCTCAGATCCACTTGATTAAAATCATCAGCAACCATGTGTGCAAAGTCTGAATTTTTCCTCTGCAGCTCACAGAGTTATAAAGATTGCTCTGGACCTCAGTGGTGTTTGCATTGGGTGGAATGTATACCAATGTTACATATATATCATTTAGCTCTCTAGGTACATAAAAGGGTCTGCCTTTTAAGGACAGGAACTCTAGATTATCAGAACAATGTGACTGAACAATCTCACAGTTTTTACACTATCTTTCATTCACATAGATGCAGACTCCACCTCCCTTGGCCTATCCACACAAAACATGACATCGGTCTGCACGAAAGAGTGTGAGACCTTCTAAGTTAACAGCATTGTCATTGATCTTGTTATGCAGCCATGTCTCAGTAATCATCAATAAACAAGTTATTTCTCACCTTTTTTTTGTTGTAGATTTCCAGCCTCAGGTTATCCATTTTACTGTCCAGTGAACGTGCATTTGCTAGCAGTAGTGAAGGCAGAGCAAGTATGTGAGGATTAGTTTTCAGTTTTGCAACAATTCCAGCACTGCAGCCCCTATTTTTCTGGTTCTCTGACATCTTTTCCTCTTCTGTCTTGTCCTGAGTGTTCTAGAACCTTCTGTCTCATGTTTTCGGAATGTTAAGGCATGCTGGGTTAAAATATACAGGATCTATATTAGAACATTGAATATTTAACAGTTTGAATCACTAAAGGTCGATCTTTAGTGATCGAACTGTTAAAACACTGAATGTTCAGGAAAAAAAAAATAAAAACAACAAAAAAAAAAAACTAAACGGTATAGGCAGGGGGGCAAGCCCCCCTGCACTCCCTACACCCCCCACTACTTAAATATACCTACTCTGAGACCACACTACATTGAAGTAAACGGAAATCTCCTACATGGGAAAAAAGTAGAGACAATAACAGATTTTGCTTTCCTAGGCACAAAGATCTCCACAGATGGTGATTGCAATCTTGAAATTAAAAGGAGATTTGCTTCTGGAAGGATATCTTTGACAACTGTGGATACAATTCAAAACAGCAAATACATCACATTGTCATCAAGGTCTGTATAGTAGGGCGGCCACGGTGGTGCAGTGGTTAGCATTGCCGCCTCACAGCAAGAGGTTCTCTGGTTCGATCCTCGGCTGGGGTGCCTTCTGTGCGGAGTCTGCATGTCCTCCCTGTGGTCGCGTGGGTTTCCTCCGGTGCTCCTCCCACATCCCAAAGACATGCTGCAGGTGGATTGGACACTCTAAATTGGCCCTAGGTGTGCGTGTGAGTGTGCCTTCTGTGGAAGGTTGGGCGCCGGGCTGGCAACTCGACACTGTAAAACTCCACTGCCATTCAATGTGCGGACAAGGTGATCCGCTGTGGCGACCCCTAACCGGGAAGAAGAAGAAGAAGTCATCAAGGTCTGTATAGTCAATGCTAGGTTTTTTCCATGTTTTTTTCCAGTTGTTTCCAGTTGTTTCCAGTTGTTTAGCAAACATTAGATGGCAGGTGTTTATATTTTAGTATACAATGTGCATGTGGTTTAAGGACAGTAGCACAATTTTAGGTGAAAGGCCTTCTTCCTCTTTTGTGTTGTCTGCATTGCATTTTTATCTCACACACAATATTTTTAGGTTTGGTCAAAAGTGGTTTCTGTGGAAACAAAGTACTACCATGGGCCCCCATTTGTTCCTTCATATGCTAACATCTTTATGTTGGAGTTTGAAGATGTCTCAGATTATAGTAATATTATGTGTGTTACACAGATGATTTGTTATTTTGTGTAAGGGAAATAAAGTTGATGCAGAAGTTTTTGCTAAAAGGTTAAACAGCAACACATTGTTTATCAAGTTCAACCATAAAATCCTGAACACATTTGACTTTTTGGATCTGACAATTCATCTGATTTATTAAACTTAATTTTATCCAGCCATATTTGATAAAATGGTTAGCAAGCTAGCTGAAAGACAGGACATGCATAATGCGAGTTACAGGTGCCTCATCAGAAAGAATGTGAGTGACCAGTGGTGTTCCTCAGGACTCTGAGCTGGGACCTCTCCTTTTTGGTATTGACTTCTCAGATGTCCAAGTAGAGAGTTAACAATGTCTGTAGTTGAATGCAAGTTGGGGGTTATTGTTAAGTCACTCTTTGATACCCACACACTCTCTCAAGTGAACTCTTGGTGTACTAAAAATGGAGCCAAACAAAATGCTAAAAAGTGAAGTATCATAACCTTTAGTGCACAACCCTTCCACTAATAATATTGCCTGGACAACACAACACTACAAAATGAAAATATAGTTAAGGACCTAGGTACTTGGGGTTGACAGCTTCCTCCCATTTGGCTCTCATGTCAAAACAATTGTCAGGAAGTCCTTTTATTTAACCCAGCTAACTTTTTGGATCTTTTCTCCCTGGGTCTCTGCTGAAAATAGGAACCTACCCATTCAGACTTTCAAAGTAATCAAATCCGTCCATCCATCCTCAGCCCCTTTTTCACATTTTTGCACATGGGGTTGGGATGTCACTTCAGCAGTGACAATCATCTCGAGCCAAGGTTTACACTGCCGGGTGGTTAGTCCTGCAGTGGTAGTTCATTCATTCCACTCATTTGCACACGGACTCTCACCTACAGCCAATTTAGAGTGTCCAATCCACCTAATGCATGTCTTTGGAATGTGAGAGGAAACCTGAGCACCTGGAGGAAGCACACGTGACCGCAGGGAGGACATGCAGACTCCACACAGAAGGCACCCTAGCTGAGAATCGAAGCGGAGAACCACTTGCTGTGAGGCGACAACACTAACGGCTGCACCACTGCTAATCAGATATTGATAAATAAATAAATAAATAATGATTGCCAAAATATCATTACAGTCTAAAGATATAATCACTCTGTTATACTTAGAATTGATCAGTATAGTTATTGAGTATAATAATCCCTTTGGGATGTATCTTACTAAACATATCAAACAATTAGTAAGACCGCAAAGGTTCCTAACCAAAAAGATCCCAGGCCTAAAATTCCTACACTACCAATAGGGGCTGGAAGCTCTATTGCTTTATTCAGTGACCTTTACTTTTGAGTGGAGATCTCTGTCTCACTTACAGTAGTATTAAAGACCTGATTGTCCTGGACTTCCTTTTTTATCCCCAGTCTAAAATCTCCAGTACCAGAACCAGAGATCTAAATCTTCACCGACAGATAAAACACGATGGAAGGAATAAGTTTATAAATGTGCAAATCCCAAACCTCTGGAATAAACTTGTCCTGCATGTTAATCATTGCGACTCATTATCTTCCTTAATGACCGGATTGTGTCCACAAGTTCACTCCCACATTAACTGGCATGGCCCTCCTGCAGAAAGGAGGTGCTGGTTGAGGGACAGTCCTGGCAAGGTGAGGATGGTCATAACATTCAGTAGCCTTGGAATAGTTATGAATCTAGGAATCTATTTATGGTAGTGTGGGTAACATGTTGCGAACCAAGTTATTTCAGAAAGAATCATCATCTAACAGTATACACCCATCATATTTGATTACACCCCTTTCACTATGTGTAATACCAAAGATCACAGACATTTGAAGGAAGTACTTGGTGGTATTCAGCACACACTAAGTAAGAGAGTTTATGCACAGGAATTTATTACTAAAGCCAGAAAGAAAGCTGTGAAAGATGGGGCTGGGCTGCAAGTCATGGTGGGCACAGACAGAGAAGTGAGAAAGAAGTTACTTCAGATAAGAACATCTGTTGTGTTCCTAAGTATACCACATTTTCGTCATACTTCAGATAAGAACATCTGTTGTGATCCTAAGTATACCACATTTTCGTCATACTTCAGATAAGAACATCTGTTGTGTTCCTAAGTATACCACATTTTCATCATACTTCAGATAAGAACATCTGTTGTGTTCCTAGGTATACCACATTTTCATCATACTTCAGATAAGAACATCTGTTGTGCTCCTATGTATACCACATTTTCTTCATACTTCAGATAAGAACATCTGTTGTGTTCCTAAGTATACCACATTTTCGTCATACTTCAGATAAGAACATCTGTTGTGTTCCTAAGTATACCACATTTTCGTCATAGTTCAGATAAGAACATCTGTTGTGTTCCTAAATATGCCACATTTTCGTCATACTTCAGATAAGAAGATCTGTTGTTTTCCTAAGTATACCACATTTTCGTCATGCTTTATACAAACTATACAAATGAAATGGAAATAGTGTTAGCAGATCAAATATTAGAAAGCTGTTACTTGATAAGCCTGCATTTTTCTTTACTAGAACTTTGAACATAGGAAAAATGTTGCCCTATAAGGTAAATGCAATCAGAGATAGTTGTGATTATGCAGATATGCAAATGTGGAATGCAATATGTGTTTTTATTTTTTAAAAACTTGCACAGTTAGCATAAATGTTAAATATGTCAAGTTGAAATAGTGTTAGCAGATCAGAGGTGGTGCCTCAATGGATCCTGGAAACTATCGCCCCATAAGCCTGACTAGCTTGGTCTGCAAAGCTATGGAAAGGATCACCATGGACCTCATAAATAAAGATATTGGGGACCTACAGACACTGGATCCTACCCAGTTCGGCTTTGTTAAGGGCAGATCCTGCCTCTTAAACCTGGTTGATTTCTTTGAAACAGTCACCAAGGCCATTGACGAGGGGAAGGTGGTCCACACAGCCTACCTGGACCTTGCAAAAGCCTTTGGTACAATACCCCACTCAGGCATTATAGATAAGCTCACCAGCTTAAATATAAACCCCTATGTCACTAGATGGATTGCAAACTGGCTCAAGGACAGAACCCACATGGTTAGAATTGCTGGAGCCATATCAGACTCCAAACCAGTTACAAGTGGTGTCCCACAAGGCTCAGTCCTGGGACCTCTCTTGTTTGGTATATATTTCTCGGAGGTACAGGCCAACACAGAAGGACTGTAGCTGACTAAGTTCGCAGATGATTGCAAACTGGGTGCCATAATTGACTCTCCAGCCGACACAAGCATCCTCCAAAAGGTCCTCATAGAAACAGACAACTGGTGCCAGAGCCATGGCCTCAAGCTAAATGCCAAAAAGTGTATAGTCATCCCCTTTGGCAAAAACAAAGTGCCCACAAATTACCACATATGTGGTAATCCATTAAGTACAGAAGAAGTAATTAGGGACCTGGGGACCCAAGTTGATAGCAATCTCTCATTTGACAACCACGTGGCCAAAGTGGTTAGAAAAACATTTTATATAGCCCACCTAATCATGAAGGGATTCACATCTAGATCAGGGGAGGTCATCGTGCCTCTTTACTCATCCCTCATCAGGCCCATAATTGAGTACAATGCCCCTTTTGGGACGTACCTTACCAGACACCTGCAGCAACTGGAAAGACCCCAAAAGTACCTCACCAAGAGGATCAAAGGTCTCAAACAGATGCCATATGCTGCCCGGTTAAAGAAACTCCAGCTCTACTCAGTGGCATACCGCCTGTTCAGAGGCGATCTGTACCTGACGTATAAAGCCATATCCAACCCGGAATTAATGGACATGCTTCACCTCAGAAAATCCAAATCCCATTGAGTTACGTGATGGACTTGAGTCGAGGGACTTGAATCTCAGCACTGAAATAAATAGGACATGCTGGAGGGACAGATTCATAACCCAGAGGCTCCCTTCACTCTGGAATAAAAATCCCAGTCCAGGTTAGGCAGAGTCCCTCATTGACTCTCTTCAAGAGGAATCTTGATGAGTGGATGGCAGATCATAGGTTTATCCCGGGTATCACTTCTGTGTCACTGTTAGACAGAGGCACAGTATACTAACCTCGAAAAAGGGCATAGCAAAATAAATTTAAAATGGGTGGCGAAAGCCAAACACATTCTGGCTAGGCTTATAAATGCCCTAGGGCAGATAGCCTAGTATGAACCTATGAACCTATGAACCTATGAACAAGGGATACTCTTGTAAAAGTAGTAGGGCTGTTTTTGCTGTTAAATGTGTCTGCAGTCTTGCTAAACGGT
Organism: Protopterus annectens; assembly: GCF_019279795.1. Classification (NCBI taxonomy): domain Eukaryota; kingdom Metazoa; phylum Chordata; order Ceratodontiformes; family Protopteridae; genus Protopterus; species Protopterus annectens. Next base: position 1,124,604,845 of record NC_056733.1, read on the forward strand.
ATATACGGCAAACTAAGTGAATGGTGAAGATAAGAGCACAAGGCAAACACCGTAGATGTGAGAAATGAAATTCCATGAAGTCCAATAGCTGAACATGAATTATCAGAACATGACAGAAGTGTTGATTTTTTTTCAAGTTTTTAGTAAAAGCCTCAGTAAAGTTGCCAAGATGTGATGACTTTTGGGTGGCATTAAATAAATCAGAAGCTAGATTAATTCTAAAATACAGCATTATGACACTTAGAGGCATGAATTTAGAGGTGCCCTGG
>NC_056733.1:1124610113-1124745113 GCF_019279795.1 Protopterus annectens
TCCCCTGCACACAGTATGAGGAATCAGTGTAAAGTGATCCCAGTAAACATTTGTACATGCTCCCACGTGCACAGCATGATGCATCAATGTGCAATCATGCCAGTGAATGTGGCTATGCTCTCCCCTGCACACAGTAGGAGGTGAAAGTGTGCAGTAATGCCAATGAACATGGTTGCATACTCCCATGCATAATGTATAATGCCTTAGTGTGAAGCAATACTGGGGAATATGAGTACATTCTCCTATGCACACAGTATGAGGCATCAGTGTACAGTGATGCTATTGAATGTGACTGCATGCTCGCATGTGCACAGTATGAGGCATTAGTATGCAGTAATTCCAGTGAGCATGAATGCATGCTGTCTTGCATACTATATGAGGCATCATTGTGCAGTGATGCCAGTGAATAAGTATATGATCTCTTGCCCACAGTATGAAGCATCAGTGTACATTGATGCCAGTGAATGTGAGCAGATGCTCCCATCTGCACAGTATGAGGGATTGGTGTGCAGTGATACCAGTGAATGTTAATGTACATTCCCGTGTGCACAGTATGAGGCATCAGTATGCATTAGTGTGCAGTAATGTCAGTGAATGTTAGTGCACACTCCCATACATGAAGAATGAGGCATTTTTGTGCAGTGATGCCAGTGAATGTGAGTGCATGCATGCTTTCATACACACAGTATGAGGCATCAGTGTGCAGCAATGCAAGTGAACATGAGTGCATGTTCCCATGTGCACAGTATGAGGCATCAATGTTCAGCGATGCCAATAAACATGAGTACAGGTTTCAGTGCACAGTATGAGACATCAATCTGCAGCAATGCCAGTAAACATGAATGCACACTCCCATACACATAGTATGAAGCATCGGTGTGCAGCGATAACAGTGAACATGAATGTATGCTCCAGTACACACAGTATGAGGCATCAGTATGCAGCAATGCTGGTGAACTTCAGTTCATGCTCCAGTGTACAGTATGAGACATTAGTGTGCAGTGATGCTGGTGAACATGAGTGTATGCTGTAGTGCACATAGCATGAGACATCAGTGTGCAGTGATGCCAGTAAACATGAGTACCTGCTCCCATACACACAGTGTGAGGCATCAGTGTGCAGTGATGCTGGTGAACTTGAGTTCATGCTTCAGTGTACAGTATGAGGCATTAGTGTGCAGCATTGCCAGTGAACATGACTGCATGCTCCAGTGCACATGGTATGAGGTAACTGTATGCCTTTCTGAAATTTTTTCCTTCATTGAATAGCTCTGTGCTCTCAACCAGTGGTGATACAACAGTGGTTTGAATCCAGAGCTGGATCATGGTCAAATGAGGCCCTAGGCAGAGTAATGGTTTGCCCCCCCAGCAGCCTCACCAATGTCCTATTATTTGGATGTCTCTTCTCAGTTTACCATGAAATACTGTGAAACCCTGTCAGTGTGCAAACTGTTTCCCTTTTTTTTACTTCTGCAATGATGACAGAGATTTGGATTTAATTTAAAACTGTTATTTCCAGTTTTACAGCAAAAACACTGACATCCATTTGTTAAACAAAACAAAACAATCTCATGCTGAAAATAGATTTAATATGAGCAACAGTAAACACCTCTTCCCTTGAAACTCACATTTATTGAAAGTACAAGATATGGTGGGATATATAGTCAAACAGCATCTAGTTAATCACTAATTAGCCCTTATTTGTAGGAATTCAAAAGACAATGTACATTGCATTTGCTTACAGCTTGGGACAGCCACTGGATTCAAGTGTCCCTTTACAAGGGCAACTTAAAAGCACTGCCTAGTGAAGTGACTTGGCCAAATTAACACAATAGATAAATGGAGGCTGTGGGAATCAAACCCTGCACTATAAAAGCAGCTCATAACTATACTCATCCAGACAGACTGTTGAAGCCAAACACAGTGCATTTCACACCCATGTGCCCACAAAAAGCAAGGTTAATTGAAAAGTTTTCACAGTTAACATATAAACATTAAACTTATAGACTTCATGCTGTTCCATTTATTCACTGCCAGATAATAAACCCACTGGGCCCAGACAACAAAACAAGGAATCCAAGGATTGTGCTCAAAGAATATGGCTGATATGCAAGCAGTTCCTTCCTTTACACCATAGCTACTGTGGGCTGCAGGAACCAAGCATTAATACACACACACAAGTATCACTTGCAGCCACTTGCATTACTGTACATTTCAGATATCTACTTCAAAACAAATGAATGAATTCAGTTACAAACAATGAGCCAGAAATGTATCTCTGCTCACTGGTGTCAAAACCATACAGAAGAACTCATTGCAAACCCTCTCTGGCCTCTCAACTTCTTAGCTGAAATTGGTGACAAAGACCCAAAAATTAGGAAAGGATTTTAAATGTTTATTTTATTCAAATGTTTCTTTTATATACTTAGAGTGGCTAGAATAAAAAGCTTTGCAATAGCAAGCATTTTCTGAAGGATACAAAGTCTGAAATTCATGCCTCTCATTTAGTGACTGTAACCCATAAACAATTTGTCAGAAAGCCACAAATTGTACAAGGAATAGACAAAAGCACCTCTCAACTTCTTTGATCAAGAATTCCAGACAAAGTCAAAAATAATAAGGGGACAAAGGTTCCAGTTTTAAATCCCGTTTTCCTTTATCTGTTTGCTAACCGGATAAACTCATAACTGGATAAACTCATAAACGGATAAACTCACTGTGCAAAGTATCCCTTTTCAGGGATGACCAAAGAGAACTGTCAAAGTGACTTGCTGAAAGCCGTACAGCACGTAAATTGAAGTGGAAGGATTCAAACTCTGTACTTTTGGCTGAAGGAAACCGTTTGTTAACAGTTCAGAGCCTTAAGTGCCACACAGTGTCAAACTTAACTTGAAATGCATTTTCTGGACAGTAACTACAAAACTCTAATGACTTGCATTATTATTTGTCAGCCTCAATGATTTATCAGAAAATGAAGAAGTTACAGAAGATCTGGTAGGTAGTCTGGCGGATCAAAGCTCTAAGCTCCTAATGAACTGCTTCCTGTAGTCAAGGGTGCAGGATTGAATTCTTCCTGGTTCTATTTGCCTACTATTGGACTTTGAGTAAGTCACTTAACCACAGACTGCTCCTGGAACGTGACTCATAAAATATGTTTTTTTTTTTCTGAGCAATAACTATGAGACTGTAATGACTGGTGGCAGTGACTAATTGTAATCCCCAGTGTTTAACTGAAATTTCTGTAATCATAGCAGGGCAGTTAATCAAAGTAATCCCTCTGGAGACAAGTCTGAAATCCAGTACTTCATCCTGGGTGTACATGCATACACACACACACACACACACACACACACACACACACACACACACACACACACACACACACACACACACACACACACACACACACATGGCAGTTAATCCTTCTGTAGGTAAATTAGATTCCACACTTGAGGCAATAATTAATCCAGAACACACACACCACACACCTGCAAAACATGATCACCTCCACTGGAGGTGAACAGTGCTTCAAAACAAATATCTCCTGTTCAATTCTACTCAAAAACAATATCTCTTGAGGAGAGTGCTTCACATATCTCCTGCTTGATCACCTGAGAATGGTGCTTCAATAATACGACAGTGCTTTATATAATATTTCCTGCTTGATCTCAGAAGTACAGTGCTTCATTTAATATCTCCCACTCAGTTTCCCTTGCTTATTTAAAATCTCTCATTTGAGAGATGTGCTTTAGCATAGAGCTTCAGTATGCTTTCTTACCTGAACTGAACTGACTTCATATCTCATGCTTGGTTTCCGCTAATTGTTCCAAATCTCCTAGTCAGGAGACATGCTTCAGCATGGGGCTTCAGTGTAGTTTCCGAAATGAACTGCTGTGCGCGGTTGCTTGCTGATGCTTGATGGTAGCAGAGTGTGTGCATGTTGATTGAAGACCAGTGGATCTTGTTTTGGAGATGTTCCATTCCTGTGTATGGAAACAAGTTTTTTTTTTAATGGACAGGCCAGGCCCTTCAATCAACATAGGGCCACACCTCTTGTACTGGATGTGGCCCTGTTTGCATACCCAGCCAATTGAGTCTATCCCATCTGCTAACCTCTAGCAAATCCCTTCTTTTGTACTGGTTGGCAAGCTAGATTCATCAGCAATTTCCAGTGCTCTTCCATTGTACATTCAAGTGAGTGTTCGCTGCCTCAATGCAGATTTAGGGTCAGGGGAATATAATTCAACATCTCTGTACTTGGAGGTAACCATATGAAATGTCAGGACTCTCAGTGCTGAGTGTGGAAATACAGAGCCTGAATTACCAAAAATCAGGACTTAACATATACTAAATCCAAAAGTACCATTTCTTGGAATTCTACCTTCTTTTTTCCAAGTTATGTCAATCTCATTGTTGATATATCTAAGTTAAAGGAGTGTGGAGGCTTCATCCTCAACTCTGGGAATGCAGGTTGAGATTGTACCATGCAAAAAACAAGGCTAGAGGAGAAGATTAATGTTTGATATTCTCTCATCTATGTTTTCAGTCTATTTTTTTCATTTCAATAGGGGGCCATGCATGCAAGGAGACACATAACAGCAAGAGTTCTTTTTTGTGAGAAAGCACTGATGATATTTTCTCAACTACCTAGAGGTTCCTACTTGAGGAGACATGTTTGGAGACCCTCGCAGGCTAATGAAGCCATTCTGGACTACCATTTGTTGCCTATTTTTCTTCCTAGAAATGTATTTGCTATCTGTACATCCAGAGTTTTCTTCCTGTATTCCTAGAAAGAATGATGCCCTGTATAAGCCCCAGGCTGTCTGTGGTTATATCCGTACTACGCATCCTATAGCAGACAATGTTGTGATCATTTTTATTCCAGTAAAAGTCCTTTTAACCTAAATATGTGATACCAAGTCCTGGGCTTTGGAGAGAGCTGGTAAGAGGGTATTTTCTGTGCCATGTTGAGGCATACCGTTCGACTTCTTTTCTCAAAAATCAGGCACAAACTTAAAAACAATGGGGGAACAAAGGCCCAAACTCAGGGACAATTTTAAATTGTTACTCTAATTCACTTAAAATGTAATAGAACAACACGTTTTTAATCAGTGTGTATTTTCTGAACAACAAGCAGCAGGAAACTGTACTGTCTGGCATTATTGATTCACTGTAGTCTACAGCAGTTTACCAGAAACTCAAACATTTTTGAGGGACACAGCAAAAATGTGAGGCAAAATCAGTGACAATTGCAAGGCATGGCTCTTAAATACCTCAGCTCTTTATCTCATCTATCCTGGCTCTAGTTTTCCTTAGTGGATCGAGCATTGGATATACTGGCAGATCTTTTTGGATATAAGACCATGGAGTATTTAGTTAAGACTCATTTCATAAACTATCTTGTGGTTATTCATGCAGTCTTTTGATTTTGACTGTGATGATGCTATCAGCTAGGGCACTGGACTTAAGAATGTTTTCTTCTTCAAGGATGGGTTTAAGTAGACCATTCTAGTTGGCTCCTTTTGGGGTTGAGGTCTTTTTGGTCAAGCCAACCAGGATCTGACTGAGAATCTTCAAAACAGGGGACAGACTTTGAATAATCTTGAATGTCTCTAGGACATCTCTGAGAAGAATAAGCCTCTTTGTACAATGGGCAGACTGTTCGGACATCAGGCAGTATTGTCTCCCCTGGCTATCACAGGTAGATTTCAGTAAAGAACGAGTGTACTGACTCAGCAGATGCAGCCCTGACCTTCATCTGGAATAGTTGAGGAAGAAAATTGTCTTAGTTTACCCAGATTGGAAGGTCACGGACAGGGATTACTAGGATATACGTGTGTTAATGGATGGTCACATATTTTAATCAGTAGGTCCTCCCCTGTAAGGACTCAATTCAAGGAGTAAACTAGCTTCTGGAACAAGTCTATACACTACTTCCAAAGGGGCTTCCATCTTTGAACATAGGCAAGAAATTATTCTTTTTCATTCCAGAGGGGATGCAAAACTTATATCTTGTCTTGACACCAGCAACTTCAATGAGTAAATCTAGTACATAAAGGTCTGAATGGAGAAAATCTAGGTGATCAGGCTTGCAGGACTTATAGATGGTTTCACTGAACATGATGGGTGATTCCTTTAAAAATGGTTTCTGAGGTCTGCACAACAGCCTTGTGGTAACCTCAATCTGCATGGTTTTATTAGCATATTATGATTGCTGGTCATGCAGAGGACAATGAAGTGTGAGTGGTTACAAAGTCATTATGCTGTCATGGACCTCCAGATCTGTCAGTGAGCTCCATATTAGTGGCCGATTCTCCCAGTTTCAGTGCAGCCCTATACTTTCTGCAGCATAACTCATCACATATCCTGACGATGAATGCTTTGCTAGTGGGTTGAGGACCACACCTCATTTTCTGCATGGTTCAGTGGAAGTGAATCCTGGGATGGAGGGTTCCATGTACACCAAATGAAACTGGGGTATTATATTATTTCTTGCTCTGAAGGCTATGGAAGGGAACATGAGAACAAAGCATCTCTATTTAAAAGTAACTTCTCTCCACACAGAAAAAAGTTGTTTGTCTGTCTAATTAGCCATTTGTGCATCTGTCTGTTTGTCTAGCTATCTATACATCTAGCTATGTATCTGAACTTTGTACTGAGCAGAAAGCAACTCCGTCTGCTTGCAAAACAGTACCACTTGCTATTCTGGATTGACACTTCTGAAAATTCTAAAAATTTGTATTCTACCTTGTCTCAGTCATATTTAGCAAGTATGTAACAATTACTAGTGCTATATAGTATGCATGCTAGAATAATGTAACTCATTTCTTTCCCTAAAAGAATGCTCATGGTACAATGTATTCTGCATCAGTTAGATCATAACTACTTGTTAGTGACATATAATAGCTGGAAATGCAGTTATAATCAAGGAATTGTGAGATGATACATCACACTTTAACACTTAACACAAATTTAGATTTAAGTGTTAAAGTTTATGTTCAAAGGTATCTCTGAAAATTATTTTGTTAAACTATGCTATTTCATACATTGATTATGAGATTTTATTGCTACCAAAAAGGCTATTGGGAACACTACTAGACATTGCAAGAACATTGAAATGGATGAAACTAAGAATAAATGATCTTTTCTACACACCGCTTTTTCAGGTGGGTGCAGCCCCCACAGCTCTGTTTACTACCTCGGAGAATGAGCTATAGCAGACTTCTTTCTTGTGTAGACTTCTAGAATTCTCTTTGTCCCTGAGGTAGTGTGATATGTGTGATACTGTATTTAGTAAATGATGACATGGGGATACCCACATATTGGGATTGTATAGTGGTACCACATTAATGTTTGTGCATGAAGATACATAGACACCCTGTAAAAAATACATATTTTGCAATTTTCTAATCTACTGTTTAATAGTAGTTAAAAATTATTTTCTGAATTTTTTTTATTCTACTTTTATTGTAGTAAGACGCTGTCCGGTTCGATTCTCAGCTAGAGTGTCTTCTGCGTGGAGACATGCGTGAATGGGCGTACCTTCATTGAAGGTTGTGCATCAGGCCTGGCAAGCCGGTACGTAAAAATCAGCTGCCAATCATTAGCAGACCGGAGTTCCACTGTGGCGACCCCTAACCGGGAAAAGCCGAAAGACACAAACAATTGTAATGCATATAGTCTGTTACAGTCATAGAACTTGTATACAACCTTGCTTGCTACTCTGACTTTAAATATATCATAAATATATAGCTTTAAGAAATAAAAGTGAGTTCCTTTATTGTAAACTGCACTGTATTTCAACATTTCATATAGCACACAAATCAGATCTTTATGCCTGTATGCATTTCATTAATCCATTTCTTCCTGAGTTTTTAATTAGCATTTCCATTAATTTTCCCCTTTTCTAATATTTTATCGATTTCCTTGATCATTTTGCAAGACAATAAAAACAGGAAAGGAATAGGAATTGGCGACAAAAGGAAGAGGAAGGAAATGGAGTCCAGATTCAGGCATAATTCTTCCACAAGATGATTTAGCAGAGGCATCAGTTTTCAGGTTGTTCATTAGAAACATCGGGTAAATGCATGCCCTTGTGAGTTTTCAATTTTCAGGTTGTTCATTAGAAACATCGGGTAAATATGTATCCTTGTGAGTTTTCAATTTTCAGGTCGTTCATTAGAAACATCGGGTAAATGCATGTCATTGTGAGTTTTCAATTTTCAGGTCGTTCATTAGAAACATCGGGTAAATGCATGTCCTTGTGAGTTTTCAATTTTCAGGTCGTTCATTAGAAACATCGGGTAAATGTGTGTCCTTGTGAGTTTTCAATTTTCAGGTCGTTCATTAGAAACATCGGGTAAATGTGTATCCTTGTGAGTTTTCAATTTTCAGGTCGTTCATTAGAAACATTGGGTAAACGTGTGTCCTTGTGAGTTTTCAATTTTCAGGTCGTTCATTAGAAACATGGGGTAAATGCGTGTCCTTGTGAGTTTTCAATTTTCAGGTCGTTCATTAGAAACATTGGGTAAATGCGTGTCCTTGTGAGTTTTCAATTTTCAGGTCGTTCATTAGAAACATTGGGTAAATGCATGTCATTGTGAGTTTTCAATTTTCAGGTCGTTCATTAGAAACATCGGGTAAATGCGCGTCCTTGTGAGTTTTCAATTTTCAGGTCGTTCATTAGAAACATCGGGTAAATGCATGTCCTTGTGAGTTTTCAATTTTCAGGTCGTTCATTAGAAACATCGGGTAAATGTATATCCTTGTGAGTTTTCAATTTTCAGGTCGTTCATTGGAAACAGTGGGTAAATGCATGTCCTTGTGAGTTTTCAGTTTTCAGGTCATTCATTAAAAACATTGGGTAAATGCATGTCATTGTGAGTTCCATAACACAAAGCTAGATCAGTGAATTAAAAAACTTTCACATGTATCACAACTGTTGTTTAATCTGGATCACACCTTTGTGACAGGGTAGATACTTCCTTACATGACTAGAAACCATGGTGAAATAATTCATGACAATCCTTAATCCCAGGAGATCTTCACTTTTCCAAAACTGGGTAATACACTTTCATGCCATACTCAGCACACTGCAGAATAATCTTACTTGTAAAAGGGATGTTACTAGTTGGTACCTGGCAGAGGTATATTAAGGGAGTTTGTTCCCTCTTTGATGAATATATATGTTATCATGATTGCTTAATGATAGTTTGTACACTAAAACTTTTCTTAGGTAGTAACAAGTTGTTAGGTTGCTACATTAATAAACATAATTTTTTTATTAACTTTCCTTCCTATCATTAAAAGATTTCATCCCAGAAAGTTTCTAAAAAGTATAACTTGCTGATGCCTTTTAAAAAAATGAAACTTTTGACAGGTTACATGTTGCCATAAGTGATCTTGATTGCTTATAGACAGCACAGCAAACAATGTCAGAGTTTACAAACCGTATATAAGCAATTACAATTGCTTAATGACAGCTTGTAAACTGTGAAACTGTTCTTTGTTTTTTAAGGGTTGCATTCCAAGACTGGCACATCCGTACAAGTTAGCACCTAGGACAGGACAGGAGTTCATTCTACACTGTCTGTCCTACAGCTCTGTCAGAACAGCAAATAATTTGATTGAGGTCATTCAAACTATTTTTCATCACAGACCTCTTGAAAGGGGGGGGGGTCAACCTAGGGCACATAGCAACAAATGTGAGACTTCACCTAAAACATCAGGTGGATATCACCAACAATGGTCAGAATAATGTTTATATTACCCTATCATATGATTTAAAAAGTGAACGCTATTTCATTGTACCTAAAATATCGAAACCACAAAATATCGAACATACAGAACAGCGAATTTTTTCCCATGGAAAAAATTTGCTGTTCGAAACACAAACACACAACACAAGCACACCAAAATAAATAAACCACACACATACGCTTAACAAAACTATAATTCTAACCCTACACTACTACCTATCCAGTCATCTTAACCAAACCCTAACCCTAAAGTCCCTAACTACCGCACACTCACCTTACCCGCTCCCTAATAAAGTCCCTAACTACCGCACACTCACCTTACCTGCTCCCACCCTAAAGTCCCTATTGCACACTCACCTTACCCGCTCCCTAACCTTAATGTCCCTAACTATCGCATACTCACCTTACCCTAATCCATTCCCACACTTATCTTAACCCTGTCCATAACCTCCGTTCGCATACTTACCTTAACCCGGTCCGTAACCTTCCCACCTCAGTAGAGTAAATAGCGAAGCCATGGAATGGACAACCGAACTCTTACCCTAGGTAAGATTTCAAAGTTCCATGGCTTCGCCATTTTGATTTTTTGAACAAAACAGATCGATATTATAGCATTCGAAGTTTAAAAACGTCAATACTATAATATAGACCCTCAGAATACTTAGGGTGCATGTTAAAGATGAACACTTAGGGTAAGAAGCTTAAAATGGATCATTCTTCAGGTGAGGATCTTGTACAACAAAGCATGTGGAGACTAAAGGAGCACAGACTAACAGATCCCAGGATTCAGATGTTGAATTGCCTCCTAAATATAAAGTGATTCATTGCTGGCAAGAGTTTTGTAACTTAGTGAACACAACATGTAGATTCATACAGATGGCCAGTATAGATGTTTGTCCCACATTGTCCTTGTAGAAAGAACATCCATAACTAATTGCAATTTGTGTGCTCCATGTTAATATAGATTTTCTTAGAATCTGAAATGTTTCCTTTTTTTAACTATTTAAGGAAAGCAAACCATTAAAGGCTATCCAGTCAGAAGCTGGAAAGCCATAATCTTATACAACCTTCTCAAAAGACTTAAGTCTAGCCTTTTTCAGTTCATGTGCCCCATTCTGAGTCCCATATGTCTACTTCCTTCTCATCCCTGAACAGTCTGGGCATCACCATTCCCTAAATAAACTGGAAAATCCCAAACAAAGTTACAGTTTTGCCAAGGACATCCTGTGGAAATATAGAAAGGTGGAACAGGTAACATTTGTAATCCAGGGACCGGTCCTAAGTCCCCTAGCTAACTTGATCTACATGAACCTTTTTCACACTGAACCCAGTATCACTGCCTGGTTAAGTGACTTGCTCAAAGTCACACAGCAGGCAAATGGAGACTGGAGGAATGAAACCCTGGAGTACAGGAAGCAGGTGTTTAACAGCTTACAGTCTTACTCCTCCGCACTAACTGCTCAACAGCCACCTAAGTAATGTTTGGCAAGTATCACCATTGTAACCCCCATCTGGAAGATTCTTGTCTCTAATATCTGATTTTTGTGTTTCTTTCATGGCACTTTCTCTTCTTCTAAACCCCAGGAAGCAAAAATGTGCAGCTCGGGAACAAGCAAACAAAGACAAAGAGCAAGAAATAGAAAATATACTTCACTCTTGATTCTGGCTATAATTTCAGCTCAGCCCTATAGAAGCCAAAAAACAAAAAAATAAAAACAAAACAGAGGTAGGTCATAAGCCTCCACACACATCAGCTATGCATGGGATGAACCATGGATCCTGTGAGGAGAATACAGGCTCATTGCTATAAAGATCATTTTACTGATGTCTAAATGCGATCCACAGGTAATGACCCATTTTTTCAGCACTGAATATAGTGCTTCAGTGTCACCCTAGTGATGGACGAAGACTGACTTCCTGAACATCATTTACCCCAGGTACAGCACTCTGAGGATTGGAGCGCCTCCATAGGAAATCACTATCATCAAGTTGTGTTGGGAGTCATGCCCTTTTTGGAGGTAATACCCCCATTCTTTGAGTTGTTGTGACAGAGGAGTTGGTATATGTATATATGTGCATATATATATATATATATATATATATATATATATATATCTATATCTATATATATATATATATATATATATATATATATATATATATATATATACATATATGGTTCTACCTCACTTCAACGACACGCCGGAACATCGACAGGGAAATCGCGAGCCCCAGAAGATCGACAGCGCAGAAGACCGACGTGACGGGACCTAGAAGATCGACAAGCAGAAGACCGACCCGACGGATGAAAGCACCGCCAAGGATGCCGACATGGGAAAAGGCTGTGTAAGTATGCGTAGTGACGGACGTTAGGGTGCGAGTAAGGTAAGTGTGGATAGGGGTGGGTTAAGTGAGTTAGGGTTAGGGAGCGGGTCAGGTAAGTGTGCGGTAGTGATTGTGTTTGGGTTAGGGGCGGATAAGTGAGTTAGGGTTAGGAGCGGTCAGGTAAGTGTCTTGGTAGTGACGGACCTTAGGGTTAGGGTTTGGGTTAGGGTTGTAGGTAGTTGTGTATGTGAGGTTTAGTGTGGGTTTGTATGGATTTTGGTGTGCTTGTGTTGTGTATGTGGTTTTTGGACGGGGAATGTGTTTTGGTTGTTGATTGTGGTGTGTGAAGTGTATGAGGTTTCGTGTTTGTGTACCGTTGGTTATTTCGTTGTCGGGCATGTGGGATTTCGTGTTTTTGTACTGTCGGTTATGTGGTTTCGGTGATTGCGTTGTCGGTGTTGTGGTGTTTCGTTTATGTGAGGTAGAACCATATATATATATATATATAGTTCCACTTCATATCATCAAATTTCATCAAATTTCAAATCATCGAGACCAAATCGTCAAAAACTCATTTAATCGAAAACTCATATCATCGCATCTCAAATCATTGAAAACTATACAGCAGCTAGAAATAACATCCCAGATACTGTTTACTACGTTTATGCAAGGGGCTTTGCCCCCCATACCCCCCGTAAATTAAATATACCGACTCCAAGGTCGCACTACAGTGGGGTAGGAAATTACCTTTTTCTCCCACTGTAGTGCGACCTTGGAGTTGGTATATTTAAGTTATGGGTGGTGTGTGTGTGTGGGGGGCAGAGCCCCACATGGTGGGTGCAGGGGGGCTTGCTCCCCTGCATAAACATAGTAAAAACTCTGTGGGATGTTATTTCTAGCTACTTTATAGTTTTCAATGATTTGAGATTCGATGATATGAGTTTTCGACGATTTGGTCTCAATGATTTGAAATTCGATGAAATGATAATTCGATGATATGAAGTGGAACCATATATATATATATATATATATATATATATATATATATATATATATGTTGTGACTTTTGGCTTTTCCCAGTTAGGGGTTGCCACAGCGGAACTCCGGTCTGCTAATGATTGGCAGTTGATTTTTACGTACCAAGTTGCCAGCCCTGATGCACAACCTTCAATGAAGGTACACCCATTCACGCATGTCTCCACGCAGAAGACGCTCTAACTGAGAGTCGAACCAGACAGCATCTTACTGTGAGGCGACAATGCTACTGCAGCACCACCACCGTGGATATATACAAAATCAGATAAAGGGGGCAACTTATACAAACCACATGAGCTCTGACTACAACTACAGTAACCTTAAAAAAGGGCACCTTATTTAATCACTGAAGTGTAGCCATAATATCCAACAGACCCTGACCTGTGATCCAGGAAAAGCCCGGTAAAATGCTATCTGCAAAAAGATTGACAGCAGTTAAATACTTACTTCCTGTCCTCTTCTCCTAACATTTAAGAAGGTGTCAGACATGGTGGGAGGTTGGCATAATGGTTAAGGCATTTACCTTGCAGACACAAGGTGCAGGGTTTGATTCTCACACTGGGTAACTGGCAAGGCTTAAAATGGTCCGCAAGGGCAATTAGCCTAATACAAACCTATGCACATGAATTGCTATAAGTTTATGGCAAAGTAAAGAACAAAGGGAATCAGTAAGTAAGGGAGTGCATGACCAAGTCATCAGTTAAAACTAGTAAATTTTAAGCAGCTATCTCTCCTTCCTATCAAACTAAATGAAAAACAACAGTTATCAAGGATGTGTTTGTTAGAATAACATTTTTACCACCAAATAGATTCTAATTAAATATTCTCAAGGATAAAAACAAAATGACAAATTTATTTTTGCCCTCTTCCTACTCAGGTTATGCGACAAAAACAAATTAAAAGCAATATAATCCTAAATAAAAAGGTATGTGTGATGGAAGGGCACGTGCACCAAGAAATTTATAGAGTAAACTTTACTTCCCCATCTGTTTATGTACTTTAGTCATAGTAACAACCTTTCGAGTCAAAGTCACATAAAAAACAACTAACTTAGCATTAACAATAAGTGAAACTTAATTGCTATTATTTGTCAGTTCTGCTAGATGTTTCTATTTGTACTGCATACAGTATGTACTGAATATTTTTTGCATTTTATATCAGATTTGCTATGCACCATATATCATGCATGTATACTATATAATTTTTTAAATTATATTATTCCCCCAGCTTACCTTTAACTACAACTACTTCCTTTTCTAATTTACTGGGTCTACTAGACCTGCCTTAGCCTTCCAGGACTCAGCCCAACTCATGTCTTGGGGGGGGGGGGTGAGAATGTCAAGAACACTGGTGCAACATCATATTGGCACTGTACTCTAGTCTCCCACCCCACTGCAGCCTTGTGAGCTCAGCAATGGCTGCATTTGTCAGCTACATGCATGAATGCATGCGTACACAACCTCCTGGCCAAGCGGTATACCACTGCAGTTGTCCTGGAAAAATAAAAGGTTTCAAGGAGGCAGTTTGGTATCAATAAGCAGAGAAGCACCAAAATGGTTGACCAAACAACTTAATTCCCAAACTAAATATAAAAAAGGCATTTCTGCCATAATACTGTTCAATGAACTTCCATGGCTAACTTTGACAAGCAAGATGATTTTTTTAATGATCTTTGACTTCTCATAATATGTCTGAAACATGAAAGTCAAAGTTTTAGTTGAGTCTCCAGGAATACTTAGACTTTATCTACTCTCATACTGATTGGCTTGTTTTTTAAACACCCGATACAAGCAGCACCATAATTCAAAGGCATAGATTTTCTTCCTATCTTGTCCCAGTTCATTGTCCAGCTTTCTCATCCTCATGATGTTATTGAAAATATCATAGCCTAGAAAAGTTGAATTTTATTATGCAAATATACATCTCTGCACTTAAAGATCTTATTTAAATCTTTCATGTTCTTGCTACTAAAAGTGATTGATTAATGGATTGCTTGACTGGTTATTGATTATCAATTATTGACTCTGGCTGTCTAAAGTTGTTGGCTATTTATTTTTCTCTATCAAGAATAATTTTATTAATTTTGACTTAAGATATGGTACTTCTGGAGTAATATCCTATTTATAGGGGTCTGGTCCCTTAGAATTAAAATAGTTGTTTTGGCTATTATTCTGTGTAAGGGATAATCTTTAAATATTAGTAATAAGTATTAAGTAGCTCAGTGCTGGGCATGTTTTTATGGACTTAAAACATCTAAAAGTTCAGCTAGTAAGCTGTTACCCTTTCTGTCAGGGATGGGCCCAGAGCATACAGCATAGCAAATGCAAAGCTTGCTTTGGTTAACCCTGGGAAAACTATGGAAACTGCCAATATGGAATGTGATCATACAGACAAATGGCTAAAATTAACATTTATGAGATCATAAACATGAATATGCTTATTTTGATTAATATATAAGCAGAAATAACAGAAGATCATGCTCCAACCAATCAGACACTGTCCAGGCACTGACCTTTGAGGTGGTGGAACAGAAAGCTAGGCTAGTGGAACGTGAAGCAAAATTCAGAAAGCTCAAGGAAAAGTTTAAAGGACATGAAGGTATGGCAAAGAGGAAGAATCTTCACTTATTTATTTTTCCAGAGAAGACAGAGGGAAGTTCCTGCCTGGCCTTTATGAAGTATAACTGGTCTAGGTGAACTGGTATTCCAGTTGATGATATATGACCTGAGAAGGTCCACAGAGTATTTACTCCAGGGAAATTGCAGATATTAAACCGAACTAGACCAGATATGATAAGATTTGAGCCAGTTGCTTTAAGAGAGTAAGGTCCTGATGTTACTGTGGCCGGTGGGCAAGCAGCTGAAATTTGCAGAGTTGATGGTGTTTGTGGAGAATGACTAGTCTGATCCAGTGTGAAAAAGAGATACACAATTTACTAAAGTAACAAGGGGCTGTGGGAGTAGAGAATTAAGAGCTTTGTTACCTGACGTACTTCAAAATGTTTTACATTACTAGTCCAAAGACCTATGTTGTGCCTGAAGACTGCACTAGGGAAATAAAACAATACCTGCTGTCACGTGTGAAAAATATTAAGGAGCAGCAGCAGAAGGGTACAGAACAGGAGGAGGCCAGCTGGGATTCTCCAGGATTAGAGAGACAGAGATGGAAGATTGACAGTGGAAGCTTTTCCACTGTTTGAGATGGGAATATTTCACTGGAAGAGTGGGTTCTTTCTGTCAAGAGACTGTTGTAGCACATTAGAGAGAATGAAACTGCAAAAATAGAACAACATGCTGCATCGGCTACTAATAGAACAACATGTTGAATCGGCTACTAATAGAACAATATGTTGCATTGGCTAGTAATAGAACAACATGTTACATTGGGTACTAATAGAACAACATGTTGCATTGGCTAGTAATAGAACAACATGCTGCATTGGCTACTAATAGAACAACATGCTGCATCGGCTAGTAATAGAACAACATGTTGCATTGGCTAGTAATAGAACAGCATGTTGCTTCGGCTGCTAATAGAACAACATGTTGCATTAGCTACTAATAGAGCAATATGTTGCATTGGCTACTAATAGAACAACATGTTGCATCAGCTACTAACAGAACAATGTGTTGCATTGGCTAGTAATAGAAGAACATGCTGCATTGTCTACTAATAGAACAACATATTTCATCAGCTACTAATAGAACAACATGTTGCATTGGCTAGTAATAGAACAACATGCTGCATCGGCTACTAATAGAACAGCATATTGCATGAGCTACTAACAGAACTACATAATGCATTGACTACTAATAGAACAACATGTTGCATTGTCTACTAACAGAACAACATGTTGCATCGGCTACTAATAGAACAACATGTTGCATCAGCTACTAACAGAACAACATGTTGCATCGACTACTAATAGAACAACATGTTGCATCGACTAGTAATAGAACAACATGCTGCATTGGCTAATAGAACTGCATGCTGCATCGGCTACTTATAGAACAACATGTTGCATTGGCTAGTAATAGAACAACATGTTGCTTTGGCTGCTAATAGAACAACATGCTGCATTAGCTACTAATAGAGTAATATGTTGCATTGGCTACTAATAGAACAACATGTTGCATCAGCTACTAACAGAACAATGTGTTGCACTGGCTAGTAATAGAAGAACATGCTGCATCGGCTACTAATAGAACAACATATTGCCTCGGCTACTAATAGAACAACATGTTGCATCGGCTAGTAATTGAACAACATGCTGCATTGGCTACAATAGAACAACATATTGCATCAGCTACTAACAGAACAACATGTTGCATCGGCTACTAATAGAACAACATGTTGCATCGGCTACTAACAGAACAACATGTTGCATCGGCTACTAATAGAACAACATGTTGCATCAGCTACTAACAGAACATCATGTTGCATCGACTACTAATAGAACAACATGTTGCATCAGCTAGTAATAGAAGAACATGTTGCATCAGCTACTAACAGAACAACATGTTGCATCAGCTACTAACAGAGCAACATGTTGCATTGGCTAGTAATAGAACAACATGCTGCATTAGCTACTAATAGAACAACATGCCGCATCGGCTACTAATAGAACAACATGTTGCATTGGCTACTAATAGAACAACATGTTGCATATGATCCAAACTTGTACTAGAGTAGACAAAACATCAAATAAACATTCAGTCCTAGACTGGATCCTTACAAACAGGCCAAATTTATCCCTACACTCTGGTTGTCTCCAAGACAGGCTCAGTGACCATATTCCAACTTACTCTCTGACACTGAATAAATCCACATAAACTTACCACCTACCACCAAATCCAAGATAAGAAAAAAAAATATCCCCCAAGACTTCATAACTAGTTTAAAAATGCAACTGGGCACCACTCAAAGATCTCCCTTTAGATACTATAGTTGAATACTTTAACTCTGTCTTCCTCAGTATCCTAAACACCTTGCCCCTCTCCCCCTGAACAATGAGGATAAAATCCAATTATGCCGTCTGGCTAACCAAAGAAACAAGATCTCTGTTAAAAACTAGAGATAAGGCCTGGGAGAAATGGCTCAATGAGAAAACTACAACAAACTAACAAACAATCATATCTAGAACTATGAAATAAAGCTAAAATATGTATTAGACAGGACAAAATAAATTACTATAGCAGTGTCCAATCAAAAAAAATCAAAGAAACCCACAAAAATTCTGGACTGTCATCAAAAAATCCTACAGCCGGGACAAACACAAACTAGTACTCCCTCCCCAACACTCACTGATACTAAAGACAACATGGCCTCACAGCTTAACAGATACTTCAGTGAATCCATACTAGCCCTCACAAATAATACTTCTTCTTCTCTACCCAGACTCACATAGTACCCACATGAGATCCCAATAAGTTCTCTTTCCAACGCGTCCCAATGAACACCATAGTTAAATATCTCAAAAGACTTAAACCTACTACACTTGCTGCCGACTACCTACCTAACGGATATCTAAAAACTGCATCAGAAGCAATATCCTATCCAGTATCCATATTAATAAATAAGTCCAATTCAGAACAAGTCCCTAACTTTGGAATTTATCACATATCATCCTTCTACATAAAGGTGGAAACTCGACAGAATTAACAGATTACTAGCCAATAGCTATATTATCACCATTATCTAAATACCTGAGAGGTGCATCCATTCATAAATCTTAAACTATCTAATAACCAACAGTCTTCTGTCTAACACTTACGATGGATTCTATCCTAATCATAGTACCACCATCGCCCTTGTTAACTCTACTAGCATTATTAACCACCATCACAATGATGGCAATCTAGTTTCCTCCATCTTTCTTGATCTGTCCAAAGCTTTTGATACTCTCTCCCATTCTAAACTCTTAACTACACTCTCGGAACTTAGTTGGTTCTAACAATATCTAACTGGTCGCCAACAAGCTGTAAAATGGCAACAAAATCACTGTTCACTACTGGCTGTAACCTTGGGAGTTTCACAGGGATCTATTCTGGGCCCTCTCATTTTTATTATCTTTACTAATAATCTTCATACTGCCACCCCACTAACCTCTGTAGTTCAATATGCGGATGATTCCAGCCTGATTTGTGCCACCCCAACACTACAAAACTCCACAAAATCACCAACAGTCATTTAATGCCATGGAATCTTGGTTAAGCAATGTACAACTTATACCTAACCCTACCAAAACAAAACTCATGCTCTCCTATCCAACTAGAGCTGCAGACATCCACCCACCATTCAATAGCTTATCATTAATGCATACAAATTATTTTTCCACTTTCCCAAACAAAATTACTTGGAGTGGTCATTGACCATAATATAACATTTAATATATACATATTGCAGACCATATAAAGTTCACAAAAAACTATGAACCCTGTACAGAAATTGACATCTTCTAAATAAATCTTCAAAGGCCACTATAGCAAGAACTCATCTTATCTCTATGCTACTATACGCCTCACAACTTCTTACAAACTTCAAGAAATCTGACCTAGCAAAACTCAAAACTTGCTCTAATAAAATTGCAAAGTTTGCCACAGTAACAAACTTCAGATCCTATCATCGTTTGGGTTTAAAACAACTATCCTGGCTCAAACTACCAAATCTACTTACTTGTAATCAATCCATCTTCACCCATCAAATACTAAATCAGCCAGAAAAAAACACCAGTACTTCAAAATCTACTAATACACTACTCCAATAAAAGGGTATTGTGTTCTAGTAACAAATCATTCCTAAATATATCCAAACCTAACAATGCAGCTGGAGTTTCCCATTACTCCAACTGCATAGCCAAAACTTGGAATTCCCTGCCAGTAAATATCACAACTACTAACACTTGCAACTTTAAAAAAGCTTCTCAAATCACACCTATCAGAATCATGGATCTGCTGTTGCACAAACCCTGGTTAGGAAATAGAGGTCTTAAGGCAACTAAAGGAACACAACCTGTTATTTTTGGATTTGAATAGTATACCCCTACTAAGGTCCAGAATTCTCTGGGCATACACATTGGAGGCTATGTAAGTTTCCCAGTTGATGGTGGGATAGTTGAAGTCTTCTAGGAGAATGGTGTTTAGTTTAATATGTGGGGACTTCACAGTGGTCAGGTAGGAGGTATAGGCCATGGAGGTTGCCGTTTGGGTCCTGTAGTTAACTATGATATGATAAAAGATTTTATTTATAGTAAGTTGGTCGTGGAGGAGTTACAAGTTATTATCTTGTCTTATGAGTCTGGAGGTGAGATTTTTTTTAAGACTATAGAGACACCTCTACCTTTAGTATCTGTTTCTAATGTGGTGTGCCTGTTTGAGTGATAGACAGTGAAGCCCTCCCCTGATGGACTGCTTTATCTGGTCTTGAGCCAGGTCTCTATCTGACAATGCATATATCTATATTTCCCAGGGTAAGTACTGCTCGTAAGGTGAGAGTTTTTTTTTTATTAAGGCTGTTAGCAGTGCAGTACCTTAATGTTGTCTTGATTCTGTTTAGGTATATAGAAAGCAATAGAAAACTGGCATTACAGCAGTGAACAAGGTTTTCGCTAACATATAGAAGCCTTGGAGGAAAAGGTTTAACCATCCTAGCAATGCAGTTTAAACTCTTCCCATGCTGATATGCATTGTACTCCCCCTTAGAATGACATCAGAATCTAAGTCAGTTGTTGATGTCAATTACCTTTTGTTCGTATTGTGGTATCATTTTTGTAGATAATAGAATACTGCTCAGGGCTAGGTTCATACCACCTCATACACATATCCCAAGAGCTGCATCATGTCTTTCTTCATGTAATCCAGGAAGGTATGTCTCAAGCCATTTACAGCTGCATGTACAATGACTGTGTCATATGCATAGCGGGATGCCGAGACTTGGGTGCTTTTGTCATGTGGCAAATCCTGGTGCTCGATAGTCACTTGACTATGATCCTGTCTTTGCACAGTCTGGTGAGTGGTGCATTGATGTGTCTTGCTATGGAGTCACCTATGGCTCGGATATTGGCATTTTTGGAAGCTTGCCTTATTGGGTTTTGGATTGAGTCTGTGTGAGTCCTGGACATATGCTTCATGATAGGTGCTGCCTGTGCTGTGCATTTGTGAGGTTGTATGACTATATAAGGCCAAAAGAAAGCAAGCTGACCATGGAATTAAGATACAACCATATCTTGATGACTTGCTGTTGCCTTGACTGAAGGAAGATCAAGCAAATTTCCTACAACTGGAGAAAAGATTAGAAACCATTTAGACAGACAAATGGTAAGGCATCAAGGAGGATATAGTACCAGTAGAAATTTGGTGGAAAGGAAGGCAAGAAATATTGAAAGTTTGGGAAAAATCATTTAATGAAATTGCAAAAAACTCAACAGATCCTCTCCACCTGGAAAGAGGTGAAGATAATAGTTACACTAAAGGAAGGAAAATATCTGATGCAGCCATCTACCTATAGACCGATATCTGTTTATGGGAATTATAATGAAGCAGGTAGCTACCATGTTTCCATATCTGATAGATTTGTATCAGTGCTCGTTTATGGGACTGTAGCAGACACTGAACAACAACATAAAAAAATCCCTGTACTGATACAGGAAGCCAAACGAGTAGCTAGTACCAGAGTGATTGTCAGCCTTGGTGCTGAGAAAACATTTCAAGAAGTTGAATAGATTTTTAACTGGTAGCTTTAAAGAAGTGTTGTTTTGGCAGAGATTAGCAAACTTATAGTAGTGACATATATGGGCTTAACTCCATGAGTAAAGTTAGAGCCTGCAATATAAGGTTCCTTTCATTTAACACAGTGCACCTGTAGGGGGTGGTGCCTATTGTCCACTTTGTTTTTGCCCTTTTTTTCTAGAGCTGTTGATGATAAAATCGAGGACTTATGATGTATCAGGATATTACTGGAACAAATGCCAGATAAATATATCACTATTTTGTAAATGATGTCTTGGTCTGTCTGACACATCCTGCTGACAATATACAAGTGCTCTTGAGTATGTTGAAAGAGTTTGGGATCCTTCTGGGAAATAAAGTCATTCAAGTGAAACCTAGCGCAATAGAAGTAAGTTTTATAGTCACTTTTAATTTAGTGCAACAGAATCCTTACTTATGGGCATAACATAAATTAAAGTACCTGGGAGTCTGTCTGTTTGTCTGTTGTATCATTTTAGTGACCTACATTAATACATCGATATTTAATAGTTAAGATGAAGGTAAGGATGAATATCTTGGTCCTTATGAACATGAATCTTGAATATAAGGTCTAAGCAATTATGATGTTTGGAAAAGTCTCCCAAACGTACTTCTGTGATACTGGCTAAGGTACTAAGGTACCCCTGACAGATTTAGTTGACACACCTGCAGTGTTGCTCAATGTAAATATGTGTATTTAGAGACTAAAGTCCATGCATTATATAGTATACATGTAAAACTTGCCACACTAAATATTATTACTAGTAGCTGCAGTGGTGGTGCTGCGGTAGCATTGTCGCCTCACAGTAAAATGTTGTCCTGTTCGATTCTCAGCTAAAGCATCTTCTGTGTGGAGACATGCGTGAATGGGCGTACCTTCATTGAAGGTTGTGCATCAGGCCTGGCAAGTCGGTATGTAAAAATCTACTGCCAATCATTAGCGGACCGGAGTTCCGCTGTGGCGACCCCTAACCGGGAAAAGCCAAAAGATACAACAACAACAGTGTAAGATTGTAAGTAACTAATTACATCAAATGTAGTGCACTCATTTATTGATATGCATGGTATGTATAAATCTTTGAATCACCCTCAGCATTACTCAATATTCACTTTGCATATGTATGTACATTTTCTATCTTATTATATGAATGTACTTTTCTGTTGCATTTATACTTGGGTCATGATTGAACTGACCATTTCACCTCCCTTTCAAACAAATGGTAAATAAATTAATACGATGCTTATAGTGTCACTAGTTCTATACACGACACACATATTCCAGTGCATTTGTCATGTGCATAGCTTATTGAGAGTGGAAAAAGTGTCATTACCCCTAAGATTCATTCTATCACTATTTGTTGTAGTCGACTTAAATTCAGTTAACTACAACATTTAACTGGTGATTTAGCTTTCATGGCAGCTGTCAGTTGTGAAAGAAAGAAGGGTATGGGGAAAAGCCTCCAGATTTGGTAAGCACAGGGGGTAAAGTCTTGCCACATAAAATGATTGCTTCATGTTTTTTTATGTAAAGATGATTATTATAGCAGTGGTTGTGTATACATTTTACATTATGGTAAAGATAATTATTACAGCAGTGGTTGGGTTTGCAGGTTACAATAGGGCAAGGATGATTATTACAGCAGTGGTTGGGTTCGCAGGTACAGAAGGGTAAAGATGATTATTACAGCAGTGGTTGTGTACACAAGTTACAGTAGCAGTGAAGTTGATTATTACAACAGTAGTTGTGTACCCAGGTTACAGTAGCGGTAAAGTTGATTATTACATTAGTGGTTGGGTTCGCAGGTTACATTAGTGGTAAAGTTGATTATTACAGCAGTGGTTGGGTTCGCAGGTTACATTAGTGGTAAAGTTGATTATTACAGCAATGGTTGTGTACACAGGTTACAGCAGCGGTAAAGTTGAGTATTACAGCAATGGTTGTGTACACAGGTTACAGCAGTGGTAAAGATGATTATTGCAGCAGTGGTTGGGTTTGCAGGTTACATTAGCGGTAAGTTGATTATTACAGCAGTGGTTGTGTACACAGGTTACAGAAGTGGTAAAGTTGATATTTACAGCAGTGGTTGGGTTCGCAGGTTACATTAGCGGTAAAGTTGATTATGTGGTTGGGTTTTCAGGTTACATTAGCAGTAAAGTTGATTATTACAGCAGTGGATGGGTTCACAGGTTACATTAGCAGTAAAGCTGATTATTGCAGCAGTTGTAGGGTTCACAGGTTACATTAGCGGTAAAGTTGATTATTACAGTAGTGGTTGTGTATACAGGTTACAGTAGTGGTAAAGCTGATATTTACAATAGTGGTTGAGTTCGCAGGTTACATTAGCGGTAAAGTTGATTATTACAGCAGTGGTTGGGTTCACAGGTTACATTAGCAGTAAAGCTGATTATTGCAGCAGTTGTAGGGTTCGCAGGTTACGTTAGCGGTAAAGTTGATTATTACAGCAGTGTTTGGGTTCGCAGGTTACAGTATGGTAAAGATGATTATTACAGCAGTGGTTGAGTTCACAGGTTACAGTAGGGTTAAGATTTATTTATTTATTTTTCATTTGTTAACTGGGTTAGTCCAGCTGAGCATTAGCTCGTTTTCAGTGGAGACCCGAGGAGAAAAGCTCCGCAATCAGTATTAATATTTTACATAAAGTCAGCAAGAAAATTGCATTGGCAGCTAAAACAATTAGAGAAATAATATTTTACAATAAAATTTTACAGAATACAGTTGGGTACAAATGTTAGAGATCAAACTGCAAAAAGCATTTACAACAAATCATACAGAAAAGCAGTAGAGTACAATATCAGAATTTTTACAACAAAAACTTAGGTACAATGTCAATGTAGGGAAAATAGTGTTCATTATTTCTAAGTAGTTATATACAGTATAGCTACAGATGGAGTAGTAATGTAGAGGTTAAGCAACGAGACCAAGAGGTAGATGGATATTAAGACAGACAGTGGAAGAGAAAGGAGGGATGAAAGACAAGCTAGGGTTAGGTAGTTTCAGAGAGGATGACTATAATGGCAAAGATGATTATTACAGCAGTGCTTAGGTTTACAGGTTACATTAGGGGTAAAGATGATTATTATAGCAGTGGTTGTGCTCGCAGGTTACATTAGCGGAAAAGTTGATTATTACAGCAGTGGTTGGTTTCACAGGTTACATTAGGGGGAAAGTTGATTATTACAGCAGTGGTTGTGAACACAGTTTACAGTAACAGTAAAGATGATTGTTACAGCAGTGGTTGGGTGCACAGGTTACATTAGCGGTAAAGATGATTATTAAAGCAGCGGTTGGGGACGCAGGTTACATTAGCGGTAAAGTTGATTATTACAGCAGTGGTTGTGTACACTGGTTACAGTAACAGTAAAGATGGTTATTACAGCAGTGGTTGGGTTCACAGGTTACATTAGCGGTAAAGCTGATTAGTATAGCAGTGGTTGGGTATGCAGGTTGCAGTATGGTAAAGATGATTATTACAGCAGTGGTTGGGTGCGCAGGTTACATTAGCAGTAAAGATGATTATTACAGCAGTGCTTGGGTTTACAGGTTACATTAGGGGTAAAGATGATTATTACAGCAGTAGTTGGGTGTGCAGGTTACATTAGCGGTAAAGATGATTATTAAAGCAGTGGTTGGGGACGCAGGTTACATTAGTGGTAAAGTTGATTATTACAGCAGTGGTTGTGTACACAGGTTACAGTAACAGTAAAGATGATTATTACAGCAGTGGTTGGGTTCACAGGTTACATTAGCGGTAAAGCTGATTAGTATAGCAGTGGTTGGGTTCTCAGGTTGCAGTATGGTAAAGATGATTATTACAGCAGTGTTTGAGTTCGCGGGTTACAGTAGGGTAAAGATTATTACAGCAGTGGTTGGGTTCACAGGTTACAGTAAAATAAAGATAATTATTACAGCAGTGGTTGGGCGCACAGGTTAAATTAGTTGTAAAGATGATTATTACAGCAGTGGCTGGTTTCGCCGGTTACATTAGGGGTAAAGTTGATTATTACAGCAGTGGTTGTGAACACAGTTTACAGTAGCAGTAAAGATGATTATTACAGCAGTGGTTGGGTTCACAGGTTACATTAGCAGTAAAGTTGATTATTGCAGCAGTTGTAGGGTTCGCAGGTTACATTAGCGGTAAAGTTGATTATTACAGTATACATATATTCTCCTTGAAAAATATATATTTGTATTGTATTGATGGAAATGGTACTTAAACACAACTATATATTTTTTCAAGGAGAATATTTCCAACAAAGAAGTGGGGTAGCAATGGGAGCAAGATGTGCCCCTATTTATGCCAATATGGTGTTAAACACCTGGGAAACGAAATTTATTTTTGACAGTGTCTATAAAGACTGTTGGTGTTTATACAAACGTTACCTAGACAATATAGTCATATTATGGAAAGATACCAAAGACGTTTTATGTGTGGTTCTCTCAATGCACTTGGATTTGTACCTGCAGCTGTCCGGTGTTTTGCTTCTCCTCAAAACAGTGCTTTTTGGATTGTTTACTTGTTGGTTGGCTTGCACTGTTCTTCTGGACTTTGTTTATTAGTTCACACTATGGAAGGAGAGGAGAGCTTTTCCCCGGCCGGCCAGGATGTATCGAGGCTTAAGGGGAAAGAGATTCCTGCACTTATTGGTCAGCTGAGTCAGCTGGTCGCTTTACTGACTCCACTT
This sequence comes from Protopterus annectens, assembly GCF_019279795.1. Taxonomy (NCBI): domain Eukaryota; kingdom Metazoa; phylum Chordata; order Ceratodontiformes; family Protopteridae; genus Protopterus; species Protopterus annectens. Next base: position 1,124,636,679 of record NC_056733.1, read on the forward strand.
TGTGATTCCCTCATTCGTAATAGTGGTACTGCGTCAGTACCAGGAAATCAATGTGCTTTTTTACAGAATAGGCAGAAGAGTGGAGATATGCCTGTTAGACCGTTTCAACGGTCACATTCTAGCCCTTTGGGTACTATTGACAGAGCAGAGAATGTACCTAACATTTTCCTTAACAGCTGTGACAATGGCAGTGACCGAAATGATACACGAAGGAGAAATGTTGCAACGCCCGAACGACCAGGGGATGTCCCCAATAGCACCTTGACTTTAAGAGACTGGCTCAAACAAAGAATGGACTTGGGGGATTATCTCGTTAGAGATGATGGACATGTTTCTACATATGCTGGTAATCTTACCACACTGAATGATTTATTATTTAAATATAAAATTTTGAATATAGATAACATGTACTTGAGAGAATGTTTGCATTTGAAACTGGTTCCCAAAGGCTTATGGGTGCATAAGTTTCCTTATAATGTTAAAGTTGGTTCACCATTTCATGTTTCACTTTTAAAACTGTTTGACAATTGGAGTTTTGATCTAGTTAAGGCTATTATTAAGAATAATGAAGACGAAATGGAGTTTTTAATGAAACAGATTGAGACAATAAATGAGAGAATAACCAATGACCTTTTATTTACAGTAGAAGAAGAGAAAAAGAAATATTTTGATTTAAGGAAAGTTATTGATTTAAAATGTGATAGAATTTTATTAAGGAAGAAGAAGAAAATTAATAGAGATAAACTTGACTATCAAAACCATGTACATTACCCTAAACCTAGAGGTACTTTCAACTACATTTATAATAGTGGCTATGAGCAAAAAAGTTTTAATAATGATAATGACATACACATGAATGCTGAAGACAACTTGGACCCTTTAGAATCCCCCCCCCCCTCCGGAGGTCAGAAAGAATAAAAAAACAGAGGGAAGGGAATTTCTACCAGAACGGATGGAGGGGGAGGGGGAGAAGATAATTATTTCCAATGACATGAATCATTTATTTTAACAAAGTTTTGAACAGCTGTTATGTTTAAATGATGTGGAGATGGTTCAAGATGAGAGCTTTTTAAATTCTGTAGTCTGTACATGTAACGAGTTTAACAATTTTAATATTTTTAACTATACAGAACTAAATGTGGATAAGGCAAATTTTAGTTTGTTTTCTAAGGGGTTAAATTTTGTCCCTAGGGAAAAAAATGTGATATCAGCAAAGTAGTGATTGATTTAAAGATGTTACTTAGGAAAATTAATTTTGAATTGATTTTTGGTGGAGGTGAATCATGTGGTGACACATCTAATGAGCTAAAAAAGAAAAGTATTTGGAATCCCCCTATTCATGTACAACTAAAACATTTTGAGAATTTAGTTGAGAACGAGTTAAGACAGGCAGTGAAGAAAAACAAATTTGCATCCAACCTTTCACCTACTGAACATAAGTTATTACACCAGTTAAGGGGAAATGCTAACCTAAGGGTAATGAAACCTGACAAAGGGGGTGTCATTGTCCTGATGAACAATATAATGTATGAAGCTAAAATGTTCAGCATTCTTCTGGACATGTCGAAATGTGGAAATGTATCCAAAAATGAAATACATATTGGATACAGAAGAATTTATTCCACATTATACGATTTGGTTTTGGAGGGAATTATTGACAAAGACACATTTGATTTTTTACATAATGACAAGCCAAAAATTCCCTCCATTTTTGGAATTCCAAAAGTCCATAAGAATTTTATGGACTCCCCTCTGCGTCCCATTGTAGCGGCTGAAGGTTCAGCTATTTCTCCCTTAGCTAGATTTATTGATGTAAAATTGAAAAAATCTATGATGAAAGGTGTTTCATTCTTGAAAGATTCCTGGGACTTTTTACATAATGTCAAAGATGACATGTACACAAAGGATCTTATTTTCGTGACTATTGATGTGGTGGATCTTTTTGGTTCTATTCCACATGATATAGGCCTTGAATGGTTTGAAGAAGCCATTAGGTCTTTTGGTGATTTAACAGATAATGAAATATATATTTGTATTGTATTGATGGAAATGGTACTTAAACACAACTACATATTTTTTCAAGGAGAATATTTCCAAGAAAGAAGTGGGGTAGCAATGGGAGCAAAATGTGCCCCTATTTATGTCAATATGGTGTTAAACACCTGGGAAACAAATTTTATTCTTGACAGTATCTATAAAGACTGTTGATGTTTATACAAACGTTACCTAGACGATATAGTCATATTATGGAAAGATACCAAAGACGTTTTATGTGTGGTTCTCTCAATAAACTTGGATTTGTACCTGCAGCTGTCCAATGCTTTGCTTCTCCTCAAAACAGTGCTTTTTGAGTTGTGTATACAGGTTACAGTAGTGGTAAAGTTGATATTTACAGCAGTGGTTGAGTTCGCAGGTTACATAAGCAATAAAGTTGATTATGTGGTTGGGTTTTCAGGTTACATTAGCGGTAAAGTTGATTATTACAGCAGTGGTTGGGTTCACAGGTTACAGTATGGTAAAAAATGATTATTACAGCAGTGGTTGAGTTCACAGGTTACAGTAGTGTAAATATTTATTTATTTATTTATTTTACATTTGTTAACCGGGTTAGTCCAGCTGAGCTTTAGCTCGTTTTCAGTGGAGATCCGAGGAGAAAAGCTCCGCAATCAGTATTAACATTTTACATAAAATCAGCAAGAAAATTGCACTGGCAGCTAAAACAGTTAGAGAAATAACATTTTACAATAAAATTTTACAGAAAACAGTTGGATACAAATGTTAGAGATCAAACTGCAAAAAGCATTTACAGCAAATCATACAGAAAAGCAGTAGAGTACAATGTCAGAATTTTTACAACAAAAACTTAGGTACAGTGTCAATGTAGGGAAAGCAGTGTTCATTATTTCTAAGTAGTTATCTACAGTATAAGTACAGATGGAGTAGTAAGGTAATGTAGAGGTACAGATGGAGTAGTAAGGTAATGTAGAGGTACAGATGGAGTAGTAGGGAGACCAGTTATTGACCACAAAAAATACACACTCAAGTATGCTGTGAGCTACTGATAGGAAAAATAATCCCTTTCCAGTTTAGTTGGTACAATAGTAGCATTTCTGTATGCAAAATTAATGGTCTCATAATGCAAAAACTGCCTGAAGACGTTATTTCCCTAATGAGTCCTGTTGGCAAACATTCAAGTGGTTTAAAAATTACATTTGTTTATTCAGCTTCTCAGGGTGAGAAAATGCATGTATTTACTACTGAAAGACTTTTGTAGGCTGTGGTCCTTGGTGTTTATGAGTGCATTTCAACGTATTTGGATAAATTCTTCTTCTGTTGTATCATACCTTATAAATAGTAAAGTCAGACAAATTTAGGCAGACCGTGTTACAACTGTCTGTGGGAAAGCTGAGTGTTGACATTAGTGCAGTTGAGGGTGGTTTCCTTTAAGGGCTGGTTCACAGTTCTCAAAAGGTGTGGTGCTTAACATATAAACAGGGAAGAATGATCGTCTTAAGGAGAGCTAAACATCATGAGATGAAAATGTAAACTCGATTCTTGTAGGTGAGACAGAAAAATTATAATTCAGTGCATATATAAAAACTGCACATAATACGTAATGATGAAAACAACAAATGACAGGCTTTACTGGGCACTTTTTAATGTTGCATGTGGAGCCTAATAAGAAATAGGTTTTCAGGATGCCTACGCTTTCTGAAACATAAAAGCACACATCACTTCTTGAACTCTGTATTTCTGGACTCCTGATCCTATCTTCTAAGCCGGTAGAACAGATGCATCCCGAGTTTAAATGTAAAACGGTTTGCTGTATGACATTTTTTTATGTTACAATATTTAAAATATTGAAAAAAGTAACTACATTTATTCAGAAATTCACATTGTTTTATATGCTTTTGATAGTTTTTGTATTTGTCACCCTATAAAAGATTATTGATTACACTTATTCTCGACCATATGGTTTGGGAACGTTATGCTTTGTGAATTAATAGTGATCATTTTGTCCTGGATTTGACCTTCTATACTAAGAGCCATGTTTCTGTAGTGGTATGAGATTTACTTTCAAATACTGCTGGACAAGACAATTGGACAGATAGCTATATGCAACATCTAGGATGTGCTTTTAACAGCAAGGGGAGGACTGAATCTTGAGCATGTGTGATATTACACTTGTCAGAACTACTTGTTCAGTAACCATAGCATTTAATATAACAGAAAACATCACTATTTTGAGAAAGTTACATTTAGCTATGATGTTAAAAATAAATTTAAGATTTTAGTATTTATTAAGTTTGTCAGTCAGATCAGGTCTTAAATGTTTATGTATGACTCGCACAAACCTGAGTAGCTGAAAGACTATGCAGGTGAACTGGAAGTCCTGAAACAGACTGATATTGTCAAGCAAAATTCTCAGAGAACTATATAATGATACTCAACTGTATATGTTTGTTCTGTATTTTATTTATAATGTCAGGAAAGGTTACTTCAGTTATATTTAAGGAGAAATACATGCTTACCCACTCATTACACACACACACACACACACACACACACACACACACACACACACACACACACACACACACAACCACACACGCACACACACACACGTGAGCACAGTTGTACATACATTAAACAGAATGTTATTAAGATTTTCATGTTGCAGACTGCTACTCTGTAAGGCCTACACAGGCTTCATTTTGGTGTTCACATAGAGGGCAGGCAATACCACAATCACAGTTGGACATTTCTGAGTAAAAACATCAAGTTAAATTTGAACATCCGAGACACATGTGGTGCTTATCATATGAGTCTATGAGTATATTAGTAATAATTATTCTCACAAGATGTCAAATCAAAATTAATCTAAAAAAATCAAACTTTCCTTTAGTCAAAAAATACAGTACATTAAATACAAGAAAATCAAAGAAAAGAAGAAAACAGTTTCCTTTGTCAAAAAAAGAAACACTAACTAGCATACATAATTTATCTGAATAATGATACGGTTAGGGAAAGGGTGTTTAGTACCCTAATATGATCTAATTCTAATTCACCCTAATATAACAATTCCCCTTTAAGGCATTGTAAGAAAGCTGACTAAACGGAATAAACCCCTATGTCAACCACTGGAATGCCAACACAAATAGGCTGCAGATAATCAAAACAGGGGAAGTTACCTGCATGAAGAGACAAGTCACCAGTGGCGTCTCCCAAGGTTCTGTGATGGAACCTTTCCTGTTTGGCTTCTACTTTTATGAAGTAAAAGCCAATACCAAAGTGCTCTGGCTGACTAAGTTTGCAAATGACTGCAAGCTCGGAGCAGTCATTGAATCCTGAGATGATTTAGCCACCTGCAGGAAGGTTTGTCTCAAATAAATAACTAGTGATAAAATCATGGACTGAAAATGCATTATTGTATCCTTTGGGAAGTCATCTACCCCAGGGAACTACCACATTGACAGTACGGCCCTAAGTGTTGAACCAGTTGTTCAGGATTTGGGAACTTATCTGGACAGTAACCTAACTTTTGACCAATATATGTCTGTTGTTGTAAGAAAGGCCTTCTATACTGCACAACTTGTAAAGAAAGGGATTGTGACTAGAACTAAGGATGTCATTGTTTCCCTTTACTCAGCTCTTATTAAGCCAATCAATGATTATACTTGGATGGCACACTGGTGCAGTGGTAGCGCAGTGGTACAGTGGTAGGGTTGTTGCCTCACAGCAAAAGGGTCTCTGGTTCGATTCCTGGTTGGGGTACCTTCTGTGAGGAGTCTGCATGTCCTCGCTGCATTCATGTGGGTTTCCTCTGGGTGCTCCAGTTTCCTCCCACATTTCAACGACACGCGTCTAGAGTGTTTCTCCCCAGGCCTCTGCTGAAAATTGGCTTCATTCCAAGTTGGACTGTCTGGGTAAACAAATAGTAAATTAAATAATGTCCCCTTTGGCATATATCTGTCTAGACACATACAACAAATGGAACACCCACAGGCATATAAAACATGTCTTAAATGGACTGACTCAAAGCCCTGTCACTATGCTTGGTTTCCTATAGACTGCTAAGCAGTGACGTGTGTCTGGCATACAAGGCATTTTCTGGTCCATTACTGATGGACTTATTGCACATTAGCAAGTCAAATGGCATCAGAAATACTCAGTCTACAGATCTAAATCTCTACTGCAACATGAACAGAGCAGTTTGGAGGGACATTTTTCTCTTGCAGAGGATACCGCTGCCGTGGAACAGACTCCCCAGCCATATAAAACAAAGTTCATTCCTGTCCATTTTCAAATGCAACTTAAATCTATGAATATTAAACAGAAAACTTACCCCAAGACTGTCCTCTATACAACTAATGCACAGAGGCAACTCCTAAATGCTTTATCCCATATATGGGACCCCTTAATTTATCTATGGTATGATCCCAGTTATTCTCATTAGGATTAATACATAATTATTAATCATGTGATGGGTAATGTCACTCTATAACAAAATGGGTAGGCTATTTCGAGCAGAACAAGGGAAACTGGATAGGCTTAAAATGGCCAGCAAAGGCAGTGTACCTAGTACTTACTTTTGAACCTATATGCAAGACTGGGGTTAGGGGCACAGGTAGGAGTTAGGGTTAACACATAAGAGTAAGGTAGAAAGGGGGACTGGCTTCACCTCCTCTGTACCACTTTACACGTGTGATAACCCTAACCCTAACCCTACCTTACCCCGCCCCTTCTTCAAACCCCCAGCCTTACACATTAGGGTGCCAACAACCTTTCCTAAAAAGTACCACCACACAAGACAGGTACAAACACACAGATGCACCCTCCCAGCATAACACTACCCAAACACAACATATACCCTTTCCGTAGACTTTCGTCTAGGGGTGGGAGGTTAGCCTAAGGGTTGGGAGATTAGCATAATGGTTAAGGTGTTTACCTTACAGACACAAGGTGCAGGGATTGATTTTCACATTGGGCCTTGGGGATTTAGCCTAGTATTAATCTATGAACACATAAACCTGTGCAAACAATTGCACACACACATGCACTTGACCAAAACATGCATCTAACTCCTCTAGCTTTTACTGTAACATTAATCCACACACACACACACACACACACACACACACACACACACACACACACACACACACACACACACACACACACGCACACACAATGTTGAAACTTTTGTTACAAATGAAAGTTTAAGTATTACTACCCACTTCACTTACCTTATATTAGATAATCCAGAATTTAACTGCTTCACCACTTAACCAATATGCCATTCAAACACTTTTGCCACAAAAAAAAAACTTTGCAACAAAATGTACCTGTAACCAAATGTTTTGTATCCAATTTCTGAAGTTGTATGGTCCATTCTGCTTGTGTTATACTGAATTGTTTGTACTGATATATTTTCTGTTATAGCAGTATTGACATTTATGTATAAATATGTATGATTTTAACTATTATGTTAGAAAACCCAATATAGCTATATTTTGACTTTATATTGCATTCACTTGTCTGAAAGTAAGTCTTATATCCATTCTTTACATAAACCATAATGGAGTTTTTGAGACTCTCACACTGAAAGGTTTGTGTAGGTCTGCCTTTGGTGCCTACATTGGCATGGTAAAATTTTAGTCACAGTTTCTTAGTAATAAGGAATTATAATGACATCAGAAATGTGTTTGTGTATGTGTGTGTGTTTACTTTATTTCCCCGTAATGCGTGAGTTAAGGCAGACTACTGGCAATCGCAAGTGGTCCAAAGAAACCAGAAACGATTACAAATCTAAAAGACTATCCATATATTTTCCACTGTCGTTTTTAAAATGTAACACTTCCTCAGATATACAGTGCATATACGTATACTAAATGAAGATTAATAGAGACATAACAGTTTTCAATGTTCTATAACAGAGGATTAATATATGATTTCTGTTCAGGGTGAAAAATGCAATATATTTCCTTAACATATTTAAAATGAATTGTCATAATATTAGAACTAAATTCTTACATATCTATCCATAAAAAACAATCCCCCAGATTCTGCAAGCCTTGCACGGCATGCAGGATCAGTGCAGGTGCTTTAGCAGGCAATATGTCTGCTGTGCGATCCAGGAATAGCCTGCAGGGGCGTGCATGAGCGCTCCTGCACTAGTCCTGCATGGACTAAGCCCCTATATGCAAATCACCCCATTTGCAGGAGAAATCCTTGCAAATGAAGTGAATTTGTGATCCAGGAAGCTTGAAACCATCCGTGCAGGACTAGTGTAATCTGCAGAAATGTACTCGGTTAGTAACCAGGTACATTTCTGCAAAATCCAAAATGGAGCCGTGACAGCTCCAAATAAAGGCTGCATATCACTCAGGAAGCATGCCAATGGCCAAGTATAAGGCCACTGGCATAGCAAACAGCTTAAAAAATAAAAAAATCAACTTTTATTTTTTTTAGCCAATCTCGGCCATTTAAGTGTAGGGCAGCGGCATGCAAATGGGATCGGGGGGAAAATAATAAAATAAACCTAAAATAAGCATTCTAACTAAAATCACTATTCTGCCATAAAAGTCAATGGCAGGCAGAAGACAATATGGCCAGTGAGTAGTGGTTGCTAATGGGGGAGGCTCAGTGTGAGACATGTACCTATGCATTAGCAGGCAATCCTAGGAAAATACATGGAATGATAGTGAATCCCAGTTTTCCCCAACATGCTAGTCAGGCCCCAACAGTGTAAGAGTAGGAATAGCTTGGTGCAAGCCTAGGAGTTAGCTGACATCATAGGGGTGTGTGTCAGGCATACTGTAAGCAGATTGGAGCCCTGTGGCTCAGGTTTGCTCCACGCTAAGCACAGCTAAGCAAGGGGGTGTGTCTGAATCTGCCTAGCACTCTTTACATTGCCTAAGCAGGTGTGCGCGCCGTGCACTGGGTTTTAAAGGGAAAAAAAAGTTAAACTAGGAAATAGCAGCTCTGTGCACATTTGTGCACTCTGTTTGCATGGTGCACTCCTGGACTTAAACAGAAGGCAATGGGAAGGGAAAACAGCAATAGGAAGGTAATCAAGGAGAACTAGCATAGCTGGCAGGTGAAATGTATCAGAATCAGCCAATTACACAGGCAGCAGACCAGTCCCACCCAGAACACTACTATAAACTATGCAAACACCCTCCCCTCTGGTTTTTCCCGTACTCTACACCACCAGTGTATACAAGCAGGGAACTTTTAACAAACAAAACTGCAAAATGATAGGGGCTGCAGCAGGCAACATAGAACAACATGTGCAAGAGGCTGAGGGTTATGAGGATGTGAATGCTGCCAATCAACCTACAGTGAGGAGACGGAGAAGAGTGTACAGACCCAGGGTAACCTACCAGAGTCTACATGAGCTGGAGATAGTGGAGCACTATAGGGTGGACAGGGACCTCCTACAGCAAATTGCTGAGCTGTGCCGGCCACAACTGACACACCAAACTGACCGAGGGGAACCCATCCCAGTGGATACCAAGGTATGTGTAGCCCTAGGAATACTAGCCACAGGTACCTCCCAAAGCTCAACTAGGGATTTTATGGGGATCTCACAGGCATCAGCATCCAGAATATTCCACCAGTTCCTGGATGTCATGTCAGCACATGCCAGTGAGCACATATATTTCCTCAACACCTGTGAGGTGTTGGCCAGCAATATGCATCTCTTCCACCAAATAGCAGAATACCCTGAGGTAGTGGGTGCTATACACTGCATGAACATATGCATCAAAGCACCACCTGGTGATCAGGGTAGGGCCTACATCAACCGCAGGGGCCTCCCCTCCATCAACTGCCAGGTTATGTGTGATGCCCAGGGTATTATAATGAATGTGCATGCTGGCTGTCCTGGAAGCTATCACAATTCCCACATTTGGCATCTGATGCAGCTGTACCAGAGATTTGCCAATGGGCATCCCCTATGGTCACCTAGTGGGGGATGCTGGTTACACACTGGAGCCGTGGCTGATGACACCCATCAGAAATGCACACACACCCGAACAAGAATGCCATAATGAGGCACATGCACAGACCAGACTTATAATAGAGCATGTGTTTGGGGTGCTCAAGTTACAGTTTTGGTGTCTGGACACATAGGTTCATAGGGCCATAGGTAGGTACTAGGCTATCGGCCCAAGGGCCTACGTAAGCCTAGCCAAGAATGTTCCCTCGCCACCCAAGAAAATTATTTTCCTGTGCCACTGTCGAGCAGAGACACAGAAGTGATCCCCAGGGTGTATTTCCTATTTCCCACCCACTCATCAAGATTTTTCTTGAAGAGTGCTAATGAAGAACTTTGCTTGACATGGATGGGTAGCCTGTTCCAGAGTATGAGAAGTCTCTGGGACAGGAATCTATCCCTCCAGCATGTCCTGTTTATTGTGGTGACAAGATTTAGGTCCCTAGAGTGTGTAGCTCAGAGGGATTGGGATTTCTTTAGGTGTAGCATGTCCAACAGCTCTGGGTTTTACATAGCTTTATATGTTAGGCAGAGATCACCTTGTAGTAGGTGATATGCTATGGAGTAAAGCTGGAGTTTTTTGAGGCAGTCAGTGTAGGGCATTTGTTTGAGGCCAGTAATCTTCTTTGTGAGGTACTTCTATGGCGTTTCCAGCTGCTGCAGATGTCTTGTGAGGTACATTCCAAAAGGGGTGTTGTACTCTATAATGGGTCTAATGAGTGTCGAGTAGAGGGGAACAATGACCTCTTTTTTCCTGGATGAGAAACCTTTTATGATGAGGTGTGCCACATAGAAGGACTTCCTGACTACTGTGGCGATGTGACTATCAAAGGAGAGACTACTGTCCACATCCAGTGGAGCCTTGCAGTACTCACCAGCTACATGTACTCAAATTGTTATGGTATGTGCCATGCTACACAATATGACCCTATGGAAACAGCTGCAGCAGGAACAGCACGGGGCAGGGCCACACAGCCCCCCACCAATGCCAAGGTCTGCGCAGGCACAGAGTGACTTGGAGGAGGAACAACCTGAGCCTGCCACAGTAGGCAGATGGAGGCATGCCCAGGATGTCCTGGCAGTGACAAAGAGGCAATGCATAGCACATACACTGACACAGTAGGGATCCAGGGAATAACACCTCTCTCTGACTTGCACATGCAGTAAAAGTCATGCCAAACATGACACTACCTGTGTTCAACCAGGTATAGGGAGTGTACTATGTGCATCTGATATAGGCAACCTTCCAGCACCATCCTCAATCCTGGCACACCCAAAAGGTAAGTCAATCAACCTACCAATTGCCAAATGGAATAGAATGTGTCATTACCTGTATCTATGGAATGGATGTGAGCATGCAAGGAAATTGGGTGGCTGAATGTTATGGCAGCAGATAGTAGACACCCATAGTGGCACTATGACAACTGTAACATACTGGAGTCACCATAGTAGCCAGTACTACACAGGGTGACAAAACCCATTGCAGGAAATGTGCTGGGTGACATGTGTGTCCATATGACTCACACCAGTCAGGGAGGTTCACATAACCAGCAACAATCTCAGCCAGCAGGACAGGTGTAGACAAACCCAAACAGAGCCTGTGCTATGGCCTCTGAATGATGCCCATGGGTAACCTCCCCCCAGGCCTACATAGACTACAGCAGGTCAGGCAGTGGGATGTTAGTTCTGAAGGGTAGGAAGTCAGACACTAATATGTAGGACAACCAAAGCTAAGACCTGTAGTACACTGATATGCCTCTAGTCAGTATGACAGGTTAGAATACAGAATGAAATGGAGTACCTGACACACAAATACAGTCATAGCAAATGTGTGCAAGTGCCAGGTGTACCCCCCATCCTATATCGACATGTAGAAACAGTAAGGTGTGCTCCCCCAATCATGTGTAGAAATGTAGAAACAGTCAACTGTGCCTCCCAATCCTGTGTAGAAATGTAGTAACAGTCAGGTGTCCCCCCCCAACTCCTATGTAGAGATGTAGAAGCAGTCAGGTGTGCCCCTCCCCCAAACCAGCATAGAAATGTAGTAATGGTCACGTGTGCCCCCGCCAATCCTATGAAGAAATGTAGAAATAGGCAGGTGCACTCCCCCAATTCTGTGTAGTAATGTAGAAACAGTCAGGTCTGTCCTCCCGCAATCCTATATAGAAATGTAGGAACAGCCAGGTGTGCCCCTTCCCCCAACCCAATGTAGAAATATAGTAACAGTCAGGTGTGTGTCCCTCCCACAATCCTGTGTAGGAATGTAGAAACTGTCAGGTCTCCTCCGCCCAACCCTACTTAGAAATGTAGTAACAGGCCGGTGTGCTCCCCCAAACTATTTAGAAATGTAGTAATTGTCTGGTGTGCACCCACCCAATCCGATGTACACACGTTGTAACAGTCAGGTGTGCCCCCCCACAGCCCTATGTAGAAATGTAGTAACATGTATGTGTAGGTATAATACCAGAGGAGCACAGATGCACAGAGGTGGCCAAGGTAGCAAGATAGGTTGTAGTATCTGCACAATATGCAGGTATATGTGTGTGTTAGGTCGGTGTGTGTTTCATACTGTGTGAGAGTGGTCGGTATGTATGCATGCATGTTTAGGTAAGACCTGGTGGCCATTGCCCACTACTGCTGATGACAGGGGCAAGTCCTCACAACAGCAGTGCCAAACACAATACCCCACAGTATAACACAAGCTAGCAGTAAGCCATCGTAAATGTATGGTGGTGGTAATATGTGTCACCATCTGAAAGACTGACATGGCATGGCTGTTGGGCTAGATATACAAGCAGTACACAGGGGAAAGTACCCCACACATACAGTATATATTGTGTCACTGAGAAATGGACACACCCTTGGACTAGTACATACAGGTATGCATCACATTATCTGGTCCTGTAGTAGGAGATACCGGTGTTGTCTGCCCAAACACTTGCAGATCACAAAGGAGGTATACTGATGTATTGGGAACCAGCTGATGTACCTGCACATGCAAGCATATCTGGAATGCCCAATGCATATCTGTGTGTCAGATGCAAGTAGTGTCCATAGCACACATGCACCAATCTCACGCAAACACCACCCACAGGTACCTCTCTGGTTGTACCCCTGCTGTGGGGAATGGGTACAATATGACCCCACCTGTATATGGCAATAGCGATAGAATGCAGCATGCAGTGCAGGTGTCCCATGCAGGTGTGTCGCTAGCTGTAGGTAGCACCCTGCCAGCATCCACACCACCTGGTCAAGACTGAAAGACAGCATTGGCATGAACACCTAGCACACCTGCCCTGTCACCCCAGGGGAATATACTGTATGACGGTCTGAGACTGTAGGACTGACAGAATGCAACGGCCTGCCACATCTGGCCTGCATCAACACCTAATGGCCCACAGGCCTCTGCCAAGGGTCTGTGTCTCACATGAACTGCCAGTTCATGTTATGTCATGGACACCCAACTAACAACACAACACACTCCACATAAGCCATATGCAAGGCCCTGTGGATAAACTACAGTAACATGTCCACCATGCCCCACTGCAAGAACTGTGGACCAACACCAACGCACAGCTGTGATGGGGTGATAAGCATAGGGAAAGTATGAGAGAATGTATGCATAATGTATTGAAGACAATAGAATAACAGAGGGAGGTGGGAGCATGGGCAGCATGGAATGTGCAAGGTCCAATACAAAGCTGTGTGCACTTACTATCCCTGGCTGTAAACACATAAATGGGTGGCTACATACCTGCCCAAACACCACAATAGTGGTAATGTCCTGACTCATGGCCCCTGCCTTTGGGTAACCTGTGAGAATCTGTACAGCTGTGAGGTATTGCCATAGCAATATAAGGCCATACTGACATGTTGATGGATGTACAAGTATGGGGTCCTCTGCCAGGACTGTTCCAAAGTGCTGAACTGGATACACAGACCCAGCTGCAAGTGTCTGCAGCTCCCCCACCAGGATGCCATAACCTTCCATGAATATGTAGGCATCTACCCACAATACCGCACACAGCTGCAGTCACCCTCGTCCCCCAAGACATCATTGTGAGCAGGAATGTCCACCTGACAGTACATGAGGACAGAAAAAATCACAGTGTATAACAGTACACGTCTGAATATCTCTGCTAACAGCAGTATCATACAGCTGAAGCTGCACAGACACAATCACCTACAGTACACACTATCCCCTGCACACTTTGTCCCCGTATTAACAAATGATCGATGGATACCCTGCAGAAACAGTTTACCTGTAGGTGTACAACACAAAGGTCTGCACCAGAGTATAAACTATCTGGAATCAATCTACACATGCAAAACAGAAGGCCATACTGGGCTTGCTCACACACAGAGAAATGAAGGCAATGTCAGACAACAGCATACTGAAAGGTCATACTGGGCATGCTCACACACTTAAACAAATGAAGCCCATGTCTGCAAATAACAGTGGACCAGACATATCTGGCAGTTGCAGATGTTAGTGCAGACACTCCTTGGTATGCACCACTCATGCTTTGCACATACAGTGAATAGGAATACAGACATATATCCAAGAACAACACACTATAATATGCCAAAAGTAGATGTACATAGATGTGTGAAAGAGAATAACTGTGACAAGGAGCCATCCATTATGAGGCCTGTCCCACCCAGCACACAGCCAAATGGCTACAACCACATCAGTTCAGATGTCACTCACTGTATATACTAGCCATCGGTATCTCTCAACATTACAGACTATGTGGTGCAAGTGCTAGCTGTGCAGCATGACTGTATAGGGAAATAGTCATCTCACAGCTGTATACCCGGACCTGTGGAATATAACCCTGCATGTGCCCACATGTTGTGCGTCAACCTCTAGATGAATGGGTTATGGCACATGCACACACACTGCCCTCCCCATAACCCTAATATGACAAGGCTGCTGAGGTCATCCACTTTGAAATACACCTTTGGAAAAGTTGTAGCCCAGTAATCGCCGTGGTGCGTCCTGTAACTGCGTACTGATGTAGTATGAGAAATTAGTTAGGTAAGAGTTCTAATCCCAAACATGGCAAGTGTGTGTGTGTGTGTGTGTGTGTGTGTGTGTGTGTGTGTGTGTGTGTCTCTGCCTGTGTAGACAGCAATGCTTTTTAGGTTAGTCACACTCCCTACAATTCAAATGCTCTACTTTGACAAGGCTGCTGATGTCATCCAACTTGAAATACACCTATGGGAAAGATGTAGCCTAGTACTCTCCATGGCCTATCCTGTAACTGTGTACTGGTGTAGTGTGATAAACTACTCAGGTAGGAGTTCTAATCTCAGACATGGCAACTGTGTGTGTGTGTGTGTGTGTGTGTGTGTGTGTGTGTGTGTGTCTGTTTGTCTCCGGCTGTGTAGAGAGCAATTCTTTTTAGGCTAGTCACACTCACTACAGTTCAAATGCCCTACTTTGGTAAGGCTGCTGATGTCATCCACTGTAAAATACACCTTTCGGAAAGCTGTAGCCCAGTGATCACCATGGCCCATCCTATAACTGCATACTGCTGTAGTGTGATAAACTAGTTAAGTAGGAGTTCTAATCCCAGACATGGCAAGTGTGCGTGTGTGTGTGGGTTGTGTGTGTGTGTGTTTGTCTCTGTCTGTGTAGAGAGCAAAGCTTTTTAGGCTAGTCACACTCCCTACAGTTCAAATGCCCTACTTTGGCAAGGCTGCTGATATCATCCACCTTTGGGAAATGTGCAGCCCAGTAATCTCCATGGCGCATCCTATAACTGCGTACTGCTGTAGTGTGATAAACTAGTTAGGTAGGTGTTCTAATCCCAGATATGGCAGCTGCATGTGTGTGTGTGCGTGTGTGTCTCTGTCTGTGTAGAGAGCAATGCTTTTTAGGCTAGTCACACTCAGTACAATTCAAATGCCCTACTTTGGCAAACCTGTTGATGACATTCACTGTGAAATACACCTTTGGGGAAGGGGAACTCCAGCAATCCCTGTGGTGCATCCTATAATAGCATCATGCTGTAGTGTGATATAGAACTCTGGTAGGGGTTCTATTCCCACACATGGCAGTTGTGGATGTTTTGTGTGTGTTTCTGTGTCTGTGTAGGGAGCAATGCATTTTAGGCTACTCACACGCAGTACAATTCAAATGCCCTACTTTAGCAATCCTGCTGATGTCATTCACTGTGAAATACACGTTTGAGGAAGGAGTACTCCAGTAATCTCCATGGTGCATCCTATAACTGCGTACTGCTGTAGTGTAATATACTAGTTAGGTAGGAGTTCTAATCCAGGACATGACAGGTATGTGTGTGTGTGTGTGTGTGTGTGTGTGTGTGTGTGTGTGTGTGTGTGTTTGTCATTCGTATCCTGTGTGGAGGTGGTTGTGAGTGTGTAACAACTGGACTCAATGTGGAGCGGGTTATATGATGGCCCTAGCATATATAGCAATATCCATCGATAACAGATGTGAAATAGCCGAGAGGCTGGGGTGCAACTCCATACCCCTACATGTGACATAAATGCCAGCTGAACTATGTTAGCAACCCTTGTATTAACCAGGGGCCACTCTCAACCCATGTCTCATATACACACACACTTGCCTAGGCAACACCCGCTATGTTGGTAGTACCCTGCATATTGCCCATGGTGTGATTGCAGTGGGCTACAGGGGGCATGGCACCCTGTCCATCAGTCCAATAGGCATGTACATGCTGACAATGCACCCCCACCCTGTTCCCCACTGGACACGTGCAACACCTGTGGTGCCAGCAAATGTGACCCACAAAGGACATACCATGCCTGAAACACAAGCCCTGTATGGACAGATGCCATTTGACACCAGGGAATACCGGTATCATGCTATAAATGTAGGGGCAAGGCCAACTTGCTGCCATTAACAGTTCCCACCACATGAGGCCAGAACTGGCACATCTGATAATCTGTGTACACAACATTGGCCAGATACCCCAGGTGCAGTACCACATGTCACTGTACATGCATGTGGGAGTTGTGCACATCCCAGACACCATCCATGTTATGGACTAAGGAACACATACATGGTAAGCAATGTACAGCATTGGCCACATGCAATAGTCACCCAGGTGAAATGATGGTGAATACAATACCCACCTGTGTGGGCAAATCCCAAAACTACACCCCTGAGCCACAATGCAGACCATTGTCATGTGGCCTGATGCCAAGGTATACCCATCACCTAGCCTTGTATAGCCATCTGGCACCATTGACCACTACACACCCGTGAAGCAATGCACCCATGCCTATCAGTACTAGCACCCATGTCTGTGTGAGTGTTGTATAATGAGTATGACCACATTCACACCCCCATTGGCATACTGAAGCATGCTGTCTGATGTCAGACACCTTCACATACCATTTGCACATATAACCTCCGTATGACCCCTGTGGTGCATGTGATACCTGGACAGTACTGTGTTGTGGCTGTCCCACTAGTGATGAGTTGTATTCCTGGCCCTGCCAGGTGTGTCAATGTGTGCCTGTCCCTGTGAGGGTGTGGCTGTGTTCACACTGACACCTGTTCATGCGGACAAGCACATGTACTACACCTGCCACGTAGCTACCATATCGATGTTGCAGATGTCACTCACCATCACATATACGTTCTGAGGGTTCCTCAACATGTAACCTATGTGGTGCATCCAATAACTGCATGGACATGTGATAGCACTACATAGTCATCAGGGGTTTGATACCCTGTACTGGTAGGTGTGTGACACAAACATGCTTATCATTTACTCTCCCAACCCACCCTCACTTATGTTTGCCTCTGTCTGCCTCTCTCACTCCCTCTCTGGTGGATGTGGAGACTTACACCTGCTTTGCTTAGGCAGCAGCATGTGTATTTTAAGTGATGCTCATGATCAGCTGATGGCCTCTGCACAAATTGCAGCCCTCCTCTAGCTGATTGCAAGTGGAACAGCTGTGGTAACATTCCCATAGCCAATTGTATGGAAACACACTCCAATATCTAGGAACATCTTGTTGGTGTTGGGTCTTTCATTCACTGTGAGCAGGAACTCGATCTGTTGTTTGGCAAACAGCATCTCAGATGGATTGGGGATTTACCTCTAACAACATACACTGTGAAATAGGCCAACAAACAAGAGGGGGATGTGCCTGACCTGACTATAGACTGTAAGTGCTGCTATACTGCATTTGGAGTAATCAATAAAAAGCGGATCGCAACCAGAACTTCTCGAAACTATTTATTAATCAAAAAACAATAAAACAATTATTCCTTCACTTAGCGCTTTCACCCGTTCACATCACGGGTTTCATCAGAGTGAAGAATTGTAACAGCAGCTACTTTAAATAGGTGAAACTGTCCAACAACATGAATTGATTAATTAACTCAGTAACAGTTAAGACAGCTGTCTTAAAAAATTGTGCAATGTTGAATAATAATTTTTATATATAAATACAATATTTTCAAAGAGTAATTTCCATAAAAAACATAGTTTGTATGTAAACATTGTATCCAATACATAGGGGCATACTCCCAGAATGTGACACATAAAATCCATACCATCTGTAGGAATACAGCATATAATCTCCTTTAAAAAAGCCCTTTGTGTTGTATGTATATGTGTGAAGGGAAGTGAATAAATAAATAAATAAATAAATAAATAAATAGATAGATACATAGGTCAATAGATAGTGTATATTTTGTCTTCCTTAAATAATTCTATAGAATTAATATAAAAATTAATAAATATTAATAAATATCTACTATTTGTATTAATATTAATAAACATATATTGATGTTAAAAATAGTGAATTTAACCTTAAACACTGTATATAACAAATGTATATGTATGTTACTTGTACAAATAATGTTAGACTAAATGTTGTAAGATTTTAATTTTAAATAACAAGCAATAGATGTGTTCGTTGATACCTGGCGGGTGACTTGCATTTAACCTCAACTGCCAGAGACACTCCTTCAATTCTAACAAGCTATTAACATCTCCTTCTTTAATACAATTTTGAGGTATTCTATCAATAACAAAAATAGAAATTTCTTAAAATGTGCAAGTTGTACTATGCATATAAAGAGAATTAGTGTTTTGTTTTTGATATCTCTGTTGTGTTCAGTAATTCTTTCCTAAGCTTCCTAATTGTTTTACCTATATAGTATGCCTGACAAGTCAAACAAGTGGCTAAATATACTACTAGTTTATTACAATTTACATGCCGGGACATCTAATAGTCCGATTAAAACCTTTTATAGTTGCATAAGGTCCATCATTTATGTATCTGCAACATCTACAGAAACCACATTTTCTCATTTGAGAATTTCTATGTACAGTTTCATTTTCAAAATAGTCCTTTAAATTTTTACCTCTACTAAAAACAATTGTAGCATCATTACCTATACAATTCACAATCTCTGTTTGATTGTTAAACAAATTCCTCCATGTCTCTTTTATACTTTCTGACATTGTTTTAATTATACTAGTGTAAGGTAAAACTAATGCACATTAATCTTTTAGGCCATTTTTATTGTTTTCCAGTTTGTTCTTACACATGCCATATTTTAATATAGGCTTGAAATTAATATATCTTTTTTATTTAACTTCCCTTTTAATTTGGTCAAGTGATTTATTAGGATAACCCCTGTCCACAAACATGTTTGATAGGATGTCTAACTGTTGAAAAAACTCCCCATCCTCACTAATAATCCTTGAAAGCCTCACCATTTGTCCCTTAACCAAATTGTACTTTTGGAAATAAGGGTGACAGCTTTTAAAATGAAGATAGGAGTTAGAAAATGTCTTTTTACGATAAATGTTCGATTCTATATTTCCTTTTGTTTTCCTAATTTTTATATCCAGATATTCACATCCTTCTTTACTAATATTGTATGTGAACTTAAAATGTAATAGTACTCTAAGTATGTAACAAATTCTTTCATCTCCTCCAGTGTACCTTTCCAAAACAACAAGATGTCATCCAAAATCTTAGATATATATCCACTTTGACCAAAACCTACTAGTGAAAACTTTTCTTTCTCCCACATGGCCAAGACTAAGTTCACAAGACAGATGCACACCTTGCACCCATTGCTACACCTGAACTTTGTTTGTAGTGTTCATTCAAACTGAAAAATTATTTTCGAGAACCATTTCCATAAGTTCTACCAATAATTTCCGTTTGTTGTACTAAAATTACCAAAATTATCTAAACTGGCCTCAAACAGTGTAATCCTTCTTCAAGATTACGAAAATAAGTTAACAATGTCTATTGTAACAATAAAGGTGTTTTCTAAGTCTGTCTTGTCTATTCTTTTAAATTCTCTAAGCAATTCCAAGAATCCTTCAATATGTGTTTAATGTTTTTACTACATCACAACAATTAATATCAATGTAGCGTGCTATTGCTTCAGTTTTAGATTGTTTGCTGACACTATAGGTCTGAATGGTGGATTTGAAGTGCTTTTGTGTATTTTAGGTATCCCAAATAAGGATGGGGTGTCGGATATTCCACTAATAAATAATCATATTCATCTTCGTAATACTACCTTCAATAAGCAAGCCATATAATAGCCAGTCAATCTTTGTTTTAGCATGTCATATCTTGAAACTGATAAGTAAGTGTCATCACTTAACATGTAAGTCATTTTGTGCTGGTAGTCCAAATTGTTCATAATCACTACCCCACCCCTTTGTCTGGTTTCATAATTCTTAAATCATTGGACATACTTAATTTCTAAGACAGTTTCTGCTACTGTTAAGTTGTCCTCTGTTAGATGTGTTTCCTTCCATGCTTTTCTTATTTGTATTTCACATAGCATTTCAAAAGGTGAATAACAGGATTACTAGGTGGTATGAAACTTGACCTTTTAGTAAAATTCTAGTTTCTGTTGTCAGATCAGTGTCAGTCTTACTTTTAAAAAACATTTTCAAATTTAATAGTCTAACATAAATTTTAAATTTAACAAAACATTCCGATGTCTACTTTAAAATTAGGAATAAATTTAAAACCTTTTTAAAAGTGATACATCGTTTCCACTTAATGGTCTTTCTGTATAGTTATATAAAATCCACCATCTAAAATAATGTCACATTTTAAATCGTTAACGTTCTGTGTTAAAAACTTCATCACTACTATTCAAATCCCTAAAAAGAAAAATATCAATTTCACACATATTTGTCAATATTTGAGAGTTTTCATTCAGTGAGCTTTGTGCTCTATCCTTGAATTTTTCAACTTCGTCATCATTTGTTTTGTCAACACAACTTTCAGCTTCATTTTCCCTGTTATCAGTTTCTAAAACCAATTTTTTGTTATTGTTTAGTATTCCTGCCTGAATCTCTTCCTGTAATTTTGCTGTGCATATCCGCCTTGCCCTCGGTAATGCTCCTTCAAGTTCGATCTAAGGGCAGGCTCTTCTAAAAAATGTTCATCTTCTAAATTTATCTGTTCTTCCTGAACTCCAGTGTTCCTTCCAAATTCTGTTCTAAGCATCATATTGTTGTTATTGTGTGTCACATTGTTGTCATTATGACTACCATTGACATTATAAATGTTATTCCCTGTTCTCCTAAAAAGGAGTTTGTAATCCTTAAAATGACAGTATGCTTTGTTACATGAGTAGTCGTTAGTATCTCTCTGCAATTTTTCGTTTTTGTTTTCCAAACCTTTGCTAACATATCTGTTAGTTTCCACTAAAATGTTGTCAAATTTACCCTTGTTGTATTCGAATAATAAGTCATTTCTTATACTATTGTCTAGTCTAGTTAGTTCAACATTTAACTTAGCTAGTTTAACATTGTTATTTCTGATAATAAGTTTCATCAATTGTTTACCCGTGTTGTCAAATATATCTGTAAGTTCATTGAACAATTCATTGTCTTTTTCAAAACCAAACGGTACCTTAAAAACCCTGAGGGACGGGGGTGTTGGCGTTCTACATTTTGATTTCAACATTCCACAATTGGATGAGGTACTTTCTATTCCTCGTTTTG
The DNA here is from genome assembly GCF_019279795.1 of Protopterus annectens. NCBI lineage: Eukaryota > Metazoa > Chordata > Ceratodontiformes > Protopteridae > Protopterus > Protopterus annectens. The sequence continues at coordinate 1,124,658,684 of NC_056733.1, forward strand.
GACAAACACATACTGGTCATGACACGGAATCGTTACAAAAGCAACTAGAAGATTTTGGCAAAATTTTGGGGAAATACAAAGCACTACAAATGGACAACGTTTATTTAGAAAGATCTTTGGAACTCAACCAGGTACCCAAAGGACTCAGGGTTTTTAAGGTACCGTTTGGTTTTGAAAAAGACAATGAATTGTTCAATGAACTTACAGATATATTTGACAACACGGGTAAACAATTGATGAAACTTATTATCAGAAATAACAATGTTAAACTAGCTAAGTTAAATGTTGAACTAACTAGACTAGACAATAGTATAAGAAATGACTTATTATTCGAATACAACAAGGGTAAATTTGACAACATTTTAGTGGAAACTAACAGATATGTTAGCAAAGGTTTGGAAAACAAAAACGAAAAATTGCAGAGAGATACTAATGACTACTCATGTAACAAAGCATACTGTCATTTTAAGGATTACAAACTCCTTTTTAGGAGAACAGGGAATAACATTTATAATGTCAATGGTAGTCATAATGACAACACGAATGTGACACACAATAACAACAATATGATGCTTAGAACAGAATTTGGAAGGAACACTGGAGTTCAGGAAGAACAGGTAAATTTAGAAGATGAACATTTTTTAGAAGAGCCTGCCCTTCGGAGATCGGAACGCTTGAAGGAGCGTTACCGAGGGCAAGGCGGATATGCACAGCAAAATTACAGGAAGAGATTCAGGCAGGAATACTAAACAATAACAAAAAATTGGTTTTAGAAACTGATAACAGGGAAAATGAAGCTGAAAGTTGTGTTGACAAAACAAATGATGACGGTTGAAAATTCAAGGATAGAGCACAAAGCTCACTGAATGAAAACTCTCAAATATTGACAAATATGTGTGAAATTGATATTTTTCTTTTTAGGGATTTGAATAGTAGTGATGAAGTTTTTTTAACACAGAACGTTAACGATTTAAAATGTGACATTATTTTAGATGGTGGATTTTCGGTATATAACTATACAGAAAGACCATTAAGTGGAAACGATGTATCACTTTTTAAAAAAGGTTTTAAATTTATTCCTAATTTTAAAGTAGACATCGGGAATGTTTTGTTAAATTTAAAAATTTATGTTAGACTATTAAATTTGAAAATGTTTTTTAAAAGTAAGACTGACACTGATCTGACAACAGAAACTAGGAATTTTACACTAAAAAGGTCAAGTATTTTCATACCACCTAGTAATCCTGTTATTCACCTTTTTGAAATGCTATGTGAAATACAAATAAGAAAAGCATGGAAGGAAACACATCTAACAGAGGACAACTTAACAGTAGCAGAAAGAAACTGTCTTAGAGAATTAAGTATGTCCAATGATTTAAGAATTATGAAACCAGACAAAGGGGGTGGGGTAGTGATTATGAACAATTTGGACTACCAGCACAAAATGACTTACATGTTAAGTGATGACACGACTTACTTATCAGTTTCAAGATATGACATGCTAAAAGCTTACACAAAGATTGACTGGCTATTATATGGCTTGCTTATTGAAGGTAGTATTACGAAAGATGAATATGATTATTTATTAGTGGAATATCCGATTACCCCATCCTTATTTGGGATACCTAAAATACACAAAAGCACTTCAAATCCACCATTCAGACCTATAGTGTCAGCAAAACAATCTAAAACTGAAGCAATAGCACGCTACATTGATATTAATTGTTGTGATGTAGTAAAAAACATTAAACACATATTGAAGGATTCTTGGAATTGCTTAGAGAATTTAAAAGAATACGACAGGACAGACTTAGAAAACACCTTTATTGTTACAATAGACATTGTTAACTTATTTTCCGTAATACCTCTTGAAGAAGGATTGCGACTGTTTGAGGCCAGTTTAGATAATTTTGGTAATTTTAGTACAACAAAACGGAAATTATTGGTAGAACTTATGGAAATGGTTCTCGAAAATAATTTTTTTCAGTTTGCGAATGAACACTACAAACAAAGTTCAGGTGTAGCAATGGGTGCAAGGTGTGCACCTGTCTACGCGAACTTAGTCTTGGCCATGTGGGAGAAAGAAAAAGTTTTCACTAGTAGGTTTTGGTCAAAAGTGGATATATATCTAAGATTTTTGGATGACATCTTGTTGTTTTGGAAAGGTACACTGGAGGAGATGAAAGAATTTGTTACATACTTAGAGAGTACTACTACATTTTTAAAGTTCACATACAATATTAGTAAAGAAGGATGTGAATATCTGGATATAAAAATTAGGAAAACAAAAGGAAATATAGAATCGAACATTTACATTTTCTAACTCCTATCTTCATTTTAAAAGCTGTCACCCTTATTTCCAAAAGTACAATTTGGTTAAGGGACAAATGGTGAGGCTTTCAAGGATTATTAGTGAGGATGGTGAGTTTTTTCAACAGTTAGACATCCTATCAAACATGTTTGTGGACAGGGGTTATCCTAATAAATTACTAGACCAAATTAAAAGGGAAGTTAAAGAAAAAAGATATATTAATTTCAAGCCTATATTAAAATATGGCATGTGTAAGAACAAACTGGAAAACAATAAAAATGGCCTAAAAGATTCATGTGCATTAGTTTTACCTTACACTAGTAACATTAAAACAATGTCAGAAAGTATAAAAGAGACATGGAGGAATTTGTTTAACAATCAAACAGAGATTGCAAATTGTATAGGTAATGATGCTACAATTGTTTTTAGTAGAGGTAAAAATTTAAAGGACTATTTTGAAAATGAAACTGTACATAGAAATTCTCAAATGAGAAAATGTGGTTTCTGTAGATGTTGCAGATACATAAATGATGGACCTTATGCAACTATAAAAGGTTTTAATCGGACTATTAGATGTCCCGGGCATGTAAATTGTAATACGAAACTAGTAGTATATTTAGCCACTTGTTTGACTTGTCAGGCATACTATATAGGTAAAACAATTAGGAAGCTTAGGGAAAGAATTACTGAACACAACAGAGATATCAAAAACAAAAAAAACACTAATTCTCTTTATATGCATAGTACAACTTGCACAGATTTTAAGAAATTTCTATTTTTTGTTATTGATAGAATACCTCAAAATTGTATTAAAGAAGGAGATGTTAATAGCTTGTTAGAATTGAAGGAGTGTCTCTGGCAGTTGAGGTTAAATGCAAGTAACCCGCCAGGTATCAACGAACACACATCTATTGCTTGTTATTTAAAATTAAAATCTTACAACATTTAGTCTAACATTATTTGTACAAGTAACATACATATACATTTGTTATATACAGTTTTTAAGGTTAAATTCACTATTTTTAACATCAATATATTTTTATTAATATTAATACTAATAGTAGATATTTATTAATATTTATTAATTTTTATATTAATTTCTATAGAATTATTTAAGGAAGACAAAATATACACTATCTATTGACCTATGTATCTATCTATTTATTTATTTATTTATTCACTTCCCTTCACACATATACATACAACACAAAGGGCTTTTTTAAAGGAGATTATATGCTGTATTCCTACAGATGGTATGGATTTTATGTGTCACATTCTGGGAGTATGCCCCTATGTATTGGATACAATGTTTACATACAAACTATGTTTTTTATGGAAATTACTCTTTGAAAATATTGTATTTATATATAAAAATCATTATTCAACATTGCACAATTTTTTAAGACAGCTGTCTTAACTGTTACTGAGTTAATTAATCAATTCATGTGGTTGGACAGTTTCACCTATTTAAAGTAGCTGCTGTTACAATTCTTCACTCTGATGAAACCCGTGATGTGAACGGGTGAAAGCGCTAAGTGAAGGAATAATTGTTTTATTGTTTTTTGATTAATAAATAGTTTCGAGAAGTTCTGGTTGCGATCCGCTTTTTATTGCTTACTAGTTTTCAGTTCTCTTGTTTCGTGAGTGGCATTTGGAGTAATGTTGGTTTAACAGGGTGTGTGTGGATATGGCTGTCCTACATGTTTTAATACCTGGCATGTCAGTGCTATGTTTATGAGGGAACCCCCATCTGTAGGGTTATCTGCAGACTGGGCAGTGTGTGGTGCCTTTTGTTTCATGTGTTACCCACAGAGCACCTATCTGTGAACTGCAGAAGGTAGTGTGAGGATTGCAGTCTGTAGGTGGTGACAGCCATGAAATTTACTGACTTCATATCCCCCGTAGGACATATGTTGCAACAAACCCTGTTAGAACAGTAAATGTATGAGGTTATCACAGCAACATGTCAATACTGGCCCTGTGTATGTGCCTCCAGCTACAACCCTGTCAACCTTTGTGCATATGTCATGCAGTAAGGGGTGCATATGTGCTGTACACCATAATTAGTGACATCATATCTGATAACAAGCCAGTGAGATATCAGACTGCTTACACGTGTTATATATAGTAGGGGTTATATCTGATGACATAACCTGGACATTCTGTGGTTGTGTGTACAGTACTGTGGTCTGTGTACTTATGGTGATTGTCAACAGTGTGTGTATTGTTAATATGTACCTTGGCCTGTGTACAGACTGTGGTAGATTTCATTATTCTTGATCCTGTTCTATCTGATGTTATATGCTGCTCCACTGTATGTTACCCTATTGGCTTACATGTTTGTTGGGCCATATACGCACATGTCCCATACCACAGACAGGCATCGGACCACACTGTGTAGTGGCACAGTATATGTAGGGTTAGTATGTGAGTGGCACATATGAGGTTGGTGTCGAACAGATAGTCCATATATTGTAATATTATGCTAGCTTACCATATGTGGCTGTGGCTGTGTTCACATTGGTTGTGGTTATGCACTTTCACACAGGTGTCTGTTAGTCTGTGCTGTGACATGCCTGTAGAGCCTGCTGTCTATGTAGGTACATGTGTATTACCCCATAGGAAATGTAGGCCAGTGTTGAGCCAGTTTGCCTGTACCCTGCACAGTGCTTTGTTACATGCCTAGCAGCTTAGTGTACTTACCCAGTGAGATGTAATGTCCAGATACTTGCCAGATGTACTGCTGCCGGGCAACCATAACAGTCATGTATGTCAGACAGAGCAGTGGGATGCTGTACAAATGTATGTCAGTAGCTAGTGGGTAGTATGTGGCCATGTCACCTCTGTGCCAGCAGTTATTATGTGGCAAGACAGACAGGGGTGTGGGAATGCATAACATATGCGGGAAAATGTATGCCAGTAGTTACATGTTATATCCATCTACTTGGCTGTTAACATCTACATTGTCAGGAGTGGTCCACATGTCTTGCACTAAGGGGTTATGTGTATACCTCTGAACTGTCCAGAGTGTGTCAGACTGTCCACATATATTGGCCAATATCTCTGCTGTTGTCCACAGGAGCATTAAATGCTAGTAGTAGTTACTGTACTATGATGTCCTTAGGATGTCTCTCAGTAGCCAATGGCGCACATGTTAAAAGCAGATGTGACCTCCCACACACACCATGTCTGTGAAGACAATTCCTATTGCAGTAGCAATAGTCTGCAAATATACCTGCTATACATAACTGACATCCCTTTGCACTATGAAGTTGGGACTATAAGGGCTGAGGTAGGGCTACACTCCATGTTCAGGACATATGGTGAAGATATATGTATATATAATTATCCAGATATCTATATAGATACATACACATATACATATCAACATACATAGATGGATATGTATATGTACATAGATATACATATAAACACCCAGATATATACATATACAGGGTAATATATGTCTACACATATACAGATAGAGATACATATGTACATATACATATGGATATCTACATATGTATTGACAGTAGTAGGTATATCTGAATAGATATGTATGCACATATAGTTATTGATATCTACATATATACCAACATAACTAGGCATATCTGTACACATAGGATGTGCATACATATATAGCTATATATACATATGTTTATATATACATATACGTATATCTATATATACATATAGCTATATATTCATATATGTATATGGGAGTGCTACAGAATCCTGAAAGCCCAAACTCCTGAAGACCAAACTCTTCAGACCAAACTCCTGAAGGTTACAAATCCTGAAAACTTAGACACCTGAAAACTCAACATCCTGAAAACACACAGGATACCAACACGTAGCCCCCCAAACATCTCCAACGCCCAAGTGAGAACTGCTCTCTCCAAAGCAAAAAACACAGCATCCATGGGACCTGATGGTGTCCCCGGCTGTGTGCTCCACGAACTCAACGAGGAATTAAACCCACAGCTAGGACAGCTGTTTAATCATAGTCTTACCTCTGGATACGTACCCAGGGAGTGGCGCACTGCAACTGTGGTCCCACTTCACAAAGGCGGTGCCTCCACCGACCCTGGAAATTACCGGCCCATTAGCTTGACAAGCCTTATCTGCAAAGCCATGGAGAGGATCATAATGGACCTCATAAATAAAGACATAGGAAATTTGCAGACTTTGGATCCATCCCAGTTTGGCTTTGTCAAAGGCAGATCATGCCTTCTAAACTTGGTTGACTTTTGAAACAGTCACCAAAGCCATTGATGAGGAAAGGCAGTCCATACAGCCTACCTCGATCTGGCGAAGGCCTTCGATACAATACCCCACTGGTATCATTAAAAACTCATCAGCTTAAATGTTAACCCATACATCACAAGATGGGTTGCAAACTGGCTGAGTGACAGAACCCACAGGGTCAGAGTTGCTGGCGCCATGTCAGACTCAAAGCCTGTCACAAGTGGTGTACCACAGGGCTCAGTCCTGGGCCCACTCTTGTTTGGCATCTACTTTTCCGAAGTACAAGCAAACACAGGAGGGTTATGGCTGACAAAGTTTGCAGATGGCTGCAAACTGGGCGCCATAGTAGAAAACACATCTGACACAGATATCCTTCAGAAGGGTCTCACAGAAACGGATAACTGGTGCCAGAGCCATGGCCTAAAGTTAAATGCCAAAAATGCATAGTCATACCCTTCGAAAAACAAGGTTACCCCTAGCTACCAAATAGGTGGCAATCCACTGAGCACAGAAGAAGTTATCAGGGACCTGGGGACCCAGGTTGATAGTAGTCTGTCATTCGACACCCATGTAGCTAAAGTAGTTAGGAAGACCTTCTACATTGCCCACCTTATCATGAAGGGATTCTCATCTAGATCAAGGGAGGTCATAGTCTCCCTATACTCATCACTCATCAGACCAATGATTGAGTACAATGCCCCATTCGAATGTATCTGACCCGACACTTGCAGCAGCTGGAGAGGCCACAAAAGTTCCTCACCAAAAGGATAAAGGGTCTCAAACATCTGTCCTATGCTGCCCGACTGAAAGAACTCCAGCTCTATTCAGTCACCGCTTGCTCAGAGGTGACCTTTGCCTAACATACAAGGCCATGTCAAACCCAGATTTGATGAATATGCTTCACCTCAAAAATCTAGATCCATCAGAGCCACAAGGGCGAGAGACTTAAACCTCGACACGGCTATTAATAGGACGTGCTGGAGGGATAGATTCATCACCCAAAGACTCCCTATGCTGTGGAATAAAATCCCGGTATATGTGAGGCAGAGCACCTCGCTGGCCTTGTTCAAGAGAAATCTTGACCAATGGATGGGAGATCGCAGATATACCCCAGGGATTACCTCAGTGTCACTGCTCGACAGAGGCACAGCAAAATAATGGGTATAGTTCCCCATACTAAAGGGGTGGCGTAAGCCACAAAACTATGGGCTAGGCTTGTAAATGCCCTCGGGCAGATAGCCTAGTATGAACCTATGAACCTATGAACCTATTATATTCCAGCACAAGTACATACAGAAACAAATAAAACACAATCCATATTACTCTTCTCCAAGTATAATCAGTGGGGCATGCCCCCTTGTACCCCCCATGTGGGGGGCTGTGCCCCCCACACCCCCTGTCACTTAAATATATCAACTCCAATATTGCACTTAGTGTACTAGAGTGCAATATCAGCATTGCTATATTTGTGTAGCAGGGGGTGTAGGGGGTGCATGGGGGCTTGGCCCCCTGCATATAGTGGAAGAGTAATATATTTCTGTAGGGTGGGAGGATGGCATAATGGTTAAGGTATTTACCTTAAAGACACAAGGTGCAGGGTTTGATTCTCACATGGGGTAACTGGCTAGGCTTCAAATGGCCCAAAAGGGCAGTTAGCCTAGTACTAACCTATGAACCTATGAACCTATGAACCTATGAACTTGTGCTAGAATATAGTAAGTGTTGGTATCCTGTGTGTTTACAGGGTTTTGTGTTTCCAAGATTCAGAGTGTTCAGGCGTTTGGGTTTTCAGGAGTTTGGTCTCAGGAGTTTGATCTTCAGGATGTTGGGCTTTCAGGAGTCTGTAGCACTTATATATATATATATATATATATATATATATATATGTGTGTGTGTGTGTGTGTGTGTGTACATATGGAGAGATGTACTCATGGCCATATATATGTAGCACATTATATATGTAGCACTATACAGATGTGTATACAGACATATGTATGAGTATACATGTGTATGTAGATGTAGACATATATAGATCTATTATATATATATATATATATATATATATATATATATATATATATATATATATATATATATATATATATATATATATTTATACAACCATACTCCTGTCATGAGTAAACCTCACGGTTGGGTATACCCTCCCAGATGTATCTCACAGTATGTATCTGCTATGTGTACATTATGATAAAGCAACATATGTGATGCAACAATCATATAACTAACAAGGACTGCACAATTTAGGAACTAAAGGCAATTGTTCAATACTACTCAATATGTGTATTGACAGCTATATTGGTAAAACAATAGCTGTATTCATAGTGGTTATGGCATAGTGGTTAAGCGCTGTGACTTCAGTGTGCAGGGTCCTGGGTTCAAGGCTTGTAAGGGCTGTTTATTTTGTTGCTGTGCAGAAAGGGCTGTTGGATACAGAGTGATTAATGCACTTTTGAGCAGTTGTAAGTGGGTTTGCATGGAGGTAAGCACTTCCGGTTACAGTTTCTTATACTAAGTTAGCTTCTAAATTGCTTAACCTGTGTAGGCATTGCTTACCCCTGTGCAAACAGGTATTAAACTTGCTTACTGCTGCTTAAAAGTGCTTACTCCCGCTTACCCCATGCTAATTTCTTTAAAAGAAAAGAAAAAAAGGTTGATAAGAAAGTGGTAAAAAAGGGGCACAAAGAGGGAAAGACAGTAGAGAAAATAGCTAGGGATGTGCAGGAAGGGTGAAGGGAAGGTCCATTGCTGCCCATTTCTTCTACAGCAACAGCTGTGCATATACACTGAATTTGGAGGTAGATTTGGACACTCAAACCCCTAAGAGAGTGGTGAGGGCAACAATAATATGTTTTGATGCCAATTAGACCTGATTACATGTGTCCAGTGGACACATATGAGAAATGGACAGCTATGTATGGGACGTGATTTTTTTGTGGGAACAGATTGTCCATTTTTATTTTTTTTTACGGTGAGACTGGGATGTTGGGGAGGAGTAGTAGGTATATTTTGGGAGGTAGGTTGGGTAGGTTAACAGACAAGACAAACAAGACGCATACAGGGGCAGTATATGACACATGTGGGGGGGTAAACACCTTGATGGGGAGGGGTGTTGGGAAATTGGAATCCCATGAGCCCTCTAGAGGAACCAGTGGGACTGGGTCACCACCCAGGGGCAGTTACTACTGCACCTTGACAGCCCTGATCGTGGCTGTGCTAGGGGCTGAGTTGCAGAGCCAGACTGTTGCTCTAGTTGTGACACGTGGCCCTCGAGCTGGCATCAAAGATCACTAAGCTGCTGGTTGAGCTCTCTACGCACCACGACCCGGACCTGGGGATGGGTGACAGGTACCTGTCCATACCCACTCTCAGGGGGAGTGAGCCCCATCCCCTGAGGCAGTTCCACCTGATTTGTTGCTTTATCCAAATGTCTGCCTGCTTCTTTTTCTTATTAACACACACTCACTGATCTTTTGTATCAGCCTAGGCTTCCTGACCCCCTCCCCCCACAACACCCTGTGCAAGTGATGACTTGGAACAGCTAGTCAATACCCCCACAAGAGGTGATATCTTGGACTTGGCATTAACCAACGTGAGTAATCACTGCAGCATCCCTACAGTATCATCCATCCTGGTAAGATACAACCACAAAGCAGTCACTTTCAAAGTCACCATCTCCCTCAATCTCCCTATAGCTAGGATAAGACATAAAAACTTCTCCAAAGCTGATTACAGCCTCCTGAGGGATGGTATAAACAGCTTCACAGCTCCCTCCCCCTCTATAGGAACTGGCACCAATAGCCAAAACTATACCAAAGCACTATACGACCATTTATATAGATGCATGGAATCAGGAATACCAACAGGACTAAATCATTCTCCTCAAGGAAGAGTAAACCTATCTGATGGGCATCTGTAATAAATAAACTCTATAACAAAAGGAAAGAATTGCTGTCCAAGACCAAGAAGGAGCAGGTGCACAATTGGAAGCAATGTCTCCTTAGCTTGAACAAGCAAATAAGAGCACTAGTGAAATCCTCACTTCGAGTCCAAATTGGTCACATCTACTAGAGACAATCATAAGGCCTTCTTCACATATGTTCGCACCCTCAAAGGAAGCACCCAGATCTGTTCAGAACCTGTGGTCAAGGACACCACATATACAAATGCTGTAGATATAGCAAACTTGCTAGCTGACAGATTGTGAAAACTTTACCCATCTGTTCCCCCCATCACTAAATCAGGACATCTCAGTAGCTGCCCCCTTCTCCTTATATCTAGGGAACAGGTCATCACTGCTCCCTCAAAGGCAAAAAATACAGCCTCCATGGGACCCGATAACATCCCAGGCTGCATCTTACATGAACTCAGGCAAGAACTTACACCATTAAGCACCCTATTTAACCAAAGTCTGAGTACTGGCTTCATACCAGCTGAGTGGAGGACAGGCACTGTCATCCCTTTACACAAATATATATATCCGATCCAGAAAATTATAGACCCATCAGCCTAAGTAGCCTGATCTGAAAGGCCATGGAATGGATTATCATGGACCTCATTAACAAGGACATTGGCAACCTCCAAACACTTGATCCCACACAGTTTGGCTTCATCAAGGGGAGGTCATGTCTGCTAAATTTGGTTGACTTCTTTGAGACAGTTACAAAAGCCATGGACGAGGGGAAGATGGTGCACACTGCCTACCTTGACCTGGCCAAGCCTTTGATGGTATTCACCACTCGGGCATAATAGATAAACTCTCTCAACTAGGCATCAATCCATATGTTACCAGATGGGTAGCAAACTAGCTCACTGGTAGAACCCATGTAGTCAAAATAGGGGAAGCCACCTCAAGCAGTAGACCCGTAACAAGTGGTGTACCCCAGGGTTCGGTCTTGGGGCCTCTGTTATTTGGGATATATTTTCTAAGGTGCAGGCCAAAACCAGTGGGCTATGGCTGACCAAGTTTGCAGATGACTGCAAGCTGGGTGCTGTCATCAATTCTCCTGGTGATGTGGACATCCTCCGAGAGGTTCTCACTCAGACAAATGACTGGTGCCAGAAACATGGCCTCAAGCTGAAAACCAAATAATGCATTACCATCTCCTTTGAGAAGAGTGATGTCCCCACAAATTATCACATTAATAATCTCCTAAGCATGCAATCAGTCGTAAGGCATTTGGGCACCCAGGTTGATAGCAACCTGACTTTTGACTACCATAGGTTCATAGGTGGGTTCATATGTAGGCACAAGACTATTTGCCCTAGGTCCTGTATAAGCTTAGCCAAAAAGATACCCTGGTTTTCGCCACCCAAGAAAATTATTTTCCTGTACCACTCTCAAGCAGAGCCACAGAAGTGATCCCGGGGGTGAATTTCCTATTTCCCATCAAATCATCAAGAGTGCTAATGAGGTGCTTTGTTTGATATAGATAGGTACTTTGTTCCAGAGTATGGGAAGTCTCTGGGATAGGAATCTATCCCTCCAGCATGTTCTGTTTATTGTGGTGACAAGGTTTAGGTCACTAGAGCATGTAGCTCAGAGGAATTCGGATTTCTTTAAGTGGAGCATGTCCAACAGCCCTGGGTTTGACATAGCTTTGTATGTTAGGCAGAGATCACCTCTGAGTAGGCGATATGTGACGGAGTAAAGCTGGAGATTTTTAAGACGGTCTGCATAGGGCATCTGTTTGAGGCAGGTAATCCTCTTTGTGAGGTATTTCTGCAGTCTTTCTAGTTATTTTAGATGTCTTGTGAGGTACATACCAAAAGGGGCATTGTACTCTATAATGGGTTTAATGAATGATGAGTAGAGGGGAACAATGACCTCTTTTTTCCTGGATGAGAAACCTTTTGTGATGAGGTGTGCCACGTAGAAGGATTTCCTGACTACTGTGGCGATGGGATTATTAAAGGAGCGATTACTGTCCACCTGTGTCCCAAGGTCTCTTATCACACTTTTGATGTTAAGTTTACTACCGCCTATGTGGTAGTTCATTGGTACAGAGTTTTTACCAAAGGGGATGGCAATGCACATTTTGGCATTGAGCTTGAGGCCCTGGCTTTGACATCAGGCATCTGTCTCAGTGAGACCCTTTTGTAGGATGTCCACATCGTTAGGAGTTTTGATTATGGCTCCTAGTTTGCAGTCATCTGCGAACTTCATTAGCCAAAGACCATCTGTGTTAGCCTGTACTTCAGAGAAGTAGATACCAAACAGGAGAGGACCCAGGACTGAACCCTGTGGTACTCCACTTGTCACTGGTCTGAAGTTGGATTTGGATTCTGCTACTTTCACAGTGTGGGTTCTGTCAGTGAGCCATTTGGCAACCCATCTTGTGACATAGGGATTTATACCTAGTTTAGTGATTTTATCTATAATTCCAGAGTGGGGGATTGTGTTGAAAGCCTTGGCAAGCTCTAGATAGGCTGTGTGAACCACCTTACCCTCATCTACTGCTTTGGTGACTGCTTCAAAGAAGTCTATCAGGTTTAGGAGACATGATCTGCCTTTTACAAACCTGAACTGGGTGGGGTCCAGAGTTTGGAGATTACCACTGTCTTTGTTTATAAGTTCCATGATGATATGTTCCATGGCCTTGCAGACCAGGCTTGTCAGGCTAATGGGGCAGTAGTTCCTGGGGTCCATGTTGGCTCCCACTTTGTGGAGTGGGATAACCATTGCTGTGTGCCATTCAGTGGGCACAAAGCCTGAGGTGAGGCTATGATTGAACATGGTACTTAGATGGGGTGCCAGTTCACTCTGTAGTACGTGTAGAATGCAGCCTGAGATGTTGTCAGGTCCCATGGATGCTGTGTTCTTGGCTTTGGAGAGTGTGTTTTTTTACCTATGTAGCCGTGATTACAGGAACTTTGCATTCTTCCAGTATAGAGATGGGCCCTTTAGGGGGTGGGGGTGGGGGAGTAAAGTTAGCATTGAACCTATCTGCCAGGATGTTAGCAATATCAGTTGGTTCTGTATATTTAGTGCCATTGTGCTGTAACCCAGAGCAGATCTGAGTGTTACCATTGAGATTCTTGACATAGCTATAGAATGTTTTGTAGTTGTCTTTAGAATCAGTGGCAATTTTGTTTTCGTAACTAGCTTTGGAGGATTTTATGAGGGATCTCAGCTTCTTACTGAGGCTGACCAGGGAGTTCCTCCAATCATGGGATTTTACTCTTTTTTGCAACAGTTTCTTTCCTCTGTTGTAGAGTTTGTTTACGGCAGAGGACCACCAGATTGGCTTCATTTTTTTGAAGGATAGCATCTTAGTTCTGTTAGGGATAGCATGATCCATGCACTTGTGTAAGTGATTATAAAGTGCAATTTTGTAGGATTCAGCAGTCGTACCTTTATTGTCCGTCTGCATGGGTGTCATGAAGTTTTCCACTTCTGTCTTAAGAAGCATGAAGTTGGCTTTGGAGAATTTTTTTACGGTAGTTTCCCTAATGGGGGGGTGGGGATGGGATGTGGATGTCTAGGGTGATTAGCTTGTGCTTGGATCTGACCAATGAGGAATTGCCCTTTGGTGTGGAACACCGGTCACCTATGTTGGTAATGACCATGTCTAGGATATTGCTGCCCCTGGTGGGAGTGTGGATAAGTTGATCCAAGGCATTGGAATTTATGAATTCCAGAAAATGTTGAGCAAAAGAGTTGGTACATGAGTAGTTTTCCCAGTTAATGGTGGGGTAGTTGAAATCATCCATTATTAGGGTGTTGGGTTGTACACTAACATTTTCCAGTGTATCTAGAAATGAGGAGTGGGAATCCTGGGGCATGGTGGGAGATCTGTAGCAAGCTACAATTTGGATTGCCGTCCTGCCCAGAGTTAGTTGCACTTGGATAATCTCGGATACATTATGCTGAGCAACTAGCCTGGAGATGGATGGGACATATGTTGCTTCCATTGTACGGAAAGCCTTCTACATGGCCCATCTCATAATTAAGGATATCTCATCCAGGGACAAAGAGGTCATAACATCTCTGTATTCTTCCCTTATAAGGCTCATTATTGAGGTTATTATTGAGTACAACGTTCTTTTCAGCATGTACCTCGCAAAGCACATACAGCAGCTGGAGAGACCACGAGGTTTCTCACCAGGAAAATCCAGGGCTTCAAACATCTATCATACACATATATGCTAAAGCCCTATCCATCTACTCAGTTTCATACAGACTCCTCAGAGGTGACTTCTGTCTGGCATATAAGGTGATCATGGACCGCACCTTGATGGGACTGCTGCATATCCGCAAGTCAAGCTCCACTTGAGTAACCAGCACACGCGGCCTCAACATGATCTGTGACATCAACAAGACTTGTTTGCAGGACAGATTTGTGTCTCAGAGACTCCTCCATCTATGGAATAGACTCCCTCTCCACTTCAAGCAGAGCACCTCTTTACCCCTTTTTAAGTGCAACCTGGATAACTGGATGGGAAACAGAAAAAAATACCCCTGGGATTCCACCCTTGTCCCTGCTGGACATTGGCATTGGGTGCTGATTTGTCTAAACATGGTCTAAACTCTTGGCTAGGCTTATAAGGCCTCAGAGCCAATAGCCCAGTTACCCTCTATGATCCTATAATCCTGTGATCCTATGATAACTGTGCCATATCCCTGTTTTCTGACGTTTGGATTCAGGGATACATAAGCTTTGTGTTTGATGCTCAGGGTGCATAGCTGACTTAGTGCTTAGTATATCTGCATGATGATGAACTGGTAATTGTACTTTTGACTTATATTAACCTTAGAAAGTAAGAAACTAGATAGCATCAAAATTTTCCATCTTTATTGTTATTGATCTTGTGAGGGATGTGAAGTCTGAAACTGCAATGTGTATCATTACTTTCTAACTTCTCTCTTTAATGATTTTCCACTACAAACATATGGTGCTAAACAGAGGGCATACAGTGATCATCAGTACTTTTGAGAGGTATGATTGTGTGAATCTTTGATGCTTAAGGCCTACTACTCAGTAATGGAAACATATAAGTCAAATAAGTTACATTTTAAGGTAATTTCTGTACAAATCTCCCACCTTTTACTTGCTCGCACTACCAAGTAATGAAATACAAGGGTGTGTCACTAATTCATATTATCACACAATACCTTGTAAATCCAGTAATTGCAACAGTTTTAGTTCAGGGCTGAATCTGTCTGATGCAAGTAGTACACAGCCAATACATGGGGAGGTAAAGGTTGTGAGAGTTGCCTGGCATCAATGTTACTATATGTATCTGCATAGGAGGAAGGTTTTAGGCCCTTAGGTGGTGAGTGAGTGTGCTATGTGTTGTCTTTTAGCCAATGTGAGGGCATATTGAGCATACTTATGTCTGCCTACAACCACAACAGTTGGTGGTTCCCTCTCTGACTCCTCATCTGCATGTGGCTGTGGTGACCTTGGCATTGGTGGTGGGATGTGCGCTCCTTCCACTTGCTGATACAGCTGAAGCTGTTTTCTTAGGATGATGCTGTGTAGCATGGCACATACTGTGAATATTTCAGTACATGTCCATGGATTGTACTGCAGGGCTCCTCCCAGATATATCTAGACACTGGAACCATGACTTCAGCAGCCCAAACGCATGCTCTATGATATTTCTGGTTTGAGTGTGTGCCTCATTATGGCATTCTTCAGTGGGTGTGTGTGCATTTCTGATGGATGCCATCAGCCAGAGTTCCAGTGCATAACCTGCATCCCCCAGTAAATGACTCTGTGGGATAATCACCCTAGTGAACATCAGATATAGCTGGGAGGTGTGCCAGATATGTGAGTCGTGGTAACTGTCAGGGTTGCCCGCACACACATTCAAGATGATTCCCTTGACATTACACATGACTTGGCAGTTAATAGAGTGGAAGCCCTTTCTATTTATGTAGAGCCTACTCTGTTCCCCGGGTGGTGCCTTAATTTCTATATGTTTGCAGTCTATGGCACCTAGTAGTGTGCTACATGGTAGAACTCCTGCATATTTCTGGCCCTATCCTAAGGAGTACGGGGAAAATATATATGGACACTAGCATGTTCAGGAAATGATGGAGGATCCTGGATGCTGATGCTTGTGACACCACCAGCATGTCCCCTTTTTGTCTCTAAAAGGTACCTGTAGCTAAGATTCTAAGTGCTACACATACTTTTGTCTTCAGTGGGATGGGTTCCCCTCAGTTTTCCCTGGGTCTGAGCTGAGGACGACAGAAGTTGCAGAGTTCCTCTAGTGTGACTCTATCCACCCTGTAAAACCAGCACTGAGTCTACACGGTTGCTTTATTGTCAAATAGCTCCTCCATCTTCATTTGGTTGATTAGCATACATTTCAGCTGCTTATGCAATTATGTAATTAGCATGCCATGGTAATTACTTTGTTTGTGGCATCGCTTACTGAATCCAGTATGGCTCGCTACCATGTGCATATCTTGGTGCAACGCATACATGGTGTAAATGGACCATGTAGGTTTTATTGAATTTGGCTGACAGTCTATTCAGTCTATTCCATTTGAATTTCAGAAGCATTGTAAATAAAATTCCATAACTACATGCATGAATAAAATATCATTCCCAGACATAGGTTCATAGGTAGGTACTAGGCTATTGGCCCTAGGGCCTATATAAGCCTAGCCAAAGGTACCCTGGCTTTCGCCACCCAAGAAAATTATTTTCCTGTGCCACTGTCGAGCAGAGCCACAGAAGTGATCCCCGGGGTGAATTTCCTATTTCCCATCGAGTCATCAAGATTTTTCTTGAACAGTGCTAATGAGGAGCTTTGTTTGATATAGATAGGTAGTTTG
Organism: Protopterus annectens; assembly: GCF_019279795.1. NCBI lineage: Eukaryota > Metazoa > Chordata > Ceratodontiformes > Protopteridae > Protopterus > Protopterus annectens. The sequence goes on from NC_056733.1 coordinate 1,124,676,053, forward strand.
TTCCAGAGTATGGGAAGTCTCTGGGACAGGAATCTATCTATCACTGTGGTGACGAGGTTTAGGTCCCTAGAGCATGTAGCTTGTAGGGACTGGGATTTCTTTGAGTGGAGCATGTCTAAAAGCTCTGGGTTTGACATAGCTTTGTGTGTTAGGCAGAGATCACCTCTGAGTAGGCGATATGCAACGGAGTAAAGCTGCAGTTTTTTGAGGCGGTCTGCATAGGACATCTCTTTGAGGCAGGTAATCCTCTTTGTGAGGTATTTCTGTGGCCTTTCCAGTTGTTGTAGATGTCTTGTGAGGTACATACCAAAAGGGGCATTGTACTCTATAATGGGTCTAATGAGTGATGAGTAGAGGGGGACAATAACCTCTTTTTTCCTGGATGAGAAACCTTTTGTGATGAGGTGTGCCACATAGAATGATTTCCTGACTACTGTGGCGATGTGATTATCAAAGGAGAGACTACTGTTCACCTGTGTCCCAAGGTCTCTTATTACACTTTCTGTGTTAAGTAGACTACCACCTATGTGGTAGTTCATGAGTACTGAGTTTTTACCAAAAGGAATGACAATGCACTTTTTGGCATTGAGCTTGAGGCCATGGCTTTGACACCAGGCATCTGTCTCAGCAAGGCCCTTTTGTAGGATGTGGAGTTTTCATTATGGCTCTTAGTTTGCAGTCATCTGTGAACTTCATTAGCCAAAGACCTTCTGTGTTGGCCTGTACTTCAGAGAAGTAGATACCAAACAGGAGAGGACCCAGGACTGAACCCTGTGGTACTCCACTTGTCACTGGTCTGAGGCTGGATTTGGAGTCTGCTACTTTCACAGTGTGGGTTCTGTCAGTGAGCCCGTTGGCAACCCCTCTTGTGACATAGGAATTTATACCTAGTTTAGTGAGTTTATCTATAATTCCAGAGTGGGGGATGATGTCAAAAGCCTTGGCGAGCTCTAGATAGGCTGTGTGAACCACCTTACCCTCATCTATGGATTTGGTGACTGCTTCAAAGACGTCTGTCAGGTTTAGGAGACATGATCTGCCTTTTATAAACCCGAACTGGGTGGGGTCCTGAGTTTGGAGATTACCAATGTCATTGTTTATAAGTTCCATAATGATACACTCCATAGCCTTGCAGACCAGGCTTGTTAGGCTAATGGGGTGGTAGTTTCCGGGGTCTGTGGTGGCTCCCCCTTTGTGGAGTGGGATAACTGTCACTGTGTGCCATTCAGTGGGCACACAGCCTGAGGTAAGGCTATGATTGAACATGGTACTTAGGTGGGGTGCCAGTTCGTTCTGTAGTTCATGTAAAACACAGCCTGGGATGTCGCCAGGTCCCATGGATGCTGTGTTCTTGGCTTTGGATAGTGTGTTTTGTACCTGTGCAGCCGTGATTACAGGAACTTTGCATTCTTCTGGTATACAGATGGGCCCTTTAGGGGATGACAGAGGGGTAAAGTTAGCACTGAACCTATCTGCCAGGATGTTGGCAATATCCGTTGGTTCTGTATATTTAGTGCCATTGTGCTGTAACTCAGAGCAGATCTGAGTGTTGCCATTGAGATTCTTGACATAGCTATAGAATGCTTTGTGGTTGTCTTTAGAGTCAGTGTCGATTTTGTTTTCATAACTAGCTTTGGAGGATTTTATGAGGGATCTCAGCTTCTTACTGAAGCTGACCAGGGAGTTTCTCCAATCATGGGATTTTACTCTTTTTTGCAACAGTTTCTTTCTTCTGTTCTAGAGTTTGTTTATGGCAGGGCACCACCAGATTGGAGGATAGCATCTTGGTTCTGTTAGGGATTGCATGATCCATGCACTCATGTAAGTGCTTATAAAGTGCATTTGTGTAGGATTCAGCAGTCATACCTCTATTGTCCGTCAGCATGGGTGTCGTGAAGTTTGCCACTTCTGTCTTAAGAAGCGTGAAGTTGGCTTTGGAGAAATTGTTTACTGTGGTTTCCCTAATGGGGGGTGGGGGAGGGATGTGGATGTCTAGGGTGATTAGCTTATGGTCGGATCTGACCAACGAGGAATTGACCTCTGGTGTGGAGCACCGGTTGCCCATGTTGGTAATAACCAGGTCTAGGATAGTGCTGCCCCTGGTGGGGGTGTGGATAAGCTGATCCATGGCACTGGAATTTATGAATTCCAGAAAACGTTGAGCACAAGAGTTGGTACATGAGTAGTTTTCCCAGTTAATGGTAGGGTAGTTGAAATCGCCCATTATTAGGGTGTTAGGTTGTACCCTAATATTTTCCAGTGTATTAAGAAATGAGGAGTGGGAATCCTGGGGCATGGTGGGGGATCTGTAGCAAGCTACAATTTGGATTGTGGTCTTGCCCAGAGTTAGTTGCACTTGGATAATCTCGGATGCATTATGCTGAGCAACTAGCCTGGAGGTGTGGATATCCTTAATGAATATGGACACGCCTCCACCTTTAGTGTTTCGGTCCAGGTTAGGTGGCGAAAGGTGTGGTATGAATTATAGCCTGGTAATGCAGGGGTACTGTCTGGAGCCTTGAACCAGGTCTCTGTCACTGCACAGATGTCGATGTTCTCCATTTTAAGGAGTGCCTCGAGAGAGTGCATTTTGAGGTTTAGACTTCTAGCATTGAGTAGCAATACCCTCAGATTCTTCTTACCTGTACCTGTTAGGGTGGTGAATTTGTCATTTGAACCTTGCCTAAAAAAGGCACTATAGGGGTGGCTAGAGCCTTAGCCAGTATCCAGAATCCCAGGAGCGACAGGTGCAGGCCATCTCTGGCAAAGCATCGTGGCTTGTCGATCATGTCATCCCAGGCAGACAGATACTGGATCCCCTTAGAATGACACCAGAAGCTTAGCCAATTGTTGAAGTCAATCATTTTGTCCTTGTACTGTGGTATAATTCTGGGTGATGGCAGGATGCTACTCAGGGCTAGGGTCATACCTGCCTGGGCTACAAGATCGGACAGCTCCTCCATGTCCCTTTTCATGTAGTCCAAGGAGGTACGTCTCAGGTCATTCACACCAACATGGACAATGACAGAGTCATATTTGTACTTGTTGTGGAGTGACCTGAGTGCATGCCTTATGTGGCGGATCCTGGCATCCGACAGGCAGCTGACAGTAACTTTCTCCTTGTTTAGCCTGGTGAGTGGAACATCAGTGTGCCTGACTATAGAGTCACCTATGACTAGAGTGTTGGGTACGTTGTTATGCCTTATGGGCTGTGGTTGAGTGTCACACTGAGTTTGTGGGCTATGTGTCATTTGGGTTGTGTTGGGGGGTGTTGGTTGCTTGTGTTTCTGCTTTGGAGGTCCCTGTTGCTTGGGCAGGTTTTTACTGAGAGCCTCCGTGAATGTAGGTGTGTGTGTTGTTTCTATGTGTATGTTTTGGTGGTGTAGGTTTTGAGGAACTATGTGCTGAGTGTGGTGTGGTGCAAGTGTTTACCTTCTCCTCTTGACTGTCTAGTCCAGTCTTGGGTGAAGAGAGCTTTGCTTCCAGTTTGGCTATATAAGTGCATCTCTCACAGGTTGTAGTGTTGGGTGGTAGGAGGAGATGGTTGTCTGTGTACATGAGGCAATTACTGCATTGCCCCAAGATGCCCAGATTCATCAGGTAGACAGGAGAATACACTGGGGGCTGACCCTTAGACATGCCTGGATAGGTGCTTATTTGTTAAGGACTAGAAACTGTTTTCCTCTAGACAGTGAGGAAAGTTGAGTGCTGTCATAATTTGTAGCTTATTTAGTGCTTACAATAAGTTCTGAACAAGTGCTGAAACAAAAAACTGGCTAGTTCTAAGAAACAAAAGTAAGCTAGAAGGCTTCCCTCCAACACAGAAAGGCTTGGGCCCTAGAAGCCTACAAATAGTCCTGGACACTGCAAATCTATATCCAGGCTAGACTACCCACAGGAAAGGCAGGAAACAAGCTTAGAAAAAGTTTTTTTTTTTTTTAGTGGAAAGAGAGAAAGGAGTAGCAGAAACTAAGCTACATATTAGCAATAACATAATCTTGGCTAAAATCTAATATTAATAACACAAAAATACTCCTTTATGGCTGTAGCATCATTGAAGCTGATAGATTAAACAACAAAGCAGGATGAGCAGTAATGTACCACAGTAACATAAACCCCTCACATTTCCCATCTACCATACTCTAATTCAACAATGGATGAGCAGTAATGTACCACAGTAACATAAACCCCTCACATTTCCCATCTACAATACTCTAATTCAACCATGGATAAGCAGTAATGTACCACAGTAACATAAACCCCTCACATTTCCCATCTACCATACTCTAATTCAACAATGGAAGAGCAGTAATATACCACAGTAACATAAATCCCTCACATTTCCCATCTGCCATACACTAATTCAACAATGGATGAGCAGTAATGTACCACAGTAACATAAACCCCTCACATTTCCCATCTGCCATACTCTAATTCAACCATGGATGAGCAGTAATGTACCACAGTAAAATAAAAAACCCTCACATTTCCCATCTACCATACTCTAATTCAACCATGGATGAGCAGTAATGTACCACAGTAACATAAACCCCTCACATTTCCCATCTACCATACTCTAATTCAACCATGGATGAGCAGTAATGTACCACAGTAACATAAACCCCTCACATTTCCCATCTGCCATACTCTAATTCAACAATGGATGAGCAGTAATGTACCACAGTAACATAAACCCTCACATTTCCCATCTGCCATACTCTAATTCAACAATGGATGAGCAGTAATGTACCACAGTAACATAAACCCCTCACATTTCCCATCTACCATACTCTAATTCAACAATGGATGAGCAGTAATGTACCACAGTAACATAAACCCCTCACATTTCCCATCTACCATACTCTAATTCAACAATGGAACAGCAGTTATATACCACAGTAACATAAACCCCTCACATTTCCCATCTACCATACTCTAATTCAACAATGGATGAGCAGTAATGTACCACAGTAACATAAACCCCTCACATTTCCCATCTACCATACTCTAATTCAACAATGGATGAGCAGTAATGTACCACAGTAACATAAACCCCTCACATTTCCCATCTACAATACTCTAATTCAGCAATGGATGAGCAGTAATGTACCACGGTAACATAAACCCGTCACATTTCCCATCTACAATACTCTAATTCAGCAATGGATGAGCAGTAATGTACCACAGTAACATAAACCCCTCACATTTCCCATCTACCATACTCTAATTCAACAATGGATGAGCAGTAATGTGCCACAGTAACATAAACCCCTCACATTTCCCATCTACAATACTCTAATTCAGCAATGGATGAGCAGTAATGTACCACAGTAACATAAACCCCTCACATTTCCCATCCACCATACTCTAATTCAACAATGCCAAACTACTTCTAAGTAATCTAAACCTAAATGCACAACACAACAATATGTATGGCAACTTTTATATCCCAACTGGAGACAATATCTGCATACTGGAGGACATCCTCTCCTGGCTATCCCATAATGAAGAAAAAAAAGACAATTTTGCTAGGTAACATTAACATCAAGTGATCTAGTCTCACCTCTGAGATAACCACTTCTGGTATAAACCTATACAATTTCTCCCAACTTATCACTGATCCTACCAGAATCAACCTGAAAAATACTAAAACTATCACCCTGGACTGATTACTATCAAGACACCCGCACAATGAAATCTCCTATGGTACCTTAGCAAGCAGATGCCACAAGAAAATGCCATAACTTAGTTAACATTTGTTAACTGGGAAAGACCAACTTGGAATGAGCCAATGTTCTACAGAACAAGTCCCAGGGAGAAACATTCCAGATGCATATCTTTGTAATGTGGGAGGAAACTCACACAAACACAGGGACGGCATGCAAACTCCATACAGAAGGCATCCCAGCTAAGAATCGAACTGGAGAACCTCTTGCTGTGAGGTGACAATGCTACCGCTGGACCACTGTGCCATCCACTTCTGTAGTCTTCCAGAAACCCACATATATCCTCTTGCAAAATGAACAATTTTGACCCAGAACTGTTTAACACCTCTCTGCAATTTCACAACTGGAACATCCTAAAAGTCTTGCCACTAGATGATGTTATTAACTTCTTCTTCTTCTTTCGGCTTTTTCCCAGTTAGGGGTCGCCACAGCGGATGATCTGTCCACTCATGATTGGCAGAGGAGTTTTTTACAGTGTTGAGTTGCCAGCCCAGTGCCCAACCTTCCACAGAAGGCACACACTCACACCTAGGGCCATTTTAGAGTGTCTAATCCACCTACTGCATGTCTTTGGGATGTGGGAGGAAACCCATGTGACCACAGGGAGCACATGCAGACTCCACACAGAAAGCACCCCAGCCAAGAATTGAACTGGAGAACCTCTTGCTGTGAGGCAGCAACACTAACCGCTGCACCACCATGGCCGCCCAGATGATGTTATTAACTATTATACGATATTTTTGACATACTAAATAGCATGGCCCTCCTTAGGCATAAAAGAATGCAAAACAGCCTTGGCCCTTGGCTTATGACCACCATCACTTAATGCTCTCTCTAAGACCAAGAATACTGCATGAATGGACCCAGACAATATCCCAGGATGCCTTCTAAATAGCACGAAACATGACCCATCAGGGCCTCTGGAATTATCATTTAACTATAGCCTCCAAACAGACTTTGTGCCTCATGAATGGACAACGGCAAAAGTCATACCTCTGCACATCTACATTCTCTGGAAACTACGGACCCATACATCTCACTAGTCCTATATGTAAAACCATGGAAAGAATTATCATGGAGATGATTAATAGAGACATAGTAAACCTACAGACACTGGACCCAACCCCATTTGATTTTGTCAAGGGCAGATCATGCCTACTCAACCTGGTGGACTTCTTTGAGAAGGTAACCAAAGCAATGGATGAGGGAAAATGGTTCACACTGCCTACCTTGATCTGGCCAAGGCATTTGTCACAATACCCCACATGGACATTGCTGACAAACTCAAGAGATTAGGTACAAACTTGTATCTCACCTGGTGGATAGCCAACTAGCTCACAGACAGGACCCAGGAAGTTAGAATTGGGGAGTCCACCTCTACAAAGAGGCCAGTTACAAGTGGAGTTTGTTAAGGATTAGTCATTGGAACGCTCCTTTTTGACATTTACTTCTCAGAAGTCAAGGCCAATGTCAATGGTCCCTGGCTGACTGAATTTGCAGATGATTGCAAATTATGAGCTGTCATTGAATCCCACACTCATACAAATGTTTTCCAGGAGGGTCTGACACAGACTAACAACTGGTGTCAAAGCCATGGACTAAAACTAAATGCCAAGGAATGTATAATAGTATCCTTTGGGAAGTCATCCATCCCTGGTAAATATCATATTGACAACACACCCCTTAGAGCTGACCCAGTAGTCAGGGACTTAGGGACACACATAGATAGTAATCTAGCCTTTGACCATCATGTGTCTGCAGTGGTGAGGAAATCATTCTATTTTGCACAACTTATAAACAAAAGTATGGCATCTAAGTCCAAGGAAGTCATTGTTCCACTGTATTTGGCATTCATCAGACCTGTCATTGAGTACAGTCTCCCCTTTGTTATGCATCTAGCCAGGCATATCCAACAATTGGAATGTCCACAGATGTTCCTCACTAAAAAAATATGGGGCATAAGTAAAATGTCCTATGCAGACTGCCTCAAGGCCATATCCCTGTATTCTGTCTCCTACAGGCTTTTGAGAGGAGATCTATGCCTGGCATACAGGGCTTTGTCAGACCCCCATGCTGATGAACTTCCTGCATATCCACAAAACAAACAGCACCAGAATTACCCATTCTAAAGACTTAAAGCTTGCCTGTGATATAAATAGGACTTGCTGGAGAGACACGTATGTATCCCAGAGACTACCCCATCTATAAAACAGGCTCCCCGTCCATGTGAAACAGAATTTGTCCATAACCAAATCAAATCTAATTTGGGCACTTACATGGGGAACAGAAAATTCATCCCTGGTTTTGCACCCCATGCCTCTAATGGACACAGGCAGCCTGTCAATTGTTCATTTCCCAGGCCCCTTCCTATAAATGTTTCATCTCCAAAGCCCCAGCTTATACTTATCAAGGGTATCAGAACTTGTCAGAGATTTGGGATGCATGGCTAGGCTTAAAAAGGCCCTTGTGGTCATTAGCCAAGTAAACACCCTCGAACCTATAACAAGGCATAGAAACAAAGCCTTGAAAGCATGGCTCAATAATAAAACAGAAAAATAATCTTCAACAATAGAAATGCATACAAAATAAAGGCAAATGCCATATCAACCCTGACAAGAAGCTGTATTAGTCCAATTTGCAGAATAAATGTTACAAAAAGTCTAGACGATTCTGGGCAACTATATTTAAAATATTGCATCCTCACTGAAATGGACAACAAAATCCCAACCCCACTGCTTACTGGATGAAACAGCTAAAACTTTCAATGATCACTTTATCTCCAGCATCGCTAAACTACTGCACAACAAAACTCAAAACAAATTGACTTCCTCTAATAATCTGAGCATATCCGACTTAGTCTCATCTCCCAGTTCCAGTAATGCTCACACTTTTTCATTTCAAGCTCAGACAAATTAAACCAAGCACTCTAGCTCCATATGAAATTCCTGGTGATTTCTAAAATAGAAGACAGCACAATTTCCTTTCCAGTATCCATTTTTCAAACATAAGTAGATTCAGGAACAACATGCACCAGCCTTATGGAAATAAATCTCACTTAATTCCACTTCACAAGGGAGGTAACGCCAATGACATATCTAACTTTACACTCATTGCCATTTTTTTCTTCTCTTCCAAAAATCCTTGAACAATAAATTCATAATCAGTGGCACATGTACAAACAAACAACCTTCATGCCCTCACCTAACATGGTTTCAGACCAGGGCCTAGCACTAACTCTGCTAAACTTCACCAACACTATTAACTTAGCCAGAGGCAAACAACAACTTGTTTCTGCCTTGTTTCTGAATCTGTCCAAGGCCTTCAATATTGTTTTCCCATAGCCTAATTCTAAAACAACTGTATTCTTTTGGCTTATCAAATGCCTCCATCGACTAGTTCTCCAGCTTTCTTTCCAATAGTTTCTAGTTTGGTAAATAGGTTAACTCATGATTCCTACAGTCAGAACAGGTGTTCTTCAAGGTTTCATGTTGGGGCCACTGCTTTTCAACATATTTACCAACAGCCTACACTCTGCCAAATGTCAAGCATCCCTTATACAACATACAGATGACTCCACACATCTTCCAAGAGTCGTTTTCATCAGTTGAAACCTGGCTCAACATTCTTAGCTTCTACTCAATCATAAAAAACAACAAATGTGCTATTATTCCTCACAAGCACCCTTAGAATCCTGAAATAAAACATTTTCAACAACAGCCTCTGATAACACCCCTTGTAGAAGTCATCCCCGTACCAAACTATTAGGCATGGCAATTGATGATAACCTGGTATTTGACTTACATTTATAACAGGTTATCAGAAAACTCACCAAAAATTTGGAACACTCTATAGAACAAAAAACAAAAAAGATTTAATTGATTCATCCAGGAAACTCCTAGCCTCTACACTTTCACAACCAATTTTACTATATGGTTCCCCAAAACTAATTAACCTTTAAGCTTCCATCTAAAAAAAAAAAAAAAAACTAAGCTAGTGCTACAATAAAATAGCACAATTTGCCAGTAACCCACCAAATAGAACCCATCACTTCTCATCCCTAAAAGAGTATGGCTGGCTTGAATGATACAAGTAACTGATTCATACCAAACTACTCCTAGTCCACAAATTAACTCATTACATCCGAGAGATGAGTCCAGGTGCATCTGCAGTTAACTCCTACTGATGCCTCTAGGTGTCAAGTATTGCTTGTACATATTTGTATCAATAATTCCAAAACTATGCTACGTACAAGGTTTTAAAAGATTTCATCTTAGAGCTTACACAATGACAAATGCAACTGCATTAATATTTGACCTCTGTTAAGTGCAGATAACTAGATATTAACAGTTGTTTTATTGTATTAATTTATATAGATATAATTTTTGCATTTTTCTAAATATCTCAACAACCAAATAACACAGGCAGAACTCCTTACCCTCATATGAAAGTTCTCAGCTAGATGAATAAAATGCTGCTGACAGTATGTATGTAACTTAAGTGGTTGCTGAAATATTGTAAGTTGTTTACAAAATGTTACAAATGTTATAGTTACTGTGTTTACTGTGACATATAAAATTCAGTTTAAGACCTAGAACCTAAAGAATACTACCACTATAAAAAATGGTTTGTGCTGAAGAGTTTGCCATTTATACTTCTTTCATAACCCGTATGGTTCCAGAGATATGAACATTTGTTTGAAATCTGAGGACATAATTTGATTCTGTCAAAAGGATTAGACTCCGCCCATTGGCGGTTACACCGCAAACTTCCTGAGTTCCATTGCAGTGAATGAGTTAATATACAAACTAGAACAAAACAAAGCCCTACAAGACTTATTGCATATATATATACCCCCACTAGGCAGCTTTGATTTGAAAACAAAATGCTTCCCACTAACTACAAACCACACCTAGCAGGAAACTCTCTCTGTTCCAGCTATGTGGTCCACTCCTGGAACTCTGTTCCCTTATCCCTTAAACATACACACAACCTTTCCAATTTCAAGACCAATTTAAAAATATATCTATTTTACACCTAGACCTGTCCTTGCACAACCATCACCACATATGCCTGACCACCTACTTACTATAACTATGCCTTTCATACTCTGAATCAATAACACTTCTTTATCTTAGCAGGTAGTAATGGCCTAACATCAAAGGTAGCTCTCACTTTAATGATATTGTACTACTAATGTATGCTCTTCTACCTCTTTATCCTAGTAGCTGACACTTACTACTGATTTTCTCTCAGGTGTCCCTTCATAGCGTTCTCTTCTCTTACACTAATCATCTCTCTCTCTCCATGTCTTACATGTTACTCCTTCCCATCTCATTCTGTTACTCTTCCTATTTTCACATCAGAATACCCTGTTGTTTCTCACCTCCATATATCATAGGTTCATAGGCCTATACTAGGCTAATAACCACTTGGGCCCTTAAAAGCCTAGATGTGCATCCCAAATGTAACTCACAAATTTGATTTATATTTGATTTACTGGGGTGATATACTAACTGCCTGTCTGCATTAGAGACATAAGAGTCAGACCAGGGGTGAATTTACAATTACCCATCCATTGATCTAAGTTGTGCTTAAATAGGGATATGGAGGAACTGCTGTCTATTTCCTTATATCAAAGGAATGACAAACCAGAGTGTGCACAAATAGAAGCATTCCTACAGACATTACCAGCATGATAGATTCACAAAAAGGCAGCTTTTAAACATTGTTTTCAACAACTGCACGTTTCTGAGGTCAAATTTTTAACAATTTACCTGTGCGCTTCCACTACCTTGAGCTATGACACTGAATTTGTCTAAATGAAATCATAAGTGTGATTTATAAAAATTGCAGAAAACCAAACTATAGCAAGCGTATAACACAGAGGAGACCCAATACTCAAAGTAGTAAAATGCAAACTTTTAATGTAAGCGCTTTCGTGGAGGTCAATGCCCCCACTTCTTCAGACAACTTTACAACATAACTACCAACCTTTTTATATGCTTGATCAACATAATTAATTATTTAATTATCACTCAACCATTTGCTACTTGTAAAACAACTATAAGCACATACTATTAAACCACCTTTTAAAATTAGCACGATATGTGCATTATATATATAAAAAAATCAATATAAAACCTCTGTTTAAATATATGTATATTTTTTCTTAAATAATCATATGCATGTTTATACTCAAAATGATTAAAATATATTAACATATTACAACTTCATAATTAAGTCAAACATTTACCACAAGCTTTTAATGACTACCTGCTTATCTTACTTTCATATTGCATGCGCCCAACCATTATCTATGTAATGCCCTAAGCTTTAGAATACTCTTAATGGACATAAATTCATTTAAACCTGGGGGGGAATAAGCTAGAGTCCTTATTTGCCAGGAAGTTTCCTGTTCTTCGAGGATACGTTGCCAAGGCCCTCCTCTGGGTCTAATGGGATTTGTTGTAATACAGAGAAAGTGAATTTGTGCTCTGGGTGAAGCATAATGTGCTTAGCTAGTGCATTATTCATATCCCCCTTAAAAATACTGTATTGATGTTCATATACTCTTTGCTTGAGTTTTCTTTCGGTTTTACCGATATAGAAAGAGGGACATGAATCACAAAATGCAACATACACTACACCTTTAATTTCAAAATTGTATCTCCCTTTTAAAATGTATGACTTGTTCCTTATCTTAATGGACAACCCTGTTCGAACATACTTACAATAAGAACATGCCCCACATTTTCTCATTCTTATATTGTTGGATTCTATGCTTTTCCCTTTTGAACTATTTTTTGTTTCTACTATACTTTTTAGGTTTGCACCTCTTCTATAGGTAAACTTGGGCCCACTTCCTAATGTTTTATTAATCATGTGATCCTCGAGTATAATGGCCCAGTTCTTAAGAATGATTTCTTTGATTTCTTTAGAGTCAATACAAAAAGTAGACAAGAAACTCAGCATGGGATTATTATGCAAGGAATAATGACTAGGGTTTTTGGAGAGGCAATGGGACGGGATCCAACAATCCGAACAGCAACAGGAACCAACGGCAGAGAAAAGGTTGCAAGAACCAGAGAAGGAGATAACAATAAATGAAGTAGAAGTAGAGTAGATTCCATGCTCTGAGAGGTCTGAGTACTGCTAGAGTATAACGTATGAGCTCAGACAGCACACTAGTGACCTGGTCAAATGTGAGTTAGTGACTGACAGGTATTTGAGATCACATAAGTCCAGGCGGTGGAAAATTTGCCCTTACCCTGTGATTGTGCTATTTTGGAGTTAATATATATAATTAGTAGGGGGTACAGGAGCACAGCACCCCACATGGAGGGTGCAGGAGAGCTTACCCCTGCAAAAAATGTTTTATAAGTAAAAGCATGCATCAAGGCTGTTTCTCAGTGCATGCATACTGGCATGTTTATGTCGGCATTATGCCAGTTGACAATGGTTGTTTTTATTAGTGGTACACCTACATATTAAGAACAGCCAAGCAAAGCACAAGATGAATAGCAGCCAAATAATGAACCTTCTTTACGCGTTTCCTTCACATTTAATGACAAATGAACTTCATCAGAGAAGGTTATCACAAAACAAATCATGTATAAATAACTACAAACTAGATCACATGGTCTAACTCCAACCAATCCATAAAACACAACAATAAAAAACTTCATTGAATGACATAATAATTTGAACAAATAAATTAAATGAAGCTATATTACTTCCTCATATCAATGTTAAAAATACTATTTATATTCTATTTAGCTGTAGGAAACATTTGATGTTAATAACATCATTCAACCCAGGTGGCTGATCTGCATTCAGCAGAATCTGCCAAAATGCTTCCCTACACTCTAAATACACCTTAAAACTCCCAGCAAATGGATGAGATTCCACCCTTTCCAAAATGGAAAACCTAAACTTTTTGAACACGCTACATACTGAAGCATGTCTGGCAAGAGCATTAGATAAATCCTTCTTCCTAATGGCCAAAACATGTTCATAAATACGTTTATGTAAAGCCCTTATAGTTTTACCTACGTAAAATTGTCCACAGGAATCACACACAGCCACATAAACTACAAGTTGTGTATTACAAGTATAATGTCCCTTACTATAAATGGTCTTTCTAAGATGTTTAAAGAAAATAGTACTACTACCTGATATGTACCTACATTGCTTACAATTGTTGCATGGAAAGGTGCCATAACAACCTACCTCATTTTCTACATGCTTAACTGTTTCACCAATAGTTTTAATGCTCATAGTTTTTTTATATGTAAATAATGGCATTTTCCCAATCACTGAACATAATTCCATATTACCAAGTATAACCTTCCAATTATTGGAAATAATACCCCTAATCCAACCCATCTGGTAAGATATTGGAATAGGAAAGGCTAACCTATAATTGTCAATACTAGTATTTGTGTTGTTGTAATAAGTTTCACTTCTGAAATTAGCTCCACCTCCAAAATCAGAATTTAAATTCAAAGTGGAAAAGTACAAAATCGGACGTGCAACGTTAGATCTCAACAACTCTACTTCTTTGGATATTTTGCTTAACCAAACACTATCATAACCTCTATTTATAAAAAATAGAGAAAGTTTATCTATCTCTCTATGAAACTCAACATCATTACTTGTCAATCTACTTAATCGAATGAACTGTCCTTTAACCACCCCTCTTTTCATAAAAGTTGGATGCAAGCTATCATGATGTAAGTATTGACTGACAAAGTTGAATTTTCTGAAAATGTTGCTCAAAAAATTACAAGTCTCAATATTTACAGATAAATGTAGATCCAAAAAATTGATACTTTTTCCAAAATGACCAATGGTGAAATTAAGAAATTGTGTTGTGGCATTTAAATACTTCACAAAATCACGAAATGACTCCTCATCACCACTCCATAGAAAAAATAAATCATCTATATATCTTTTGTAAAATACAATATGATTAGCTAAATGATGAGGGAATAAAAAATTAATTTCCCACATGGCCATTACTAAGTTGGCAAAACTAGGAGCAACACGTGAACCCATTGCGATTCCAGAAATCTGTTGGAAATATATGTCCTCAAACTGAAAAAAATTATTATCTAAAATGACATCCATCAACATACATATAGTGTTGACTAAAGTGTTCTCCATATTTGTGTAACCAGTAAGATAATCTCTTAAATATTCTACACCCACTTCTTGATTGATACTTGTATATAATGATACAACATCCAAGGAAGCAAAATGAAACGTATTTACTTCTAATTTAATTTCACTTAGCTGTTCCAACAGATGCCACAAATCTCTAAGAAATGACTTAGTTTGTTGTACTATTGGATTTAACCATTTGTCCAACCACATTGAAATATATTCTGTTTTTGACCCACTAGCTGAAACTATTGGTCTGAACGGAATATTCTCACTAGATTTATGAAGCTTAGGTATACCAAATATTTTGGCTAATCTTGGGAATTCATTATTCATAAATTCAAAAGTTGTATTATCTATATTCCCCTGTGTAAACAAATCAAATAAAATAACATCAACCTTTCTAAAACTTGCCAAAATAAATTGTTTAGTAACTGTTCTATAACAACTATCATCACAGAGCATAGACTTCATTGCTGTACTGTAATCCTTGACGTCCATTACTACAATTGTGCCCCCCTTGTCGGCTTTCATAATACGCCAGTCATTATTATTTGCAACATAATTTAAAGCCTCTCGTTCGTCAGAATCTAGATTATCAACACAATTGCCACAGTAAGAACTCAAGTTCCTGAAGTCATGCTCACATATTTTACCAAACACTGACAAGGTTGAATTCAATAACGGATTAAATGTACTTTTTTTCTTTAAATCACATTTATCAAATTCAGACTGTACTGGTTATGATAGTGTTTGGTTAAGTAAAATATCCAAAGAAGTACAGTTGTTGAGATCTAACGTTGCACGTCCGATTTTGTACTCTTCCACTTTGAATTTTAATTCTGATTTTGGAGGTGGAACTAATTTCAGAAGTGAAACTTATTACAATAATACAAACACTAGTATTGACGATTATAAGTTAGCCTTTCCTATTCCAATATCTAACCAGATGGGTTGGATTAGGGGTATTATTTCCAATAATTGGAAGGTTATACTTGGTAATACTGAATTATGTTCAGTGATTGGGAAAATGCCATTATTTACATATAAAAAAACTATGAGCATTAAAACTATTGTTGAAACAGTTAAGCATGTAGAAAATGAGGTAGGCTGTTATGGCACTTTTCCATGCAATAATTGTAAGCAATGTAGGTACATATCAGGTAGTAGTACTATTTTCTTTAAACATCTTAGAAAGACCATTTATAGTAAGGGACATTATACTTGTAATACACAACTTGTAGTTTATGTGGCTGTGTGTGATTCCTGTGGACAATTTAAACTATAAGGGCTTTACATAAACGTATTTATGAACATGTTTTGGCCATTAGGAAGAAGGATTTATCTAATGCTCTTGCCAGACATGCTTCAGTATGTAGCGTGTTCAAAAAGTTTAGGTTTTCCATTTTGGAAAGGGTGGAATCTCATCCATTTGCTGGGAATTTTAAGGTGTATTTAGAGTGTAGGGAAGCATTTTGGCAGATTCTGCTGAATGCAGATCAGCCACCTGGGTTGAATGATGTTATTAACATCAAATGTTTCCTACAGCTAAATAGAATATAAATAGTATTTTTAACATTGATATGAGGAAGTAATATAGCTTCATTTAATTTATTTGTTCAAATTATTATGTCATTCAATGAAGTTTTTTATTGTTGTGTTTTATGGATTGGTTGGAGTTAGACCATGTGATCTAGTTTGTAGTTATTTATACATGATTTGTTTTGTGATAACCTTCTCTGATGAAGTTCATTTGTCATTAAATGTAAGGTTCATTATTTGGCTGTTATTCATCTTGTGCTTTGCTTGGCTGTTCTTAATTCGTTTCAATGTGCTTTTTTGGTGTTACAAGTACACCTACATATGTCTATATATATATATATATATATATATATATATATATATATATATATGTGTGTGTGTGTGTGTGCGCGTGTGTGTGTATGTGTAGGTATATATAGATATAGACAGAAAAATAGACAGATAGATGTATATGTATAAAACAGAAGGGTCTACACTGGGAGAGTGGTTAGATTGTTTGGATAACTGCGATGGCATTAATCCTTTGTGTTATACTGACAAACTAGATTTATAGACACTGACTAAAGAGTTATTTGATAGCTGTTTGTATACAATCACCATTATGGTGATCAAATCGGGTGCTGACTTGTCTAAACATGGGCTAAACTCTTGGCTAGGCTTATAAGGGCCTCAGGGCCAATAGCCTAGTAACTTCCTATGATCCAATGAAATGACAATCGGAGGTAAGTGAATATGAGTGAAACAATTTAAAAAGAAGAGAATGTAGTGTAGGCCAGAAACTCTAAGTAACTCAGACTTCTGTTTAACAGTGGGTGGGTTTGGGAAAAGCAGTAGCATCTTCATTCTGATATGTTGGCACATACCCAAACAAGCCACATCTAGATCTGCTCAAAGCACATCCTGTTGGATCCTAAGCATACTCCTTTGCAATGTGTGCTGCATGCATACTGTGTCTGCATCCTGCTACAACAACAACACCTCCTTCTGTTTTCTCTACCTCAGTAACACCCTCTCAATATACTCTATCCTTCACTATACCTCTCTTATCTGATTGCTCAATTTGTTTCAGCATCACACACAACCATTTTCATAAACCATCTATCAGTGGACCTTATATATATATATATATATATATATATATATATATATATATATAGGTATGGCTAGCCACATGTCATGTCTCTAATGTCACTCTTACCCTCCAAACCATCCTAGATTGCAATCACACCTGAATGCAGTGGTGGCTGGTGACTTCAAAGCTAGGGGAGGGGGGCTGCAGGAAGCAACTGAATGGGTGGGGCCAAAATAAAGCAGGGCAGGGCTGCATTACTGCAGATCAATAACCGTTATCTATCATCAAACAGATGTAGTCATTCACTTTCATCCACAGACTGCTTCAGTACAAACCCACTCATTATAGCCACTTTACTAACTATATAGGCCTTAGATGCCTAGCCAAAATCAACACTCACTGGGTCCCCCTGTTACCACTGGTCTCCTCTGCACTCCCCCAGTGCTCCCCTCATCCTGAAGCCACACCATCCAGACAGATTCCTTCTTTCTTACTTTTTCATACTTCATCTTACTTTTACCCCCCTCACCCATGTTTTTAACACTCTACCTGACCAAGACTCCACTGTAATTTCAAGTCTGGAGGAAGTAACTGAATTACGATGGGTGTTTGCTAGGGCTAGCTTGTAACTTGATGGCCTGAACAAAAAATTGTGAGCAAAGAAATGTATTCATTCTTTCTGGGAATAGTGCCCACCTTCCTACACCTCCAAAAAACAGTTATCTTTTGTGTACCACTCTGGTGTTAGACTGAGATAAAAAGTAAAAGACAAATGTGAACAGATACATATATTATATGGCTGAGGGTCTGGGAAAATAAACCAAAGCACTTGGATAAAATCCACAAAGAGAAAAGGACTTCACATATCAGAAATGAACAGCCAAAAACTCAACAGGAAAACCAAGTGCTGTTACATGGCAACACCACTCACTGCAACACTCTGCCAATGATCTGTTATAGGACAAAGCACTCATTGCAATACTCTGCTAGTTATCACTTATAGGACAACAGCACTCAGTGCAACACTCTGTCAGTGATCAGTTATTGGACAACACTACTCAGTGCGACACTCTGTCAGTGATCACTTATAGGACAACAGCACTCAGTGCAACACTCTGTCAGTGATCAGTTATAGGACAACACCACTCAGTGCGACACTCTGCCAGGGATCACTTATAGGACAACAGCACTCAGTGGAACACTCTGCCAGTGATCACTTATAGGACAACAACACTTAGTGCAACACTCTGCCAGGGATCACTTATAGGACAACAACACTCAGTGCAACACTCTGCCAGTGATCAGTAAAAGGACAACAGCACTCAATGGAACACTCTGCCAGTGATCACTTATAGGACAACAACACTCAGTGGAACACTCTGCCAGTGATCACTTATAGGACAACAACACTCAGTGCAACACTCTGCCAGTGATCACTAATAGGACAACAACACTCAGTGCAACACTCTGCCAGGGATCACTTATAGGACAACAACACTCAGTGCAACACTCTGCCAGTGATCAGTAAAAGGACAACAGCACTCAGTGCAACACTCTGCCAATGATCTGTTATAGGGCAACAACACTCAGTGCAACACTCTAAAAGTGATCAATTATAGGGCAACAACACTCAGTGCAACACTCTGCCAGTGATCAGTAAAAGGACAACAGCACTCAGTGCAACACTCTGCCAATGATCTGTTATAGGGTAACAACACTCAGTGCAACACTCTGTCAGGGATCTGTTATAGGGCAACAGCACTCAATGCAACACTCTGCCAATGATCTGTTATAGGGCAACAACACTCAGTGCAACACTCTAAAAGTGATCAATTATAGGGCAACAACACTCAGTGCAACACTCTGCCAGGGATCACTTATAGGACAACAACACTCAGTGCAACACTCTGCCTGTGATCAGTAAAAGGACAACAGCACTCAGTGCAACACTCTGCCAATGATCTGTTATAGGGCAACAACACTCAGTGCAACACTCTGTCAGGGATCTGTTATAGGACAACACCACTCAGTGCGACACTCTGCCAGTGATCACTTATAGGACAACAGCACTCAGTGGAACACTCTGCCAGTGATCACTTATAGGACAACAACACTTAGTGCAACACTCTGCCAGGGATCACTTATAGGACAACAACACTCAGTGCAACACTCTGCCAGTGATCAGTAAAAGGACAACAGCACTCAATGGAACACTCTGCCAGGGATCACTTATAGGACAACAACACTCAGTGCAACACTCTGCCAGTGATCACTTATAGGACAACAACACTCAGTGCAACACTCTGCCAGTGATCACTTATAGGACAACAACACTCAGTGCAACACTCTGCCAGGGATCACTTATAGGACAACAACACTCAGTGCAACACTCTGCCAGTGATCAGTAAAAGGACAAAAGCACTCAGTGCAACACTCTGCCAATGATCTGTTATAGGGCAACAACACTCAGTGCAACACTCTAAAAGTGATCAATTATAGGGCAACAACACTCAGTGCAACACTCTGCCAGGGATCACTTATAGGACAACAACACTCAGTGCAACCCTCTGCCAGTGATCAGTAAAAGGACAACAGCACTCAGTGCAACACTCTGCAAATGATCTGTTATAGGGTAACAACACTCAGTGCAACACTCTGTCAGGGATCTGTTATAGGGCAACAGCACTCAATGCAACACTCTGCCAATGATCTGTTATAGGGCAACAACACTCAGTGCAACACTCTAAAAGTGATCAATTATAGGGCAACAACACTCAGTGCAACACTCTGCCAGGGATCACTTATAGGACAACAACACTCAGTGCAACACTCTGTCAGGGATCTGTTATAGGACAACAGCACTCAATGCAACACTCTGCCAGTGATCAGTAAAAGGACAACAGCACTCAGTGCAACACTCTGCCAGTGATCACTTATAGGGTAACACCACTCAGTGGAAAACTCTGCCAGTGATCACTTAAAGGATAACACCACTCAGTGGAAAACTCTGCCAGTGATCACTTATAGGACAACACTCAGTGCAACACTCTACCAGTGGCACCTCTATCTGTGGCAAATGCACTTTTTGTAAATACATTGATGTATCTAATATATTTTTTCAACCAGACAATGGTAATCATTATGTTTTCAAAGTTAAAGTACTTGTGACGCTAAAAACTTAGTTTACTTAGCACAGTCTGTGACTTGTTCAAAATTTTATATAGGAAAAACTAATAGGTGAGTTAAGGAACGAATTAGAGACCATTATTATTGTGCCAATAAGGGCCATAGTTATAGTGCCTTAGCTAAACACTTTCTAGAGGCAGAAACCATGGAAGGCTATTGCCACAAAGACACACATAACAAAATACCTATTTAAAAAGCTTTCTGTCTTTCAGAACTGGCTTAAGAGGTACTGATTCATTCAAACCTGCACCTCTATGTGCTGATAGTTTAAGAATCCATCTTAATTATTTCCCGTCTGTGACGTTAGTTTTATCACCCAACCTAAAACTTTCATAAATTACTTCTACTGCCATAAACCTGAACCAATGGTTAGTATCTTTCTCTAGAATGTGTTAAGCCAAGGCACTGCAACTATGGCCCTTATTAGCACAATAAAAATGGTTTCTAATTCATTCCTTAACTCGCCTATTAGTTTTTCTTATATAAAATTTTGAACAAGTCACACACTGTGCTAGGTAAGTTTTTAGTGTCAGAATTAGCTTTAACTTTGAAAACAGAATGATTACCATTGTCCGGTTGAATAAATGTATTAGATACATCAATGTATTTACAAAAAGTGCATTTGCCACAGATAGAGGTGCCAAAACTAGTTGTTCTAATACTAGGTTGCCTTAGCTTACCCGTATTAGGAAAACAGAGCTGTCTTTTCAACAATTTTTTTTTTATAAACAAAATTTGGAACTGCACTGACAGACTAACGTAGAGTAGGATCAGAAGATAAAATATGCCAATTTTTTGTGATAATATTTTTATATCTATGCTGTCAGTACTAAAAGTCATACAATAAGCTGCATTGCTATAACAGTTATTATTAGCAGTCTTTCTTATGTTTTCTTTACGTGAAAAAAATGGATGTTCACTACTTTGTCTATCTGACTTAACCCTCTCACATGCTTTACTAACTTCAAAAGGTTTATAACCACGTTCTATAAATTCCGTACTAGTGGAACACATAGTTGTTTCAAATTCTTGTTCCTGGTCATGAAGTCTAGAAACTCTTAAAAGTTGACCTCTTACCACATTTTCAAAAATATATAGTGGATGTATACTATTACGTTCAAGACAACTATGTGTATAACATGGTTTTCTATATCTCTTAGTATGCAGCTTTCCATCTATACCCTTATACAGGGTTACATTAAGGAAATCCATGTGAGTGCAACAATGCTTCATTGTGAACTTAAGAAAGGGGGTACTTGTATTTATAGCACTTAGAAAAATTATTTAAACTTTCATGGTCTCCTTTCCAAAAAATATATGTCATCGACAAAACGCCAATAAAATTTTACATGCACATTAAACTGTTCAGCATTTAAGATGTCTGCATTTTCCTAATATGACATGACCATATTGGCGTAGCTATTGGCACATGAAGTGCCAATAGCTACACCAGAGGTCTGCAAGTAATATTGCTTCTCAAATAAAAATAAAATATATTCTAGTACCAGCTCTATAAGATAACAAACTCTATTTTTTCATCAGTGAGAGAGCCTTCTTCTTTAAGTAAAATTTTTACATAGGAAAGACCTATTTGGTTAGGTATAACCATAAACAGAGATGTAACGTCTAAGTTACCATAATCTCTGTACTAGTTTCAACATAACTCTCAAGAAAAGAGTAGAAATCACTTAAGAAATGTTCTGTATCACATAAAACAATGGCATACTTATCTAAAATGGGTCTTAAATGTCTTTCTATGTATAAGGACGCCGGTTCAGTTAGCCATCCACCTCCAGCTATTATAAGTCTAAAAGCTGGAGTTACAAGATTTTTATGTATTTTCAGCAAACCATTCAGTGTGGGTAAAATGGAATGTTCTACTATAAGATACTGGAACATATCTTTAGAAATAACTGTTTCCTTAAAGCAGTTGACAAGAGACTTCTATCTGTGGCAAATGCACTTTTTGTAAATACATTGATGTATCTAATACATTTATTCAACCAGACAATGGTAATCATTATGTTTTCAAAGTTAAAGCTAATTGTGACACTAAAAACTTGGTTTACCTAGCACAGTGTGTGACATGTTCAAAATTTTATATAGGAAAAACTAATAGGCGAGTTAAGGAACGAATTAGAGTCCATTATTATTGTGCCAATAAGGGCCGTAGTTATAGTGCCTTAGCTAAACATATACTAGAGAAAGGCAGTAACCATTGGTTCATGTTTATGGCAGTAGAAGTAATTTATGAAAGTTTTAGGCTGGGTGATATAACTAATGCCACAGAAGGGAAGAATTAAGATGGATTCTTAAATTATCAGCACATAGAGGTGCAGGTTTGAATGAATCAGTACCTCTTAAGCCAGTTCTGAAAGACAGAAAGCTTTTTTAAATAGGTGTCTTGCTATGTATAATAGCCTTCTATGGTTTCTGCCTTAAAAGAAAGCTGTGCCTTTAAAATGTTTATGGTTATTGTATTTGCAAGTCTTTTTATTGGTAGATATTTAACTGATTGTATTTTAAATATCTGAGATATTGCTTTTTTGTATGGTCTGAAGAAGCGATTTTATCGTGAAAGCGCTCGCTTGTGTTTGAATAAAAGCCTGTTTGGATTTTATACTGCCCTTTGCCATTTGCTTTTTATTGGTTTGCTGTGCCGTGTTCTACATTTTTGTTCATACATACATACATACACATAAATACATAGGTGGTATAACAGGATAATGAGAGTGGATTTATCGGACTTATCAGACCCATCCTCCCATTATTATGGTATTTTACTAAATGTCTACCTAGTAGGCAGTGTTCTTGAGAAACAGCTTTTATGTATGGAATTCATTAAATACTCATCAGTAAAGCATGTCAAAAACACATATTTTTACTGAAATATGTACTGCACTGTGTGTATTTTAAACACACGCCTGGTATTCATGCTATATTATTTACCAAAAGTGAAGTGAGTGGAGTATTTATTAAGTTTTTACCAAGTAAGGTATTCATAAAGCACATAAGTATGGAGTACAAACAAAACATGCTACTGATTTCAGTAAGATATCCAAAGGATTTTTGTGGAAATATTTAACATGTTTAAAAGGACTTCTTTGGTTCACTAGAGGTTTGTCTGGTCTTTTGTTTTTCTCTTGTACTTTCTGGAAAATATGTTCTACTTAGTAAGTATAAATATTAACCCTAGAAATGATTAAATGCATAGTGCTGTATTCAGGTTTAAGGAAGTGTACGTACAGTTGCTGAGAATGTTTTAGAGACTCTGCTCTATGTAGTGGCAAATTAATTATTTCAGTAATTGTTGTAGAAATCTGTAGTGAATTTCACTTGCTGGCAGACAATGCTTTTCTTAATAATCATATTTCAAGACTGATAACTCTTACTTGTCAGGTATTCCCAGACAACACCTTTCCTTACAGCACTAATGAAGCCTGCTGCAAAACAAGCACGTAGCATTGAGAATAACTTCAGGTTGTCTTGCAACAGCCAGGAATGTCACTGCCTGCCTCTTCTTTGGGTGTTCTCCTTTTCAATCCATCTGCACAAACACAAGTGGGCCAGGTCTCCACCTCAGGAATGAACAGATAAAAGAGCACTCATTTATTTTTCCGCCAAAGCAGAAATATTTTATTGACTTTACTGAAGTTTTTGTTTCAGGAAATTTCATCATGTCTCCAGAAAAACGTTTAATTGGCCTCAGGTTTTCGGACTCGCTTCTCATTTCTGTAATCGGAGGAGCTGAGGGTCAAGGCGAGGTCGCTGCAGTTAGTGTTGGCTTAGTGTACCTCTGTGAATACCTTGTTTCTGTGGAGTGTTTCTGCTTCAACAACAGCCAGGGCCCTGGTGTTGTAATAACCAACCCATCTGGCAAAGGAGTGCATTCCAGCAGCATCAGCAAATGGAAAATCATTTTTTTAAACTCATACCAATGCAAGGCTCCTTTAGAATAAACACTTCTTGGAAAGAGATGAACAAACAGCATCTCCAAAGAAAAATTAACATTTCTTTTGTTCCCGATTAAAAGGCTTATTTGAGATATATCATTTAGTCAGTTTAATAGATGTCTTGATAAAACAAACAATTTACTATAATTTAAATGACCCTTTGATCTTCTGTGATTATCTTATAACAGCATGCTTCATAACGTAAATAATTTTATTCTCTTTATTCCCTCCTTTCTAGTCCAGCCTAGTTCCCTTGTTATACTTACTTCCCTTTTCTTCTTCCACCTCATATCACCAGTTGACATTTATTCTACTGTAAAATCTCCCAGACTTTCCAGCTGTTTTAACCTAGGCAGGATGGCCACAAACCTGGTGTGTGTGTGTGTGTGTGTGTGTGTGTGTGTGTGTGTGTGTGTGTGTGTGTGTGTTTGTGTGTGCGCGCGCGCACTTACACATGCGCATGTCCCTCTCTCTCCCTCTCTCTGCAATGGTCTTTCTTGTCTGATGTTTTATTTATTTATTTATTTATGACGGACTGGTAACTTGGAAAGCTATCTGCAGCAGTCATGGCCTATTACAAGGACATCTGCAGAGAAAGAGAGAACAGTGTTATACAAAACACAAATAAGATTATTACTTACCCACTGCATGTAATTATATGATGCAGTACAAAACAATGAAACACGTAAACACATAAAGGGTCGTTTTCGAATAAACAGCCATAGCATTAACTGACGTGACACTGAGGGACAACAAAAATTGTTATGATATAGAGCTCACTGTCAATCACAGTTATACAGTGTAACAGGACAGGCAGAAGACCTACGAACAGATGAGCATGGTGTGTTTTTGAACAGTGGGAGATGTAAATTAGGTGGTGAGCAGAAATAAGACAGGGATGGGAAAAAGCAGCTGGATAAGCTAGTCACTGCAGTCATAGGAAGGCAAGACATTAAGGAAGGTAAGAAGATAAAGCAAAGACCTAACAGAGAAGGGAAAATGGGAAAAGGAGAGAGAGAGTTTGATTCCTTTAATCCAGTTTTGTATTATTTGACTTTTCTGCAGTTTACTTGATAATCCTGACACATATCAGTTCAGTTCTTCCACACAGAGATTGGTGGTTTGAACAGCAGTCAGATATAGCATGACATGGGTTAAATGCTTTGACCCTGTGGCCAGCTAGTTTTATTCCTTTCGGTCTGACCATCATTAAGCTTGGTTAACCCAGTTTTTCAGTAAGTATTGCTGTTTAAGACTGTCTGTAAACCAGCAAGAATGTATTTTATGTAATATCTGATTCACTTTCCTGCTCTTCTGCCTGATTTCCCATCATCCACTTCTTCACATGGACACTTATAACATCTTCCTCCATAAGCATGTGCAGATTTTCTTTATTCCATGGACCCCTGTTAAATGATAGGTCGATATATCATGGTCTTTGTCTTCACAAGAAACTGAAGCACTCAGAAACTAGTTTGGAATGAAACATCCATAACACTGCATCATGCTGGGCATGTACTATATTACAGAGGTAATTTACTGATGCTGTTCAGAGGAGAACATTTATGTTTTATGTTCTAACATCCTGACTTTGATGACTTTTTTCTCCACAGCTGTCTCTTTTGTGATACACTTTCCCTTTGGGACAAATCTTGGAGGTAATGGGATATTCTTTAGGGCTGTTTTTTTTTCTCTTACCCAGCTCCTGATGCTTTCAGGAGCAGTGACGTGAGGACTAACTTAAGTGTTGCTCAGGCAGCATACCCTTGTTCACATCTTTTTTCACTAATTACAGCTGCTCATGTTCTTTGCTAGGCCTACTGCCATCCTCTCATTGTCCACTAGGGGGTGCAGTCACAGTATCTGTTTCCTCCCTCCGAGAAAGGCAAGTAGGAGCCACACTGTGTGACTTTTTCCCCTCACCTGGTCAAAACCTCTCTTCAATAGACTACTACTTGAACCTCGATTACCAGCAGGTCAGAGAGAAATTTTCCTTCACATCACTGAAGAAGCTAGAATATACACAATAATGTCTAAAATGGGAATTGTCCTGAACTAATCAGGGGGACCAATCAAGTTCACCAAATCCAACTTTGAGGCAAAAATAGCTTCCCAGGATAAGAATAACCATAAGGTGTTTTTCAGTTCTGTAAACAGCCTTAAGGAGAGCACCCTTCAGTGTGCTGAACTAATAGTAAATGGAAGTCCCTATACTGAAATGAATAGAAGAGTGCTTACAAATGTATAAGATACACTCTACATTGATTGATTATGTTCCAGTGACCATGAAACAGTGGCAAACCACTTTGCAGCTAAGCCATGATAAAGGAAAAATTATTATCCCAGGGGTAACAATTCAAAGGGAGGATAGTCCAGGGTCACTCTTTGTCACCGTTGTTCTTTTGTCTTGCTCTTAACCCATTAACCTATCTACTTAATAGATTAGGTCATGGCTACAACTTGGCTCACAGAAAACAACAGAGTGTAAAACTTATCTTCTGTTTGTGGATGATTTAAAGTTGTATAGCTCATCAGATGAGGAACTGAAAGCACAACTGGAAGTGGTCAAAAAATGTTCAGATGATATAAGTATGTCAAGCACAACTACTGCCCTTCTGTCCTTTATCAGCACTATTTCTCTGACCAGAGATAACAATAAGCTAGTGCCATGATTATTCCTAGATCTCTCTAAAGCATTTGATACAATCTCTCACTCCTTTCTTCTGGACAACTCACCAACCTTAACTTCTCCACCTCTGCCATTGCCTGGTTTACTAGTTATCTCACAGATCGACGACAATCAGTAAAATGGTTCTCTGCTCTCTCTCCTTCTCTCCTTATCAACATGGATGTTCCTCAAGGATCTATACTTGGTCCACTACTCTTCAATATCTTTACTAATCTTCTCTATATGTCCTGCCCTCAGTCATCCCTTGTAAAATATGCTGTTGACTCTACAGTTATACCAATTGCCGACACCCTGTTTGACTTAAATTCTATTACTCAGAAATCCTTCAACTCTGTTAAAACTTGCTGTCTAAAACCAGCTAATTATGAATCCTAAAAAGACCAAACTTTCACCTTTTCTTCCCCAAAACCTAAACCAGCTTAAATCCACTTTTGCTGTCCATTCTCTAAATAAAATTTTTATCATAGCTCAACCCAACACAAAACTTCTAGGGGTTATGATAGATGATCAACTGAAATTTGATTTGCATGTTAACACTTGCATTAAGAAAACTCATCAAAATTTGGCTTCTTATGCAGAAATCAAACGTTTCTATCTAACAAAACTAAAGTCTTCCTCTCTCTCGCATGCCTATCTCCTGCAAAGTCTATTGTACAGCTCTCAACTCCTCACCATCCTGCAAACCTCACTCCTAGCTAAGCTTGAAACTACCTATAACAAATTTGCTGCAACTTTATATAGCCCTGTAACAAACTTACTCCAACTGTATATAGCCCTGGGCCTCCACTGAAAAAAGGGCTATCAGCTCAGCTGGACAAACCCGGTCAACAAATGTAAAATAATAATGAATAATAATAATAATAATAATAATAATAATAATAATAATAAAATAAATCTGCAAAAGCAACCTTTAAAGAAGGAAAGACTTCCCTGCTTAGTTTAGCAGAAGCATATTGGTGTCAAGTGGGAATGGAAATCAAACCAGAAATAGATAAAAATCAGGCAGCAACTAAGTGTGCCAAAAAAACAAAAGAAAGAATATAAAGTAGAGGATCAGATAAGAAGGTCAGAAATGTGGAAAATGCATAAATATATTCGCAAGTACAGAAAACTCCTGGAACAACCTCATGTCAATTCAGGATTTAATGCAGGAATGGTTAAGGAAAGGTACATTTTAATCAAAAGATGAAAGGCTAATATTGTTGGCCCAGGATAGTGGACTACATACCCATTGGTTTACAAATTCCATTGAACACATTGGAGAAACAGACAAATGCAGGTTCTGTATAGCAGAACTGGAACAATCTCACATCTTGTTGCTGGGTGTGATACACTAATGGCAGAGAGACTGTATACTGAAAGGTACAATAATGTGGCAAGACTGTTGCACTGGGGATTGTGCAAACATTATAATGCTGAAGTATCTGAGAAACATTCGAAATATAAGCCCACAAAGCATTATAGAAAAAGATGAGGATTATATTACATGGGATCACCCATTGCCAACAGTTAAAAAAATAGATGCAAGAAAACCCTGACACTTTCAAACCCTCCCTAGAAAACTTTCTATCTTCCAACTGAATCTGTACCTGCACCTTGTCTCTTTCCCTCAAACCACAGTCAGCCTCTACCTAACAGATATACTCATATTGGACACAATATACTTAATACAAGGTGTAACACCTTGATGCTTCATGCAGTTTGAGTTATCTATACAAAGGCCAGGTGTAAGCCTCACTATTAGGATCATAGGAGATTATTAGGCTATTGACCTGGAGGTCATTTTAAGCTTAGCCGTTTCAACCCAGTAGAGATACTAGACAATACCCAAGACTGCGTTTAGTCATGACTGCCCTGTTAGAACTTTCTTTTTATTTTTATGCAATATAGAATCTTGTCATTTTGTAATTCAATTCACCTGTTAGAAATTTTATGCAATGAGCAGAATCAAGTCTTTTTGTTATCATTTCAATTTAAATTGCTTCACTAGGCTGTATACAGCCCTGAAACAAACTTACTCCAACTGTATATAGCCCTGTAACAAACTTACTCCAACTGTATATAACCCTGTAACAAACTTATTCCAATTGTATATAGCCCTGTAACAAACTTACTCCAACTGTATATAGCCCTGTAACAAACTTACTCCAACTGTATATAACCCTGTAACAAACTTATTCCAATTGTATATAGCCCTGTAACAAACTTACTCCAATTGTATATAGCCCTGTAACAAACTTACTCCAACTGTATATAGCCCTGTAACAAACTTACTCCAACTGTATATAGCCCTGTAACAAACTTACTCCAACTGTATATAGCTCTGTAACAAACTTACTCCAACTGTATATAGCCCTGTAACAAACTTACTCCAACTGTATATAGCCCTGTAACAAACTTACTCCAACTGTATATAGCCCTGTAACAAACTTACTCCAATTGTATATAGCCCTGTAACAAACTTACTCCAATTGTATCTACTTCATGTGACACTAGTGGTGTTTATTCTCTAGTAATGTACTTAAGCCAAATGTATTTGCTTTATGTTATGCACTTGTTAATGTATCTATTGTATGTTTTCTGTTTCTTATTACCTGTGGAGCTTTTCTCCCTGGGCCTCCACTGAAAATGAACTCTTTGGCCTAGTGGACTATCCCTGTAAACAAATGTAAATAAATAAATAAAATCAATTAAATAAATAAATAAATAAATAAATAAATATAGTAGTTCAGGAAAAGGAGACAAAAGTAACATTGATCACTGAAATTGATACACCCAGTGACTACAGTATCTTATGTACAGAGAAACACAAAGTCTTAAAATACCAGGATTTGCAGGCAGAAATGAGGGCAATGTGGAAGAGGGATACCCGGACAGTTCCAATAGTAGTAGGAGGAACGGGTCTCATAAAATGAATTTACAATCATAGTTAGATATGTTATTGATGCCTGTAACTCTATATGAAATGCAGAAGGAGTCAGTTCTGGGCACATTCTTGGTGCTGCGGAGAGCACTTCAGGCTAACATCAAAGATTGAAACGATATTAATTTCATGAACTTTAATCATACTTTGACTTTGGAATGGGGTCTATTCCCATCATGGTATTAAAAACCCCAAAGTCTTGGAGAAATTAAAAAGGAAAATTGGAGGATATAGCAAATTTCCTGGTAGATAAATTTAACTTGAATTTCACCCTGTATCCTCTCCTGTTACCTCCTAGGAAATACTCTCTACCATTTCTACCCAAATATCACTAAAGAACACAAACTCATTGCATTTTTCACTGCATTTTTGTGGCCTGACAATATCTCAGGATGCCTCCTAAATAGCTTGAATGATAATCTGTGAGTCCCACTAGAATTTCTGTTCACTCACTGCCTCCAGACAGGCTTTATCCCTAGGGAATGGAGGACTGCAACAGTCATCCCTCTACACAAAGGGGTACCATCAACAAACCTAGGGAACTACAGAACCATAAGTTTGACTAGTCTTATATGCAAGGCCATGGGACCTGATATACAAAGTCATAGGAAATCTTTAAACACTTGACCCATCCCACCTCCTAAACCTGATGGACATCCTCAAGAAGGTCATTAGAGCCATGAACAAGGGCAACATGGAGCATACTGCCTACCTTTACCTGGCAAAGGCATTTGGCACAATATCTCACTAGGGTATTATAGACAAACTCACAGATTTAGGCATAAATTCCTATGTCACCCGATGGATAGCCAAATGGCTCACAGATAAGACACATGAAGTTAGGGTAGGGGAATTCACCTCCACCAAGAGGCCTGTTAAGAGTGATTTTCCACAGGGCTTGATATTAGGACCTCTCCTGGTCAGAATGTAGTTCTGTGGAGTCAAAGAGTAAAGGCAAATGTAGAGGGTTTTAGCTGGCCAAATCTGCTGATGACTGCAAGCTTGGTGCAATCATTGAATCCCCCAAAAATGTAGATATCCTCCAGAAGGGTCTCACACAGACAAATAACTGGTGCTAGAACCATGGCCTAAAACTCAGTGTAAAAACAAATGCATAATTATACCCTTTGGAAAGATGACCATCCCTGCAAATTGCATCCTGATAACACTCCCCTAACACCCAATGGTAAGGGATTTGTAAACTCAGGTCGACAGAAACCTGAACTTTGATGACCATGTGTCTGTGGTGGTGAGAAAATCCTTCTGTATGGCTCAACATTTAAATAAGAGCATGACATTCACATCTAAGGAGATCATAGTCCAAATACAGTCAGTCTTCATTAGACCAATAATCAAGTACAACGCAGCCTTCAGCATGGACCTGACCAGGCATTGCAGCAACTGTTGTGGCCACACAGTTTTTTTACTGAAAGAATACAGGGAGTAAATATGCCAGACCAGAAGTGTATCCCTCAGACCATAAACTAATCTCACTGGATATTCACATCCTGACCCCACCCCCTGCCCAGAAAACCACAGTGAAAAACTTCTCTAAAGCAAATTTCACACTCCTCAAAACTGAGGTGGAATCCTTCAAAGCCCCCGGGCCTGTGGATAATACGGCCCACACCGCAAAATTCTTTATAAATGCATTCTATGAACACCTTCAGGAATGCATGGATCATGCGATCCCAAATAAAACCAAGACCCAATCCTCCAAAGGCAGACGTCCTGTCTGGTGGACCCCAGCCATAAACAAACTATACAATAGAAGGAGGAAGTACTAAATGATAGAGCAAAATCCCAAAAAGGGAAGGCATCACTGATCAGTATTAGCAAAAAACTACGGGCACTCATAAAATTGTCTAAGGCCAGCTTCGAGAGAAAAATTACACAGGACACTAAGGATAATCACAAGGCTTTCTTTAGTTATGTTAGGAACCTGGGTGGTAATTCCCAGATATGCTCAGAATTAGTCCAAAATGACAAAAATACATCGAACCCACAGACATTGCCAACATCCTAGCTGACAGGTTCAGAGCAAACTCCCACCAAAGGGCAAATATCTATCCCAGCAGAGTGCTGCCCCCCTGACATCTCAGATGCTCAGGTAAGAGCCGCCCTCTCTAAAGCAAAAAACACAGCATCAATGGGACCAGACGGTGTCCCGGGCTGCGTCCTACATGAACTCCAAGAAGAGCTAAACCCAAACATAAAACTACTGTTCAATCTCAGCCTTACTACAGGATATGTGCCCAAAGAGTGGTGTACAACAACAGTGGTCCCTCTCCATAAAGGTGGTGCCTCAATGGATCCTGGAAACTATCGCCCCATAAGCCTGACTAGCTTGGTCTGCAAAGCTATGGAAAGGATCATCATGGACCTCATAAATAAAGATATTGGGGACCTACAGACACTGGATCCTACCCAGTTTGGCTTTGTTAAGGGCAGATCGTGCCTCTTAAACCTGGTTGATTTCTTTGAAACAGTCACCAAGGCCATTGACGAGGGGAAGGTGGTCCACACAGCCTACCTGGACCTCACAAAGCCTTCGATACAATACCCCACTCGGGCATTATAGATAAGCTCACCAGCTTAAATATAAACCCCTATGTCACTAGATGGATTGCAAACTGGCTCAAGGACAGAACCCACATGGTTAGAATTGCTGGAGCCATGTCAGACTCAAACCAGTTACAAGTGGTGTCCCACAAGGCTCAGTCCTGGGACCTCTCTTGTTCGGTATATATTTCTCGGAGGTACAGGCCAACACAGAAGGACTGTGGCAGACCAAGTTCGCAGATGACTGCAAACTGGGCGCCATAATCGACTCTCCAGCCAACACAAGCATCCTCCAAAAGGGCCTCATAGAAACAGACAACTGGTGCCAGAGCCATGGCCTCAAGCTAAATGCCAAAAAGTGTATAGTCATCCCCTTTGGCAAAAACAAAGTGCCCACAAATTACCACATAGGTGGTAATCCATTAAGCACAGAAGAAGTAATTAGGGACCTGGAGACCCAAGTTGATAGCAATCTCTCATTTGACAACCACATGGCCAAAGTGGTTAGAAAAACATTTTATATAGCCCACGTAATCATGAAGGGATTCACATCTAGATCAGGGGAGGTCATCGTGCCTCTTTACTCATCCCTCATCAGGCCCATAATTGAGTACAATGCCCCTTTTGGGATGTACCTTACCAGACACCCGCAGCAACTGGAAAGACCCCAAAAGTACCTCACCAAGAGGATCAAAGGGCTCAAACAGATGCCATATGCTGCCCGGTTAAAGAAACTCCAGCTCTACTCAGTGGCATACCACCTGTTCAGAGGCGATCTGTGCCTGACGTATAAAGCCATGTCCAACCCGGAATTAATGGACATGCTGCACCTCAGAAAATCCAAATCCCATTGAGCTACGCGCTCGAGAGACTTGAACCTCAGCACTGAAATAAATAGGCCATGCTGGAGGGACAGATTCATAACCCAGAGGCTTCCTTCACTCTGGAATAAAATCCCAGTCCAGGTTAGGCAGAGTCCCTCATTGACTCTCTTCAAGAGGAATCTTGATGAGTGGATGGGAGATCGTAGGTTTACCCTGAGTATCACTTCTGTGTCACTGTTAGACAGAGGCACAGTATACTAACCTCGAAAAAGGGCATAGCAAAATAAATTTAAAATGGGTGGCGAAAGCCAAACACATTCTCACTAGGCTTATAAATGCCCTAGGGCAGATAGCCTAGTATGAACCTATGAACCTATGAACCTATGATGGAAGGACAGGTATGTGTCTCAGAGATTACCCCTTCTCTAGAATAGACTCCTCATTCATGTGCAGCAGAGTTCTTTCCTTAAGCCTATTGAAACACAGTTTGGACCAATGGATGAGAAGTCTCAAATTCACCTCTGGCTTGTCACCTGTGTCCTTTATGAATGCGGCAGCTTGTAGATGCCCTAAGCCAAAGGCATATGCCAAAGCTGTTCCAGTA
Source organism: Protopterus annectens (assembly GCF_019279795.1). Classification (NCBI taxonomy): domain Eukaryota; kingdom Metazoa; phylum Chordata; order Ceratodontiformes; family Protopteridae; genus Protopterus; species Protopterus annectens. Next base: position 1,124,710,296 of record NC_056733.1, read on the forward strand.
CTTGAGCATTGATTATTGACAAAGTTTGGGCATGAATGGCTACACTTAAAAAGGTTCTAGGGTCGTTAGCCCAGTAACATCCAATGATGCTATGATCCTAATGAACAACTTGAAAATACAGCAGAGTATGCTAGGCAAACTGTACTTGGCTGTTATTTTTTAAGGCAAGAAACTGTTTAGAATAATTCTCCAATAGTGTGTAATTTCCATGTTTAACTTACCCATCTGTATAGCTCATTGGACTAATTTGTCAGGATTAGGAGGCATAAATATAAGAGACACTTAAGATGACCTGTCAAATATTCAGTGTACACCAGTTTCATCAACTAGGCACCATGTTGCAGAGTGTGCCTTAATCGTAGCTCTCAACTGATCAGAGACAAATCTCAACAGAATCAGGGACAAATCCTCAAATAATCAGGGACAATCAGGGACATTTTTAAAATATTTGTACTATTAACTTGAAACATGCAGAATAAGAGAATGTGGATTAATATAGATTTTCTGACGTAAAACATCTCTAACTCTGAATTACTATCATTATTTATTAAGACTTCTATGGTGGTGCAGTGGTAGCGTTGTTGCCTCACAGCAAGAGGTTCTCCCGTTCGATTCTCGGCTGGAGTGTGGCGAGTGCCTTCTGTGTGGAGTCTGCATGTCCTCTCCGCAGTTGGGTGGCCGTTCGAAAGACATTCGTAAATGGGCATGCCTTAGTTGAAGGTTGAATGTCAAGCTGGCACCTCGGCGTTTGTGAAAATATACTGCCAATCATTAGCAGACCGGAGTTCCGCTGTGATGACCCCTAACCGGGAAAAGCCTAAAGACAACAACAACAACATTTATTAAGACTAATTCACCACCTTTTCTTCAGCAGTCACCAGTTTTAAGAGAGATTAAGAGGGACAGACCTAAAATCTGAGTCTAAATCAGGGACAGTTGAGAGGTCTGGCCTTAATCAGTGGCTGCCTTGTATGAAAGCTCTGTGGACCAAGGGGGTCAGGAGCTCAGTTAGAGAAAAGAAAAGATGCAGGAAAGCAATAGCTGACTGAGACAGGAAAGCACTGCCATGCAGACCAGGAATTGATGTTGCAGGTTTGACACTGGATAAGGCAAAATGAATAAACAGTACAAAAACATGGAATTAAAGCCAGAAGGCCTTCCAAACTGAATTTCTTGTATTAGTGCCTCTCCAAAGCAAACAGAACTGCAGGAGTGTTGTTCCATACAGGTTTCTAGCTAGTCAGATATTGTGCATGAAAGTCTGTCCTGCCACTTGGAATGATTAATGTAGATGATAGATCTGTGAATGTACAGGATTTGCAGTTCATTCAGGTAACAGAAGGCATGTGGGGCGATAAGCTGTTTGAATGAATAGGTCCTCAGACTCTGAAATGCGAACACCACCCACAACCGAGCTACATAACAAAATTGGAAATAAAACTGGAGTTAGGAAGTGGAAGAAATGCAGCTGTTCAGATGATGCAGGTGGGGATGGGGGTGGGTGGAAGGCAGGGCACTTTTCAACCAGGTGGCAAAATAATTTCAAAGAAAGAGAATGCATGTAGGTAGTGAAGTATTAAATATTTGTGTGTTGGTTTCTGTATGTTTTGAGATATCAGGAAAGGGTTAATGCATTTAGCTGCTTGCCCTTATAGGTTCATAGGTTCATAGGTTGGTACTAGGCTATCGGCCCTAGGGCTTATATATACAAGCCAAGCCATAACAATTCCCTGGCTATTTCTTCTCACAGTATTTACTTCCCTGAACCCCTGTCTTTCTTCAATCTGTTTTTCTTCAACTTGTATATTTCCTTGACAGCAATATTATGAGTTTGGTTAATGAGTGTGAGAAGAGACATTGCACTCTTTGGAGGTTTGCATGCTGTTATTAGTGACTGTGGTTTTTGGAAGTGAGGTTGAACAGTGCTGGAACTGCTACGTCTGGTTTCTCTATCACTTTTTACTTGTACTGCTTGGTTGTTCAGAAATATTGTTTTTTTTTTCAAGCTCTCACAATTAGGCAGCTGGGCTGCCAAGTTTAACTATGAGTCATCTGTGACTAGCAAACTAATGTGTTGCTGTCTTTCGGCTTTTCCTGGTTAGGGGTTGCCACAGCAGAACTCCGGTCCGCTAATGATTGGCAGTAGATTCTGATGAACGCCGAGGTGCCAGCTCGACGTTCAACCTTCAACAAAGGCATGCCCATTTACGCATGTCTTTCAAACACCCACCCAACCACCGGGAGGACATGCAGACTCCACACAGAAGGCACTCCCCGCATTCCAGCCGAGAATCGAATGGGAGAACCTCTTGCTGTGAGGAAACAACGCTACCATTGCACCACCGCGGTATGTTACAAGCAATCTAATGCGTCATTTTTTTAATTTAAAATCAAGATTGCAATATCTTGGAGAATCCACTTTTCTGAGACACTGATTTGGGAGTAAATATATTTAAATACAACCCCCCCACACAAAAATTATTTTCACAGCAAAACAGCAAATTTTGGTAGTTGTTTTCTCACTAGCATTGACTGCTAATGTACCAAGTTTTGTCATGGCGCCAGACACTTTACCTTCTGGTGGGCATCATGTCAGTGCTATACTTAGTGACTGGACTTGTGAGCGTTGATTGCTAATGTATCAAATTTTGTCATGGTGCTCGACACTGCAGAATCTTGGGGGCAGTCGTATCAGTACTATTCACTGATTGGTGGGGAAGTCAGGACAGGAGTAGGATTGTTGCTGTGATTAGTGCACATTTTGGTACTTATTCTTTTATCGCCCCTTTGCAGATATGAGTTGCACAGCTGAAGGAAATGCATGCTGTTGGTACACACAATAGCAGCATGCCCTTACATAAATGGAGGTGCATTAATGAACTCACAAAGTTCTTTTATAATTTATTGGGCTTTATTCTGGTTGCACATCCCTTTGATGGGATGCAGCAACTGTTTTGGATATCATAGCATGTACTGTCATTGACTGGTTTCCACAGGATCCAAAATGGTCTAAGAATAATGTTTTCTATTGTACATGCTTACATTGCCTTTGAAGTTGTCTTAATTTGGAACCTCTGTAACATCTAGCTCCCCATTTTATAATAGCAAGTTGTTCCTGATTTTTCTTTCTGGTGTTTTCAAAGTTATATTGTTTTGTCTTGGTGTTTCTGCTGCCTAAGTACTAAGAATGCCAATTCATGTTTATGTATTTCTTCATTCATTCATGTATTTTTGATGAAATTCTATTCAGATAAGTATTTTTTAAATCTTTCATGCAGACCACACAGCTACAACATTTTTAATAATTATTCTATTAATCTTTTTATTGAGGGTTACAGTAGAGCTGGACTCCATCCTGTATTCATTGGATGCAATGTAGGGTATAAATCCCAGATATGATACTACCTTATTTTAGGTTTTACACACACACACACATTGTCAGTTAAGACTTGCACCAACTTACATATAACTTGTCTTTGGGATGTGGACGGAAACCAGAGTACCTTGGAAAAACCCTTGCAAGCAAAGTACATGCCTTTTAATTCTGTGCAGAAAGTACCCACTTAAGAATTTAGCCATGGAGCCAAATGCTGTGAGTCAGAAGCTTTAATTAGTGTACTACTCTGTCCCCTATGGAATCATGTTAATACATTGATACCTTTTTCCTGATAACAAAAACTCTGAAAATGTTTCACTAAAAGGTCCTCTGCACTCTCCATGTGGGGGGGAACAGCCCGATATCCCCAAACTTAAATATACCTACTCCGAGGCCACACAACAGTGGAGAATGTGTTTTTGGATAAAGCTTTTCACTGAAACGGCAGTTGCCAAAACTGATGTTGATCTACTGAGAGGATCTCCACCCTACATCTCAAACACTGATGTTTTGCCCCCTGCAAAAAAAATTTTTTTTTATTTTTTTCTCAGAGTTTAACCTTTTGAATGTCAAGTACTATGACATTTGACATCCAGGAGGTCAATGGTATGGGACTCACCATTCAGGGGGTCATTCCAATGACATAAACCCATTATTTAGTGCTGTGTTGTATGCTTTCTCTGTGCATCCCAGGGTGAATCTTATTTTATATAGAAAATAACAAACATGAAAGTTAATATGAAATTAAGTAGCAAACTTCAATTTACATCTAAGTTCATAGGTTCATAGGTTCATACTAGGCTATCTGCCCAAGGGCATTTATAAGCCTAGCCCATAGTTATGTGGCTTTCGCCACCCCTTTAGTTTGAATAAAAACTATGCCTATCATTTTTCTGTGCCTCTGTCAAGCAGTGACACTGAAGTAATCCCTGGGGTATATCTGCGATCTCCCATCCATTGGTCAAGATTCCTCTTGAACAAGGCCAGTGAGGTGCTCTGCCTTACATGTACCGGGATTTTGTTCCACAGCATAGGGAGTCTCTGGGTGATGAATCTGTCCCTCCAGCACGTTCTATTTATAACCGTGTCAAGGTTTAAGTCTCCGCCCTTGTGGTTCTGAGGGATCTAGATTTTTTGAGGTGAAGCATATTCATCAAATCTGGGTTTGACATGGCCTTATATGTCAGGCACAGGTCACCTCTGAGCAAGCGGTATGAGACTGAATAGAGCTGGAGTTCTTTCAGTCGGGCAGCATAAGACATATTTTTGAGACCCTTTATCCTTTTGGTGAGGAACTTTTGGGGCCTTTCAAGCTGCAGCAGGTGTCTGGTCAGATACATTCGAACGGGCATTGTACTCAATCATAGGTCTAATGAGTGATGAGTACAGGGGACGATGACCTCCCTTGATCTAGATGTGAATCCCTTCATGATCAGGTGGGCGATATAGAAGGTTTTCCTAACTACTTTAGCAACATGAGTGTCAAGCGAAGGCTACTGTCAACTTGGGTCCCCAGATCCCTGATGACTTTTCTGTGCTCAGTGGATAGCCACCTATATGGTAGCTAGGGGTAACCTTGTTTTTCCCGAAGGGTATGACTATGCATTTTTGGCGTTTAACTTCAGGCCATGGCTCTGGCACCAGTTATCCGTTTCTGTGAGGCCCTTCTGGAGGATATCTGTGTCAGATGTGTTTTCGACTATGGCGCCAGTTTGCAGTCATCTGCAAACTTTGTCAGCCATAACCCTCCTGTGTTTGCTTGTACTTCAGAAAAGTAGATGCCGAACAAGAGTGGACCCAGGACTGAGCCCTGTGGGACACCACTTGTGACAGGCTTTGAGTCTGACATGGCTCCAGCAACTCTGACCCTGTGGGTTCTGTCACTTAGCCAGTTTGCAACCCATCTTGTGATGTATGGGTTTACATTCAAGCTGATGAGTTTTTCGATGATACCTGAGTGGGGTATTGTGTCAAGGCCTTTGCCAGGTCGAGGTAGGCTGTATGGACTGCCTTTCCCTCATCAATGGCCTTGGTGACTGTCTCGAAAAAGTCAACCAAGTTTAAGAGGCAGGATCTGCCTTTGACAAAGCCAAACTGGGTTGGATCCAAAGTCTGCAAGTTCCCTATGTCTTTATTTATGAGTTCCATTATGATCCTCTCCATGGCTTTGCAGATAAGGCTTGTCAAGCTAATGGGGCGGTAATTTCCAGGGTCTGTGGAGGCACCGCCCTTATGAAGTGGGACCACAGTCGCCGTGCGCCACTCCTTGGGTACGTATCCTGAGGTGAGGCTAAGATTAAAAAGCTGTCCTAACTGTCCTAAGTGATTTTAAGGGCTTGATAATATTTATGGCTTTTAATAATGTAAGTTATTACTGCAATACTGTGTTAGACTAACAGTTCATACATAGGGATGGGACTGTTCTGAAAAGTGTAATAAATCAGTAAATAGTTTAGTTTTCAACAATGTGGCAGGCTAGATGAAGAGTTCGAGCTTGACAAATGGCAAATTTTAAAAGGTTACAGTATATTTGGGATTTTTTCAGTTAATATTTAAACAATTGGCCATTTATTTTATTTAACATTTGTTTACTGGGACAGAGCCCATTTTCAGCAGAGACCTGGGGAGACATGCTCCAGATGCACGTCTTTGGAATGTGGGAGGAAACTGGAACATTCTGAGGAAATTAATGCGAATACAGGGAGGGCATGCAGACTCTGCACAGAAAGCACCCCAGCTGAGAATCAAACCAGAGAACCTCCTGCTGTGAGGCAACAATGCTAACTGCTGCACCACTGCACTGCCCTAAACTGCTGTTGATCTACTGACAAGCTCCCCATCCTACATCTCAAACACTGATGTTCTGACCCCTACAAAAAACATTTTTTTTCTCTGAGTTTGACCTTTCAAATGTCAAGTACTATGATATTTGACATTCAAGAGGTCAGTGGTATGGCACTCACCATTCAGGGGGTCAGTCTAATGACTTAAACCCATTATTTAGTTAATGTTTTATCACATAACAGTTACTGGTTACTACAACGTGTACTTGCTACATCTCCATGGTTACTTGCTTGTTGTACTGTAGGAGACAACTGACAGAATAACAGTAATACGACTGATACTAGCCCATATTAGAACTTAGTGCTGTTATTATGTCTGTCATAGTCAGTGGGGCAGTAATATTACCTAATTTAAGGGAGGTGACTTACTGATATGCTGTTACTTGTTGTTATGTTGGTACGCCATTTCAACTGAGGCAGGATTTTGCTTTTCAGATGATTAAACTATGGATCCTTACTTGGCGAATCATAGAGTATTAGAGTGTACAAGGCAACTGCACCATGTGGCATTTACTTCTTGTCAGTACCCTCCCTTAGATCTTACTTCCCTGTTCGAGGAGCAGTAGGAAAAACATACTGGGGGCGAATTTATGAATACCTATCAGACTGTCCAATTTTTTTTTTTTTAAGGAAGACAGTTTGCAGTATTGCTTGACCTGGAGATGTAGTTTGCCCCAGACAAGAAGTGTTTTTTTGTGTGATAAATATGTCTTTCTACCATGATTTGTCTATTTGCCAAAACAATTTCACATCTCTGCTTCTAGTGTTCTCTGGACTGTTTGATTTGTGGAAAAATAAGAGGTCCTGGAATGATGGATCCCTAATAGCCTGGAAGGCAAGGCACAGATCATCCCTAGAGAGTCTATAGGTCCTTGAATACAGAAACAAGGCTTCCATCCTCCCCGTGATAGGAAGGACCTTTAGGTCCATGAATTTTTTTTGTCCGGAACCTGTGGGGTCTCACCAACCACTTGATATGTTAAGTAAGATAGAGCCCAAAGGGGGCATTGTATTTTGTGATGGGCCTAATCAATGCAGAATATAGAGGGGCAAGAACTTCTTTTGATCTAGAGAAAATACCCTTTGTGATCAGTTGTGCCGGACAGAAGGATTTTCTGACAAGTATTACAATATGATGATCAAAAGAGGAGGAGTTATTTACCCATGTTCCAAGATCTCTTGTGAAATCTCCCCGGGCCACTGCTGAAAATGAGCTCTATCCCAGTCGGACTTTCCTGGTAAACAACTATTAAATAAATAAATCAAATGAATAAAATCTTCATTTTTGAATAAAGTGTTTTTTTATAATATAAGTTGGGTGGGTGTTTTGTTTGAAAAATGCAACAATATTGCATTTTTAGCATTTAGTTTAAGCTCATTTTCACTGCATCAGCTGTTAACACGTGTAAATTTACTTTGTAGCTTCTGCATGCCAGAAGGGGATTTAAGTATAACACCCACTTTACAATTGTCAGCAGACTCGGTTAGCCAGGGTTCCTGTGTTTTGATTTGGAAGTCAGAGAAGTATTGCCAAATAGCAGAGGTCCCAGCATAGAACACTGGGGGTACCCTACAACTTATGCTCATGCTCTCTGAGGATGCACCTGTTACCTTCAAAGTGTGGGTTCTGTCCCTTAGCAAATGAGCTGTCAGTATAACTACATACGGATTAATTTGGAGAGCATTTAGCTTGCTGATAATGTTGGAATATGGTGTAGTATTAAATGCCTCTGCAAGGTCAAGGTACACTGCATGGATAGTGTATCCACTGTCCACGGCTTATGTTATCCTCTCAAAAAAAAAAAAATATCAGTTTCATTAGACAGTATCTACCCTTAACAAAGCTAAATGGAAAGAATCACATTTAGTAAGATTTTTTTATATCCCATTCCATAGCCTTGCAGATGAGGTCATCAGTCTAATGGGTCTGTAATTCCCGGGATCTGTCCTTGTGAAGAGCCATCACAGCTGCTAGGCTTCAAACCTTAGGGACAAAGACAATGCATAAGCTCAGGTTGTGTAGTTGTTGGAGCTGGTCCACCATCACATGTTTAGCCCTGTTCAGAAGGCAGCCTGCTATGTTATCAGGCCCATTGAGGATGTATTTTTTTTTTTGGAAAGTACTTTTAACAAATGTGAGATTCTTTAGTATATGTGTGTTTTGTGTAGATGTCTCTGGGGTGAAATTTACACTGAATGTGTTTGCTAACATATTTGCGATATTCACTGGATCAGAGCAAGTAGTGCCATTATGAATAAGTTGGGTGTTATTTGTATGCATTTGTAATTATCCTTGCTTCTGATGCCAGCCCAAGTTCACAGGAAGCTTCAGTTTTCCTGATGGCATGTTTCTGTACATTCCCTAATCCTGATGGCATGTTTCTGTACATTCCCTAATCCTGATGGCATGTTTCCGTACATTCCCTAATCCTGATGGCATGTTTCCGTACATTCCCTAATCCTGATGGCATGTTTCTGTACATTCCCTAATCCTGATGGCATGTTTCTGTACATTCCCTAATCCTGATGGCATGTTTCTGTACATTCCCTAATCCTGATGGCATGTTTCTGTACATTCCCTAATCCTGATGGCATGTTTCCGTACATTCCCTAATCCTGATGGCATGTTTCTGTACATTCCCTAATCCTGATGGCATGTTTCCGTACATTCCCTAACCTTTTAATGCTGACCTAGCGGCTCTTTAGTTTTGTTTGATATCCTAATGAGCATTTTCCTCTTATTGTATTGCTTATTTATGTGCGTGGACCACCAGACTGCTTTGCTCTTTTCTTTCCCTTTGCGTACAGTTTTGGTAGAGGTTGGACAGATTTATACAGTTTTCTTGCTGACCATAAAATGTATTTTTATAAGTAATATCCGTGTCAACATTTGGGGTGGGGGTTACAGCAGCTATACTCGAACTCAGAGACTTTATCATAGAATTTAGCAAAGTGGTATACTGGAAGTCTCTGAGTATGGTGATACCTGCATCTGCTGGTTTAGGGATTTTGAAAGAGAAGCTTACCAATTCATGGTCAGACTATAGCTGCCATATATACAAGGACTAGGTCGATACTTTTTTCTCTTCTAGTGGGCTCTTTGAAATTTTGATCCAGGGAATTCTTGTTTATGAAATTGGGGATTTTTTAGGCATAGTCTACATCTGAGTTATGGGTTTATTGATTGGTAGTTAAAGTCTCCCAGGAAGACTGAGCTTTTGCTTATATGGAGTACATCCAATATGTTTAACAGATTGACATGATTGATATGTTTTTAAAGGTCATTTGGGGGTGTTCTGTAACATGCCACAATCTGATAGTTGGTTTTATTTCGAGTGATTTGAATATCAATAAATTACATTTGTGGGTCTCTGGGATTCTGTCTTAAGGTCATGTGCTCTTTAACAAAATATGGATACTCCACCACAGTTCCCATTTTAGTCCACGCTTAAACAGGATGTCAAGATATGGTGTGATGTGAGTGCTAGCCCCTCCAAATTGCAACATCAGTAAATAAACACCACCTAATGGAGGAGATGGAGGTGTGGTGGAGAGCACAAATTCATTGATCAGGAGGTAGGAACATCAACTCTAGGTCACAATGTGGTGTGTCTGCCTGAAGAGGATCTCCAGCTGAGTATAAAAATATAAAAAAATGTGTTAACAGAGAAGGACAGGGAATAAATGTTAGGTTTGCAAGGTAAGTTGGATATTGATACCATAAGTATAATGAGCTGCATTGATGAGAAGTAATAAGAGACTTATGGGAGTTAGTTTTGTTTCCCTGATGTCTGCTGACCATCAGGCACAATTCAATCATGCAGCTGTTATCCTGGCAGTAATCCCAAAACCTCAACCCTGGTGCCTGCTATGAACACCTGTGTCACCACGAAAGACCAGCTACACCCTTACCCAATGTGTATGTGCTTACACACACACTCTGTAGAGGGCTACCATTACTGGACTGGCTGGACTAAGCTCATGTCCTCAGTCTGTATCCCTATTCATTGCTTGCAGACCTCTTCCTGCAATGTAATAATCAGCTGACCAGAACCACCAATACCTCCTGCCAGGATGGGCAGGCTGGCATTGGCTGCCTACTTCCACCATCCCTCACCCATCTCTTCCAGCACCTGAGCTGCTAATTGAACTCGGGTAATCTGTGGCGTGGTCAGGACTTTATCCCTTTATGCCACAAAGCTGCGGCTAAACCCACTTGAGAGTTTAAGGGAAAGAGGGGGTTAGTGGAGGAGGCAGAAAGGGAGTGGGGTTGAGACAGAATAAAAGTTATGGATATATTGTGGGGAGAGGCTTTTTTGGGGGAAAGGAAGCCAGATGAGGTATAGGATATTGTCAGACCTGATGGTCATTTAGCATGACACAGCCTCCTGGTGTTTAAGGATGGGGAGCAGACTCCTAATGAATGAGCAGTACAGGTGGATCAGATGATGGAAGGAGGTTTTGACATGGTAACTAATAGAAGGACTGGATCCCTAACATTTCAGAGATGCTGTTGATATGTGCGATGGACAATGAGTGCCTCAGAGGTCTAAATTTCATGTCATTTCATTTCAGAGCGATGTTAAGGCTGAGATTATCACTGGGGATTAAGTAAATGTATTTTTCTTTCTTAAAAATCCCTTAGAGCAGGAGGAAAAAAAGGGCTGCAGGAAAAGAAACTGAGCACATGCACAATGTGTAATGTTTCATTCAGCTGAACTGGGAAAAACATTTATTGGAGTTTGTAGTACACATCATGGTCTTAGCAGCACTGAAATTAAAGGCAGCTGACGAAATATGAAACCACTTTTCAGTCATTTTATTCATTGCAGGTAAACTGTTCACAGGTAAGTTGACTGCAATATGATGCTGACTTTAGGCATTGCAATCAAGTCTGTCTGATAGTAGGGTTGGGAGGGTGGCCTAATGGTTAAGTGTTTGTCTTACAAACACAAAGTACAGGGTTTGAGTCTCACAAGGGATAATTGGCTAGGCTCTCACAAGGGATAATTGGCTAGGCTTAAAATGGCTCGCAAGAGCAGTTAGCTTAGTACTAACCTATGAACCTATGGAACATTCTTAGGCATGTTTGATTCAGACTGCTCATTGTGGGGGAGGCAGTCAGTATATTAAATATAGTTTTACAGTGGGACATTATCTTTTGTTGTGAAACAATATCTGATTTTTACACCAGTAGCTGACAAGTAGAGAATCTTCACTGACATGATGTAGATTTAGCCTTGGTCAGTGTGGTTATGAAAATTTACCAGGACTGTTCAGTTTGTGGTAGGGTTATGACAAAAGATCAATCATTTTTCTTCAAAAACTATTCAGCTAAAAAAAAAATATCAGAAAAAAATGCACAACAGCATCTTTGCAATGGGGAGGGTTCTGTACTCCTTTGCGGGGTCTGCACCATTTTACTTATATGTTTCTTCTCTAAGGCAAGGTTGCATTCTTTCCCATGGTTTTCCAAGCACAGTGTAGCAGTATTCAAATAGTGGGTATGTTGAGGATATATATCTACATGTAGGAGCAGGGAATTTTCTGTCCTGCAAAATAAATCATTAAATAAAAGCACATTCAACAAAATGGTATGTTTAGCATCTATTTTCACTAAAAGTCTGAGAATAAGGATGTTTCACGAGGATCTCATGATTCCACACATTGCCAGATGCAGCAGTACTGAAGAAGAATACAGGGGGGGTTACTATTAGCCAACACTCACCATGGTCACTATTTTGACTGTTGCCTCACCATCCTCTTCCTCAGTAGTTGCGGAGAATGATATGAGTAGAAATACTATAGAGACAGAAGCATGCTGTTAGAGTGTGCTGTCATATGCAAGATTTTAATACTTTCCTGAAGCAGGTCACCAGTTTGAAGATAGGGTAAGTGGAGAGAGAGGTCCATTATCTGCATGATTTTCTGTTTGGAAGTTGCAAAGGAGAAATGGTTGCAAGTTGGCTTTGTAGATATTTTTGGCAGCTTATTAAGAGTTTAGAATTTAGTGTTCCTTTAAGTGAGAACAAGAGAGAAGGTTATTTTTTAGAACTAGCATACATAATTTAGAAGGTATACCCAGGTTGGGTGAGACTGCAGAAGACCTAAACATTGCTATAGGTTGAGCAAAACACTAAAGAAAATGCCCTGAAAAAGTTTCAGTTTTTTTTAGCAGGGTCACTTTACTTTGCGTGACGTTATCCCTGTGGGGAAGTTCCTAATGTACAGGCTGCTAGCAAGGAAGGACTGAGTGCAAGAAACTATTTAATGGGTAGAGGTAATGTAGGATATGAGGTAAGATACTGACATATGGAATATATTTTAAGTCTGACAGTGTTTTGGTTTGTCAGATTAAAGAGAGAAATACAGAATTATATCTTTTTACTGATGCTGGGGGTGGGTTGTGGAGACTACCTCTAGGGGCACTGCTTTGTTGGACAATGTCCTGATGAGCTGAAGATGGAATACATGCAATCTTTTGAAATGATGAGACTTGCTAGAATGAGTCCCAAAATGCGGAGACTGAATGGCTGAAAAACAGACTTACATATACTAAGTCCGAGATGTCATTTCTCAGAATATTCAGTATTCTTTGAAGTATGCCAATCTCAGTGTTGGTATATATAAGTTCAGGGGGTGAAGTTTTAAGGATTAGAGCAATTTCCAGATTCCCTTTTCTCTGGGTTTTTGGTCTTTCTTTCAGCTTATATGCACTTGGTATTTCAAATGGCAACACTTCAATAGGGAGCTTGGAATATGCTGTAGAACAACACATGAGTTGGTGCTTTTTCACATTTATAATGACAGTCAACCTTTGCCCAGAACAGTTGAGTAATGCTGTAATTGTTTTTTAGACAAACAACATGGTAGTAATTAATTTCATCAATAAGAAACTGGGGTGGGTATGATGGCATGACCAGGAAATTGTAAGCCATTTTGTGCTGATCCTCTTAATAAGGAACATTAAGTTAGTAATTCATTATGTGCCAGGTTTTTCTTTCTATTTCATTTGTTTCACTTCATGAGTCTGGCAGAGTAAAGGACTGTGCAAATCCATTTTTTTTGTATATTTGCAAGTTCACAGTAAAGTCATGTGGGGGATGACTTGGAGAGATCTGTGAAGAAAAACTAGATGGTTATATCACCAAAGACTTGCTCTTAGGTTTATAATTTCATAGGTATATACTAGACTAACAATCACCAGGTCCTTTATAAGCCTAGCTATGCAACCCAATCCAATTGCACCCCCTGGTAACTTGTCTGTCTTAATTTGGGAGGGGTATGTTTATTAGAATGGTTGTTTTGTTAGGTGGGGTATGTTAATTAGGAAGTTGCTAAAAGGTTATGTGGGGAGGTATGTTAGATAATTTACTGTTGGTTCTGGAATAGAAGAGACATGGGGGCCAGCCCAGGGATGAACTTATGGTTACTCATTCAGTGTTAGTTAGGGAATGTTTACTGACAGCCTTTGTCTATAAGAGAGATGGAGGCCAGCCCAGGGATGAGTTTCAGATTTCCAATCCAGTGGTTAAGATTACATTTGAACAGAGTTAGGGATGGACTTCACATGGATGGAGAGCCTTTGTGGCACATATCTGTCTTGCTAGCATGTTCTATTTACGTCACAAGCAGAGTTAAAATCTGTGAATTTAGTGTTTCTGGTGCTTTATTTTAAATTTTTTGCAGATTTGCAAAAGCTCCATCAGGGCTGGCTATAAGGATGCCTTATATGCCAAGCACAGATTGCCTCTCGATAACCTGTAGGAGACTGAGTACAGACACAGTGCTCAAAGGTGATCTGTATAGGATAGTGTGTAGTGTGTTAATACCCTGGATTATCTTGGTGAGAAACCACTGTGGATGTTCCGATAGTTGCATATGTCTAGTCAGGTGCATGCCAAAGGAGGCATTGTACTCAATGATGAATCTGATAAGGACCAAGTAAAATGGTACTATAACTTCCTTGGACCTGGATGTCATACCCTTACTTATAAGATGGGCGACATAGAATGATTTTCTTACTACCTTGGCTACATGTCAGTCCAAAGCCAGATGGCTGTCTGCATATCTTCCCAGATCTCAAACTACCAGGTCAACTCTTACTGGTATCTTATAAATGCAGTAATTTTCCTGTGTAGACATTCTCCCAAAGGGCATTTGTAATGCACTTCTTTGCACTGAATTTTAATCCGTGGCTTTGGCAACAGTCATTTGTCTGTGCTAGACACTCTTGCAGGATGTTAGTGTCATGGAAGCATTTATAATAGCTCCCAGTTTGCAGTCATCTGTGAACCTGGTGAGCCAGAGGTCCTTGACATTAGCCTTGACCTCTAAGAAGTAGATGCTAAATAGGACTGGCCCATCATGGGACCCTGTAGTGCTCCATTGGTGACCTGCCTCTTGGGGGAGGTGATCTCACCAATCCCAACTTCTTGGTTCCTATCTGTGAGCCCGCATGCAATCCAATGAGTTGTGTAGGGATTTATGCCTAATTCAGTGAGTTTGTCCACAATACCTATGTTGAAGGCCTTAGCCAGGTCTAGGTAGGCAGTATGCACAATTATCCCTTAATCCATTGCCTTGGTTATCTTCTCAAATAAGTCTACCAGGTTAAGTAGGCATGACATTCTGGCACATCTCATTACTAAGGGTTTTGCATCCAGGAAGAAAGAGGTCATTGTCTCCCTCTACTCTTCCCTCGTTAGGCTAATCATCGAGTACAACGCCCATTTGGCATGTACCTCACTAGACATCTGCAACAACTGAAGTAGCCACAAAAGTACCTCACAAGGAGGATCCTTGGCCTTAAACACTTGTCCTATATGGACAGACTCAAAAAACTCCAACTATTCTCTCTCATATACAATTACTTAGTAGCAATCTCTGCTTGACTTACAAAGCCGTGTCTGACCCAGCTCTGTTAGAAATGCTACATCTAAAGAAATCACAACCCCTCTGCACCACACGCTCCAGAGACCTCAACCTCACTACCACAATCAACAGAACATGCTGGAGGGACAGGTTCATAACCCAGAGACTGCCCATGCTATGGAATAGACTTTCCATACATGTCAAGCAGAGCACCTCACTGGCCCTCTTTAAGAGAAATCTTGATGAGTGGATAGGAAATAGAAAATTCAGCCTGGGGATCACTCCAGTGGTTCTACTTGACAGAGGCACTAGGAACTAAGGTTGGGTGGCATGATGCCAGGATAATCTTATGGGCTAGGCATGTAAAGGCTCCAGGGCCATTAGCCTAGTACACACCTATGAACCTATGAACCTATGACCTTCTGTCACAACGTGAGGTAGTGCCAGCTATGCCAGAGAGAGTAGGGCAGTGCATGTGTAACATATGCCAGCATATCAAGCTGGAGTTTTGTAAAGAATTATATGTCATTTGTATATCAAACAGATTTGTACAGGTGCGTGTGTTGAAAATGCATTTGTAAAGCTGCTTGTGTTAAAAATGTACCAACAGTAGGTCCTGCTGAACAGAAAAGAAATACACTTGTATGTCAGACTGTATTGTAACTGTTGAAATTAATATATTGTAACAGAGAATACTGGAAGAGGTTAATCTCAGTCCAGCTAACTTTGAATAATAGTCTGAAATTAAATTAACAAATTACCTGGTTCAGGTCATAAAAAAATGCATCTTCCAGTTCTGACTGCAGCCAGAGGCAAAATGTCTGTGAAAACCAGGACTAGGAATCCTGCTGTATTGTCCTTAGTGGTGACCTAATTGCTACCCTGGAAGTGTGGACGTTTTTGAAATGGTTTTATAGCTTTTAGATGCAATAACACATCTTAGCAAAGTTCTAAGTGTGTGCATTATGACGCATAGGTGCTAGATTCTGGTTCAGATTCTAGTAAAAGGGGTAGTGTGAGAACTAGAGTCAGATGACCAGATGTATGTGATGTCATTTTGTAATCCAGCACTGAAATGATGTTTTAATACTAGATGAGACAGAAAGTCTCGGGGCAGTCTTTTTTTGAAATCTGACAAAGACGGATTACTCACCTACTTCATCTTGCCTTGCTTTAGTAAGTAAACAGGGAATAGTAATTCTTTAGATCAGTCTGGAAAATATTGTGAGATTAGTTAAGTACTGTTTTTCTGTATCTGTGTGAATCTTTTCATCTGTGTTATTTTTAATATTTCCTGTGATTGAAGCTCTGGTGTTTATTGTAAATAGATATTTAATATTTTCATGTTCTTTTATGGTGCAGTGGTGCAGAGGTTAACATTGTCATCTCACAGCAAGGGGTTCTCCAGTTCGATTCTTGGCTGGGGTGCCTTCTGCGCAGAGTCTGCATGTCCTTCCTGTGTTCACATGGGTTTCCTCCAGGTACTCTGAATTCCTCCCACATTCCAAAGATATGCTTCTGGAGCATTTCTCCCTGGGCCTCTGCTGAAAATAAGTTCTGTGCTAATCAAACTTTATTGGTCAACAAATGTTAAAAAAATATTTTTTTTATTAAATATATTTAATTTTTTCATTGTGGCTGGTCTTTTAGAGAATATTTTAACATTTGAGAGTACCTATATTTATTTGCTGACATTGAGGCCACTCCTGAAAGCCTTGTTGCATTGGTAAAACA
The DNA here is from genome assembly GCF_019279795.1 of Protopterus annectens. NCBI lineage: Eukaryota > Metazoa > Chordata > Ceratodontiformes > Protopteridae > Protopterus > Protopterus annectens. Next base: position 1,124,727,123 of record NC_056733.1, read on the forward strand.
TTACCATGTATATTAATATTAATTTTACTCAATATAATTGTGTACCCTTGTAAGAGCCTTAGACTAACTGGCTTTAGATTGTTCTGGTGGCAGCATCTACCTTATAGTCTGGGCTGAAGGGGCATAGCTGGTAAATCTGTGCCAGCCTTTCCCAAGTGTGTGTGTGTGTGTGTGTGTGTGTGTGTGTGTGTGTGTGTGTATGAAAATCAAATCTCAAAGAGCGTGTGTGTGTCAGCTACCTGGAGGGAGGACACAGAGCACTGGTTTCACAGAGAGGGTGGTAGAGAACTTGGCTTGGAACACTTGGCTGAGGACTCAACTCTAAAGCTGTGTCAGTGGGGAGTCGTATTTGGGGCCTAGTGAGAGAGAGAGCGAGAGAGAGAAAGAGTGGGAAACCCAGCCCCAAGAGTGAGTGTGCTCCCTGTATGCTCTTAAGTGAAATTGTGCTTGGAGCAGTGAGCTGCATTTGGAAATACTGTGTGTGTATCAATTATTTGTTCCAAGTGAATGTCTCTCACCTGTGTCAGTGGTGAGGACTGAGAAACTTTGATTACTGGTCTAGGGGAGGGACATCGCAGCTTCGTTTGACAAAACCAATCTGGGATGGGTCTAGAGTCTGTAGGCTACCAATGTCTTTTTTGATCATTTCCATGATAATTCACTCAAGGCTTTGCATATTAGACCAGTCAGACTAATGGGTCTGTAGTTTCCAGGGATGGTTGATGTTCCACCCTTGCGAAGGGGGATAACTGTTGCAATCCTCCATTCACTTGATACATAACTTGTTTTGAGGCTTTAGTTGAAAAGTGACTCAAGTGGTCCTGATATGTCATGTTTCTGGCTATTTAGGAGGCAACCTGGGATATTGTCAGGTCCCAGTGAGGCTGTATTTAACCTTAGTGAACATCACTATGGCCCATAGCTCTCAATCAATCAGGGACAAATTTCAACAGAATCAGGGACAGAGTGAGAAATAATCATGGACAACCAGGGACACTTAAAATATTGGTGCTACTAACTTGAGGCATTGACAGATTAAGATAATGTGAGTTAATATGCAATTTCCAAAGTAAAAGAAGTCCATATCTCTAATTAATGTCATAATTTTTTAAGTGTAATTCATCACTTTTTCTCCAAAAGTCACTGCTTTTAGGAGGGATTAAGAGGGACAAAGCTAAAAATTGAGTCAAAATCAGTGACATCTGTGAAAATCAGGGACACTTGAGAGGTATGCTATGATCTGCTTGCTGCTGATTGTTGGGGATGTTATGCTGGTAGGGATTTAACAAGGGGTGGCAGGGGGGGAATGGGATGTAAAGTTTGAGTCGAGTTTATTGGCCAGCAGATTCATTATGTCACTCCGCTCAGAGAAGATGGAACAATTTACCACCAGTTCAGCATACTGTTGCATGTTATCTTTGAGGTTTTGGACATAGTTGTAGAATGCCTTGTGGTTGTCTTTAGCCTGACAAGCTATCTTGACCTCGTAACTGGCCTTGTTGGATTTAGTTAGTCCTCTTAGTTTCCTGTTTAGTTTTATTAATCAGCTCTTGTCTTTATGAGAGTTTCTCTTTCTGACTTTGGCCATGAATTTTTTCTTTTTTCCTTTTGTTATGCATCCTGTTAACATTAGGATTCTACCAGTATGGTTTGTTTTTGGGGTTTATTTTGGGCTTACTGTTGGTAGGTACAGAAGCCTCTATGTCTGTACAGTGTTCCTGTGAACATTTCTGCATTGGCTGTTGTGAACTCTGGGTGGCTGGGGTAATGAATTTTGACTAGCTTTCACTTAATGCAATGTGATCTACTTTAGAATAGTTTCTAACATTAACAGGTTTTCCTGAGTTTTCAAGTTGATTTTTATATTGAATGAGACAGCTTTGTGATCCTACTTCACCAATGAGGATATGCAAACGGGTGGCAGGTGCAGTGCTCTTTCATATAGGTGCGAACAAGGTCCAGTATTTTTTAACATCTGTTTAAGTGCACACTAACTGTGGGCATTTGTGTTAATTAAGTTCACTTAAAACAGAGGAATCTCTGTAGAATCCCTTTAATAGAGAAATAGACTCACTTTGTTAGCAAGTTGGTGTCAGTGTATGTTTCCAAGTCTATAGAGGGGTATTTAAAGCCTTCCATGAATAGAGTGTTTGGTTAATGGAAAGTGCCCCCCGTAGGTCTAGATAAGAGTTGTGGGATTCTTAAGACATAGATGGTGACTTATAGCTTGCTAAGGTATGGTAAGGGACTGTAGCTAAGGTGATTTACACATGGATGAACTCCAGGGTATCATCCTGTTTAACCAATCTTCAGGTATACTTGTTGCAAATGCAGATCAAGACACCTCCTCCTTTAGTCTCTGTCTGTGCAGCTGATGGTCTAATGTGTAGAAAGCACTGTAGCCTTGCACCACTGGAGTACTTTTTACGGCTTTAAACCATGTCTCGGTAACAGCACAGATGTCTATATTTTCTAAAAATAGGAGAACCTGTAGGGTGTGAAGTTTCTTGTTAAGGCTCTTAACATTGAATAGTAACACATTTAGGTTCCTTTGGGTTTTATTTGCTACATTAGTAGGTTTATCACTTTGGCATTGCCTAAAAAAGCTATAAAAGATGAATACAATTTTAGCCAAAACCCAAAAGCCAGGGGGGCAGGTGCAGGCCATCTTTGGCAAAGAAATGCATTCTGTAGGCCATATCCTCACAGAATGACAGATATTGAATCCACTTGGATTCACACATGAAATTAAGTCAATTGTTAAAGTCAACAATTTTTTTGTTCATACTGTGGCATCATCCTTGGTGAAGTTGGAATGCTGCTCAATGCAAAGCACATACAAGTATGAGTTATATTCATAGAGGTCCATAAGAGGTATTTTCAGGTAATTTACACCCACATGGACTGTGATAGACTTGTGCTGGTACCTGTGGTACATTGACTTTAGTGCGCATGTAACTTGGTGGATCAATGATCCAGGTAAACAGTAAGTCCAGTAAGTGGGCCATCTATGTGTCATACAATGCAGTCCCTTATAGCAAGAGTCCCTTATGACAAGAGGCCCCAGTGGCCTAATGAACAAGGCATTGGCCCCATAATCAGGGACTGTGGGTTCAAGTTCCATATGGGGTGATATAGTATTGATACAAGTAGAGTTTTTGGGTTGGGAGGGTGACATAATGATTAAACTAGTTACCTTACAGACAGAAGGTGCAGAGTTTGATTATTAGATGGGATAATTGGCTAAGCTTAAAATAGCCCACTAAGGCAGTTAGTATAAACCTATAAAGTGTTTGCTTGCTTTATAGGCTTAGTTTTTAGGGGTCCATTGGGTGTGGGCTTATGTGTGGTGTTTGGTGTTGCTTTTGGTGTATGCTTTAGAGATTGCTGAGGATAGGCATTGTTGTATACAGGCTTAGGAGACCTTTGAGGTTTAGAGAGATTGCTTTTTAGTGCCTCAGCATAAGATGGTCTATAAGTGTGGTGGATGTTGTGTGTGTGTATGTTCTTGACAACCTTGATTGTATGCGAGTATTTTTGCCTATACGAAAATTGGGTATATACATCTCTCACATACTTTGATGGTTTCTTTAAGGATTAAAAGGTTGTTAATGAACATGAGACAATTGCTACATTGTATCAGAATGCCCATATCTACAAAGCTGGCTATAGAGACATTTGGAAATTGCATATCCATGTTGTCCAGGCCTGTATTAGGGTGGGCTATTAGGGTTTGAGTACTGGGTTTTACAGAGGTCTTCTAGAATGGTCTCTAGGGTTAGGAACTAGAGAGGAATAGTGCTAGGATATGGTATTAGTGCTATATGACATGCAGGCTAGCCGCTCTCAGCTTGACTTTGAGTAATGCATCACTAAACTGCAGGTTCATAGGTATGTACTAGGCTAATGGCTCTGGAGTCTTTACAAGCCTAGCCCATAGAAGTGCCCTGGCATCGTGCCACCAGACATTAGTTCCCAGTGCCTCTATCAAGTAGACTCATTGGATTGATCCCCGGGGTGAACTTTCTATTACCCATCCACGCATCAAGATTTCTTTTGAAGAGGGACAGCTGGGTGCTTTGCTTGACATGAATGGGAAGTCTATTCCAGAGCATGAGCAGTCTCTGGGTGAGGAACCTGTCCCTCCTGCATGTTCTGTTGATTGTGGTAATGAGGCTGAGGACTCCCAGTGCTAGTTTTATAGGTTAAGTTCTATGTTTTTCAACTCAAATAAACCAGGCCACCACCTGCTGCCACTAGATGGAATATCCTAGTCCACTTAAAGCCCCCACAAAACTTTGCTTGAGAGTGTATGCTACCATAAAACAACTTTAACAAACTAGCTAGACCAGGTAATTTCAAGTCAATCAGACCTATAGCAAGACCGTTTGAACAAACCCAGTCATTTTTAGCATTAAATGCTAAATTTATGCAGGAACTTAAAATAAAGGAAAGTGTGTAGAATCCCTTTAGCAGAGAAACAAACTCACTTTGTTAGCAGCAAGATTTCATAAGGGTGGAGCATATCTAAAAAATCCTACCTTGGTTTGTGATTTATAGACCTTTATTGTTAAAAAGTGTGACTGCAGGTGATAGTGAGCAGAAGCTACTGTGTGCATAGGAATTACAACTTTTGTCTGGCTTGCAGAACTTGTATTGTCAGAACAACTTTACTGTACTTTAATATTTAGTTGTATATTGCTGGTGTGATTTTTGTCACAGAAGTTGATTTAAGTTCTCTTTGAATTCTGCAGTTACTGATTCTGATTAGTCTTTTGTTTTACAATATTTTATTCATTTGAAGCTGAACATGGATTCCTTAAATTAGTGTGCAATTAATGATGCTAATGCACAAATATCTTGTACAGTGTAATAAATGCTTTGCATATTTAAAGGTAACAGCTGATAACACTGGTGATCTGTGTTCCTCGTGCCAACGATTGGATGATTGGCTTACCATTGTTAGAAGTAAATCTCGACTTAATGATGATGATTGCACATGTGCAATTGGCACGGCTTGGAGAACTGTTGTTTCATATATTAATGACTGGACTGATGAACTAAATAATGTTAGGCATAGAACAGATAGAACAGATTTAGGAAATGATGCATCTATTGTCTGCAAAGATCATTCGACCCCTATGAATCAAGACAATGCCTCTGACAACTCTGCAATTCTGGATACAAGTTTTCAGCAATCTGAGGATCCGGTTTGTTTAGAAGGAAACAAAAGAAAGAAAGGAAGACATTCACAACAAATAAGGAAGAAAAATGAAACTGATTAATGACTGTAAAGGAAAGACAATACATAGAAAAAGGACACTGCTTTGTTATGTAACATACAGTGACAGGGAATGATAATATTTCTCTATCTGAAAACCTTCAGTCTACTGAAAAAGGCATTTTTCCAAAAGAGAAGGTAGAAAAAGAGGCAAGGGACAGATTAATAAGGAAGAAATCAAAACTGAACGTGGAAGGATTGAAGAACAGTACTGTAAGAAAAAAGAAGAGAAAGACTGATGTTTACTACATGGCTCAAGCTGTGGATTTACAATACCAGCTGGATGAGAATTTAATATGCAGTGAAAACAGTGAGATTAATAAGAATAATGGTGAGGAAGATCTATCCTTTGTAACAATTGATAGAGCAGATATTACTGCATCAGAAGCTGAAGATTCTTCAGAGCTGTCCAGAAAAGATATTGTTGAAATTGGTGATTCAGTTATTAGAGGAACTGATGCTTATATTTGCAGAGAAGATAATGAACATCGAATAGTGTTATGCTTGCGAGGAGGAAAAATAGAAGATGTGAGACAAGCCTTGGAACACCTTGATGTAAAGAAGTATGAATCCGTTTTTATTCATGTCGGTGCAAATTATGTCATCCGCAAGGATTCTCCGACTGTTAGTAGGGAACTGACAGCCCTCTTAGTATAGCTTGTACTAGTGTTAGGACGTATTTTTCACAAATCAACATATAGAAAGGATAGTCAGGTCACTGTGAATGAAAATATATTCTGGGTAAACACCTACATGGAAAAAATGTTCTGTTTTAAAAATGGAAATATATAGAGCATCCAAGCCTAGTTTTGGGCACACATGTGTTCAGACAGGATGGTTAGCATTTGTCAAGATCAGGGAAGAGAATTTTTGCAGCAGATATTTTGCAATCTTTGACAAACACTAGGCAGGATTTTTGCCAGGTCGAAAATTTAACAGTTCACAGATATCAAAACTAGGAGCATTAATATTTTATTTATTTATTTATTTATTTATTTATTTATTTATTTCCAGTTTGATTACTGGGGAAGTCCACTGGGCCCAGAGAGCTCATTTTCAGTGGAGGCCCGGTGAGTAAAGCTCAATGAAACAGATTACAGTAAAGATAGCAGTCCAATAAAAATAAAAGTGCAAGTAGAAATACATATCAAATAATACAAAGTGTGAGCAATATTGCCCATAGTGGAAAAATATTGTGCAGATACATTTTTAGAAATTCACACAGTTGTCAAAAGTCAAAAGCTATTTACAATATTTACAGAGTGTGAGAGATTGTGTGGGAATTAGCTATAGAAGGTTATAGCCAGCTATAAGGTGCTTAGGAACTCAGGAGGATACCCTCCCAGGGGCTTTTGTTAAAGAGTTCTAGGTAGGGAGAATGCAGTTACATTTCCATTTGGAGGAGAGGCAGGTGTAAAACTGAGTTTTGAAGTTGTTTGTTTTTGACATTGTAATTAGTGTGGAAGGGAGAGAGTTCCATTTTTTACCTAAGGAGAAGGAGAGGAGAAGTTGTCCAGCAAGACATTTAGGTTTGTGGACAGTAATTAAGTTTTGGTGTTCAGATCTAATAGTTCTATTTGGGGTGTATGGAGGTAGGATGCTAGTTAGAGCGGGGCATTTGGTTGGATTAAATATTAGTCTATGTGCTGTAGTGAGCTGGAGGAAGTCCAGGTAATTTGTGAATTCTAACCGGTTGAGGGATTGGAGGGTAACACAGTGTTGAGTGGAATGTTTGGCTTTGGTGGCAAATTTAGAAATTTTGTTATAACAGCTTTCAAGTTTGGAAGTGATGGAAGAGGATAGGTAAGTTAGTAGCGGGGTGCCGTACAGAAGAGAGGGAAGGAGGTAAGAGGAGCCCAGAGTATGCCTGGTAGAAGTAAAGAGGAAGTGGTTGTTCCTGTATAGCATACCTAGTTTTTGGTGGGTTTTCTTTATATTTTGCTGAATATGGATGTCGAACTTGAGGTGTTCATCTATAGTTACACCGAGTAGTTTGGCAAAGGGAACAAATTTGATCGGAGAGTTGCTTTAGCTAAGGACTTGGAAGGAATTTTTATCAAAAGAGTATGATTTTGAGGGTGTGAATAGTAGTATTTTAGATTTGTTAGCATTGAGAGAAAGGTGATTTTGGTGCATCCAGATAGTAGTTGAGAAGTTAGTCTGAGTTTTAGATAGGAGTTCAGGGAGGTTAGAGGCAGAGCAGACAAGTGCAGAGTCATCTGCATATTGGATGACTGGCATTAGGAATAGCAGAGTGAAAGTTATTGATAAAGATATTAAACAACATTGATCCGAGGATGGAGCCCTGTGGTACTCCGGTAGGGGTGGGTAAGAAAGGTGAGGTGCCTTTTTTCCATTTCACAGCCTGAGATCTATCTGACAGATAGTTTGAGAACCAGAAAAGAGTGTTTTGGGAGAGATTTATGTTTGAGAGGTGACTTGGAAGGTGCTTATGGGAAACAGTATCGAATGCATTAGAGAGATCTAGGAGCACTGTGGATACTAACTTCCTAGAATCCCGGGCTTGATTGACAGTTTGTAAGAATGAGAGTAGAGCTGTTATGGTGCTATGTCCTGGTTGGAAGCCATGTTGGATAGGGGTAAGAATTTGGTTTTTAGTCAGAAAAGGCATACATTGGAGGTGGATGCATTTTTCTAGGATTGTGGAGATTGGAGAGAGAAGAGCTATAGGGCAGAAGTTTGAAATGTTAGTGTTTTTGCCTCCCTTGTGGAGAGGAAGAATAAAGGTGGAATGCCAGAGTTTAGGGACATAGGATTCCTTTATGGATGTATTAATTAGGATACTAATTGAGAGAGCTATACCATCAGCAGCAGACTTGGAAGAAGAGATGTTGTCAGGTGCATTGGGCAGGGTTTACGTTTGGATAGAAGTCTTTTTATGTAGTTAGTGGAGACAGGTTTAAACTCAAACATAGGGGGAAATTATCTGGGACTTAGATAAGGTGGAATGTAGGAGATATGGGTCGTTGTTGGAAAAAGTTTTCATTAGGTCGGATGTTGACTCTATAAAGAAAGAGTTTAATAGTTAGGCTAATTCAAGGTCAGATTTACTTGGGTCCGGACATGGGTTATTTTTGGAGCCTGGGTTGAGGAGTGAGTTTATGGAGTTCCAAAAAAGCCTAGGGTTTTGCAGATGGTTGGACTGGAGCTTAGTGTAGTAGAATTTTTTTGTCTTTGAAGATTTGTTTTTTTTGTAAAGTTACGGAGCTGCATATATTGGAGAAGGGTTTTGGGAAGTTTTTTCTTTTCGTAAAGCTTCCAGGATTTGTCTTTTTGATGCATAATTTGCTTTGTTTCTTTGGTTAGCCATGGAGCAGTTATAGTTTTTATTCTTTTTTTTCCTTGGTGGTGCTGGGGAGCCACGGGGCAGTTATAGTTTTTATTTTTTTTTTCCTTGGTGGAGCTAGGGAGCCAAGGGGCAGTTATAGTTTTTATTCTTTTTTTCCTTAGTGGAGCTGGGGAATTTAGAGTGTCTAGGAAAGTAGAATTAAAGTGGTCTGTGGCTTTATTGAGTGGAAGGGTTTTTAGAATGTTCCAATTCATTTGTTTGAGATAGTTAGAGAAGGTTTTAGGATGAAATTTACTAAGGTTGCGCGTCTGAATATATTGATGTTGGTGTGGATGGGAGGTGGTTGCACGGTAAATGAAAGCTGGGAGTTGGTCACTAATAGAGTCAGGGATGGTGCCAGAGTTGGTAATTTAATTTGGATGGGTGACTGAGATCCAGTCAAGAGTAGATCCTGGGGGATTTGTTTTACTGGGTCTGGTGATGGAGTGGATTACTTGAGTAAATTTAAAGAAGTTAATGGACAGGGAGGGTTTGGGACTGTTGATTTTATTCCAGCTGATGTTTACATTGCTTAGTATGTAAGTTTTAAAGTTAATTTCAGCTGAGGCTCATTGGAGTATGTCTTCAAGGGTTGAGACGTTATTTCCCGGTGGGTTATAAAGAGCGATGATACAGAGGGTTTTGTGATTATTCATTTTTAATAGACCGACTATTAGTTCTGCATTGGCGAATTTAGGAATGGGGTTTCGTAGGGGAATTAAGGTAAGTAGATTGGAATAGATTAATGCAATGCCTCCGCCTTTTTCTTCTCTGGGCGGTCACATCTAAGAGTGTGAAATCCAGAGGGTAGTATTTCAGAGTCAGAGATGTTGGGTTTCAGCCAAGTTTCAGAGAGGGCTACAATGTCAGGTTGGTTATGACTTAGCCATGCTTGAAACTGATGTGCTTTGTTGTTGAGACTCTGGGCATTGAGTGTGAAAATTTTAAGAGTATTGTAGGGGGATGAAAGGTTAGAAGAAGGGGGAGGGTAATTGTTATTTGTGGGTGGGTTAGATCTGGGGTTGGAGTGAATGTCTCCAGCTAAGATGAGATTATTGAAGGAAGTTACTTTTGTGCGTTTTGGTTTGGATTTAGGGTATTCTGGATGGTGTAGTATTTGTTGACTAAGTGTCTTAGCAGTAGTGGAAATAATTTATATATATAATAAAGTGTCTTTATTGGAAAATTGGCTACGTTCCCACAAGGTTGATGTTGTTATTGTTTTTGAAACATGGTTAAAGAACAATGACTGGAAACCAGTTTTGTCCAGGTATAAATGTTTTTACTGTAACAGACATTCTAACAAAAAATCAGTTGGAGGTGTTATGATAGGGATTAAAGATAATTTTGAGACCTGTGATTATTACATGTTCAATGATAACACCAATACTATAAACTGTGTAACTGTGACAATAAAGACAATCCTGGAACATATAACAATTGTTTGAGTGTATAGACCACCAAAGTTAAGTGCAGATGACCTAGAGGAATTCATACATTTCTTGCATGAAACACAGGAGGGACGAAAAATATTAGCTGGGGACTTAATTTTACCAGAAACAGACTGGAATAATATTGATTCAACAATGTTAGTAAGGACACTATTCACAACATATATTCAGGAACAACAATTGCTTCAGATTGTAAAAAAACCTACCAGGGGATGGAACATATTAGACATTATTTGTGTTCCTAAAGAAATTAATGTTACTTCAAGTCAAGTTTTGCCACTGTTGAAGTGCAGTGATTATGGGGTTATAAGGGTTAATTTGTTGCTTGATAATTTTTCCAAACTGAAATCTAAACCAATGCACAGAAGGTTAATTACAGATTATATGGCAGCCAAACAGTCACTATGTAAAACTAACTGGAATGAGGTATTCAGTGGAAAAACTGCAAACTGAATGAGGAAAGTGTTGAAAGAGAATTTGAGTAAAAAAATGTTTAACATCAGGATCTAGGCATACAACATTGGAGGGATATATTTCCATAAGAACAAGATATCTGATTAAGGTGAGAGACAAAAAAATATAAGAAATGGAAGACAGGTTGAACTGCAACTTTGAAAACTGAAATAAACAAGCTGGACAAACAGATTAAGCATAGTATGAGACAAGATTAAGAAAATTTATATAAAGATATTGAGCATAATAGAAACCTTTTTATAGATACATAATATGTGAAAGGAGTAGAGACTCACAAATTGATAAACTGTGCAGATTTTAAAATTTATTCTGAGACACAACAGATTATAGCTATATTTACAAAATCTTATGCAAAACAGTTTGGCTCCACAAAAGGGGTGATAAGTTGTCCTAGTGACATCCAGGTAACCCCAGATACTGGAATCAAATTAGATTATATTGAAAAAGAACTGCACAAACTAGATCCAAACAAAGCACAGGGAGGGGACGAAATTAGTAATAATGATCTGAGAACACTTCAGCAAGAACTTACAGTACCGTTATGTCTATTATTCACTAGGTCATATAAATATTGGGAGATTCCTCAAGACTAGAGACATGCGATTATTAAACCTGTCTTTAAGGGAAAGGGGAGTAGGACAAACCCAGAGTCATATAGACTCTTAAGTCTACTTTCATGTTGTGGGAAAATAATGGAGAAGGTAATATTGGCTAGAACTGGATAGGTTGGGACGTGAAACCATGTATCAACATGCATATGTTGAAAACAGATCTATTACCATCTGTAACATAGGTTCATAGGTTCATAGATTAGTACTAAGCTAACTGCCCTTGCAAGCCATTTTAAGCCTAGCCAGTTATCCCTTGTGAGACTCAAACCCCGCACCTTGTGTTTGTAAGGCAAACACCTTAACCATCAGGCCACCCTCCCAACCCTATGACATGATGTTCTATAACAATACAATAACAGCTATGAATGAAAAATTGTGCTGTGATGTAAGTTATATAGATTTAATTTCAGCATTTGACAGAGTCATACACAAAACACTGATCAATAAATTAGCACAACTAGGTATTGATGTACTCTTGACAAGATGGATAGCTGCATGGCTTACAAATAGAACATGGGAAGTATCATACCGCACCTGGACAGGTGAAATCCTTAGTTACAGTCAGAGTGTCCTACAGGTCCCTGTCCTAGGCCCTTACTTGTTTAGATTGTATCTTTCAGAAATAACTTTTTCATCTGAGGTGTTCTACAGTCTATATGCAGACAACCTGAAATTGGCTAAATGATTACATGTGTTACAGATGAGGCAGGTATGCAAAATTAACTTGAATAAATTGACTATTTTGGCACAGGATAATAATATGCTGAAAAATACATCAAAAACTAAGCATATGAGATTTAGGAGACATAAACTGAAAGGTGAATATTTAATACAGCACATAGTGATTGAAACTGTAGACTCATTTAAGGACCTGGGTATATGGGCGGATTCAGCTATGAGTTTTTCTGATCATATCAACCAATTAGTTAATGATAGTTATAGAACTATAGGTTGTATAAAAAGATTTATAAAGTCTAGGAAATCAAAAATGATGAAATTATTGTTTGTTAGTTACAACAGACCCAAACTTGAGTATGGAATAACAATATGGAAACCCTATAAGAAAACAAGCATGAGTAAACTGGAAAGAGTACAGTGGAAATATACCATGAGCATCCATAGATGTGGAAATTTATGCTATTATGAAAGACTAAAATATCTGAACTTGTACAGTATCTCTTACAGAGGAGATCTTATTCAGGTGTATAAGGCATTTAGAGACAACTACCTCTGGGAATGTTTGGGGTTATCAAAAAGTACCTAGAGAATCATCAGACACCCTATGTAGAAGATTCTATAGGAATGAGAAGTGTACTAATTGGTTCTCTGACAGAATAGCTGATGCATGGAACAAACTACCAAATTACATTAAAACAAGTACTAATTTAGATGTTTTTAAGAACAGCCTGGACACTTATTATAGGAACAAGTGTTCTGGTATATTGGCAAGCTAGAAGGGCAATAAAACCTGTGCTGGAAATATTTGTATGTATGTAGGTATGTATGTATGTATGTATGTATGTATGTATGTATGTACGTATGTATGTACGTAGGTATGTATGTATGTATGTATGTATGTAAGGGTGACCAACCTCATAGTTTCCCTTGCTTATCAAGTTGCTTTATTTCCAGCTTAAAAAAGGGAGAAAGACATGGCCTGTCAGCCTGCACATTTTATTTGTGGTTCAGGGAATGATTTTGGGAGTGTCACAAACGTGTAGCACTTAGCATTATTGCTTCAAATCACTTGGCTATACCTTTCATTTTGCAATATGTGTGTCTTCGGTATGGGTTTTTGTCAGCTTATCCTGTTTCCTGCCACATCCCAGATGTTCCACAGGTAAATGGGTGATCATCTTAATTGCCCGTGGGTGTACATACTGTATAAGATTGCAAGTGTATGTGAGCAGCCTACAGCTGGTTGGTATCTCCCTTCAGGATGGGTTTCTATACCTTTTGCACTCAGGGAGTACCGGATAGGCTCCCACTGCTAGGACAGGCTCTGGTTCACCCATAATCCTAAACTGGATGAAGTAAGTAATCAAAGAATGAATGAATTAATTAAGTTGTAGTTCACAGTTTGGGAGTTTGCTAATTCAGGTTTTATTTTACTGCCATTATCTTGGATTTCCTGAGTTTCAGTGCTGGTCCTGCTAATAAAGAGCTGGCCATTCATGTGCTCTGTGAGCCCAAGATGTCTAGGTAGATGTTGAGGGGGTATTCTTTCACACAAGGAGTAGTACGATTGCTCATAAGAAAGGGGGGATATGTTGTTTAGTGACACCTCCTCAGGGAACATACTGAGATTAAGTGTAATGAGTGTCTTATTATGTTTGTAAATGACACAGCACAGTAACTCTGTTCTTTGCAGATATGGATGGTTCTACAGTGATCATTTATAGATTAGTGGACTTATTTCACAGAGTAGTTCAGTTCAGAGGTTTGATTCCTGCTAATGATTATTATTGTACAGGATCAATACATGCTAGGAAGCTTAGAAGTTTTTTCAAATTAATTAAGAAGGTTGGGCAGATGGTAGTCAAATCACACTGCAGTTGTTAAAACTTTTTTTTTCTCTTAGCAATAATAAGATGTGAGGTGTGTACAGCAGGCCATTTCTTTATCACAGCAAGTGACACATGATAGAGAGAGACTGTGATGAGAATTTAGGCTTCCCACAAGTTGATCACATATAACAGTTTGGTACCAGAGCGATGCTAAAGAATCAACTTGTGACAGACTTGATGGAAAAGAAGAGGAAGTTCCCAGCATCTAATATTACCATTTTTTTCATGTGGAGATTACACACTGGGCATGTGATACAGGGTACCGCTAATGGTTGTCCGGGACTTGTGAGTGATGTCACAATAAGTGGTTTAGCACTTGTGAGTAAAGGCTTGATGAGGAAGCAGCTGTGTGCACGTGTGTCTGTGTGTGCGTATGTGTGTGTGTGCCTGCATGCATCCATGTGTGTGTGTGTGTGTCTGTGTGTGTGTGTGTGTGTGTGTGTGTGTGTGTGTGTGTGTGTGTGTGTGTGTGTGTGTGCATCCGTGTGTGTGTGTGTGTGTGTGCGTGCATGCATCTGTGTGTGTGTGTGTGTGTGTGTGTGTGTGTGTGTGCGTGCATCCATGTGTGTGTGTGTACGTGTTCATGTGTTCATGCGTGTGTGTGTGTGTGTGTGTGTGTGTGTGTGTGTGCGTGTGCGTGTATGTATGTGTATGTGTGCGTGCGTGCGTGTGTGTGTGTTTGTGTGTGTGTGGGTGTGTGTGTGTGTGTGTGTGTGTGTGTGTGTGTGCCTTGTACATTCTATGCTCTCCATGTTCTAGCTTAAGGAATTTACAAATGCCTCTTCCATTGCAGATATGATATGGTGTCAGACATAACAGTTTACTTAGTATTTTTCTGTTGAGTATGGAAAAGCCCAAAAATTCATTTTATCCACCTGCACATTGTTTTGCTGTGCTCTTCCAGATGTCTTTCATTAGTCATGCCACAAAGGAACCATTATGTAAGTCTTAGGTATGTAAACTTATTTTTGATGACAAAACCACCACAGTACTTCATTTTACAATACTGCAGTTCTTTTGAAACTATTTCCTACTAGTGAAACTTTTGGTGACTGTGTCTATTAGGACACAACTTTCTGGCCTGTAGAGGTGTGTCTGTTAGGACACACCTTTCTGGCCTGTACAGGTATGGGTGGGAATGAGCAGTGGTGACTTGATTAACAGCCTGATGCAGCTGTCAGTCAAGCACACCAGCTGTAGAGTGGTAGTTAACCATTAACTTACCCAAACCATCCTTTTCAAACCTCATTCCTTTCCCTAAAGCTCTGTCCTTAACCCTAATCCTACAACCCATTCCAAACCCTAAAACTCCATTCCTAAACCCTCACTTCAACCCTAATCCTGTTCCCTAACCCTAATCCTAACCCCCAAGCCCCAACCATATAATTATCTTTTTAATCCTAATCCTAAAACCCCTCTCCCTAATGCTGCTGCAGTCACTGTTTAAGTGAGTAGCAACAACTCTCCACGCATTGTTGCATAACTGCCAGGACAGGTCATAGCAGATGGCGCTTGCTGCTGGGCATCCAGGTGTGCCCGAATCTACACAACCACACAATTCTTGTGCATCCAGGTGTGCCTGAATCTACACAACCACACAATTCTTGTGCATCCGGGTGTGCCTGAATCTACACAACCACACAATTCTTGTGCATCCAGGTGTGTCTGAATCTATACAACCAGACAATTCTTTATAAAATTTCTTCAAGTTTTTGGCTCAACATGGTTAGTTGTCTTTCACGTGCCAGAATCCACCACATCATGTACGCACTCAAGTCTCTCAAGAAGAGGTACTGTTATGACTCTGTCATTGTCTATGCTGGCGTGAATGACTTGAGACATACCTCTCTGGACTATATGAAGAGAGACATGATTGAGCTTGCTGATTATGTGTCCCAGGCAGGTATGTCCCTAGCCTTAAACAGCATTCTGCCATCATCCAGAATGATGCCTCAATACAAACAGAAAATGATTGACTTTAACAATTGGCTTAGTTTCTGATGTCATTCCAGGGGGATCCAGTACCTGACAGCCTGGGAAGATATGATCAACAGACCATGAGGATTTGCCAAAGATGGCCTGCATCTGTCTCACTTGGGCTTCAGGCTGCTGGCAAAGGCTCTTGCCTCCCCTATTTTGCCTTTTTTATGAAAACTGATGAGGTTAAAATTACCAATATAAAAATTTCAACAAAACACAAATTAAAGGTCATGCTGCTAAACACTCGGGGTCTAAACATGAAACGGCACTCATTGCAAGCATTTCTATCCCTGGAAAATGCTGACATATGTGCTTTCACAGAGACCTGGTTCAAAGCTGCGGAGAGCACCCCGGCCTTACTTGGTTACTCATCCTATCATACATTCAGACCCCAAACTGTGGGCAGTAAAGCCAAAGAAGGTGGTGTTTCAATATACATTCAAGACATACGCACATCCAGGCTAGTCAAACAGTATGACACACAGGAGACATTCCAGGTGCAGTTAACCATTGACAAGACCCCTATCCAAATCATAGCTAGCTACTGGCCCCCAAATCTGACTCACGATGCCCAGTCCACCTATTTGGACCTGTTTGAATCTATCAAGATTCAACCCTTTACCCTAATCCTGGGTGACTTTAATTTCCCAAACATAGATTAGAAGAACTACTCATGCCAGAACCCAAATGTCCAGAGATTCCTTGATTTTATCAATGCAAATACCTTGGAACAGCTAGTTGATACCCCCACAAGAGGTGATAATATCTTGGACTTGGTATTAACCAACATGAGTAACCATTGCAGCATCCCTGTAGCATCATTCTCCCTGCTAAGATCTGACCACAAAGTGGTCACTTTTGAAGTCATCATCTCCCCCAACCCCCCTCTAGCTAGGATCAGACATAAAAACTTCTCCAAAGCTGATTACAGCCTCCTTTGGGATGGTATAAACAGCTTCACAGCCCCCTCCCCCTCTGTAGGAACTGGCACCAATATCCAAAACTACACCAAAGCACTATACGAGCATTTATATAGATGCATGGAATCAGGCATACCCAACAGGACTAAATCATCCTCTGCAAGGAAGGGTAAACCTGTCTGGTGGACATCTGCAATAAATAAACTCTACAACAAAAGGAAAAAATTGCTGTCCAAAACCAAGAAGGAGCAGATGCCCAATTGGAAACAATGTCTCCTTAGCCTGAACAAGCAAATAAGAGCACTAGTGAAATCCTTCAAAGCAAAGTTCGAGTCCAAATTGACCACATCTACTAGAGATAATCATAAGGCCTTCTTCGCATATGTCCGCAACCTGAAAGGAAGCACCCAGATCTGTTCAGAACTGGTGGTCAAGGCTAAATATACAGCCTCCATGGGACCTGATAACATCTTAGGCTGCATCCTATATGAACTCAGGCAGGAACTTGCAGCACCATTAGGAACCCTATTCAACAAAAGCCTGAGTACTAGCTCCATCCCAGCTGAGTGGAAGACAGCCACTGTCATCCCTTTACACAAATGTGGAGCGTCCACCGATCTGGGAAATTATAGACCCATCAGCCTAACTAGCCTGATCTGCAAGGCCATGGAATGGATTATCATGGACCTCATTAACAAGGACATTGGCAACCTCCAAAGACTTGATCCCACACAGTTTGACTTCATCAAGAGGAGGTCATGTCTGCTAAATTTGGTCGACTTCTTTGAGACAGTCTCCAAAGCCATGGACAAGGGGAAGACAGTGCACACCACCTACCTTGACCTGGCCAAAGCCTTTGACACTATTCCCCACTTGGGCATAATAGACAAACTCTCTCAACTAGGCATCAAGCCATGTGTTTTCAAATGGGTAGCAAACTGGCTCACTGATAGAACCCACGTTGTTACAATAGGGGAAGTCACCTCAAGCAGTAACCCATAACAACTGGCATACCCCAGGGCTCGGTCTTGGGGCCTCTGTTATTTGGGATATACTTTTTTGAGGTGCAGGCCAAAACCAGTGGGCTATGGCTGACAAGTTTGCAGATGACTGCAAGCTGGGTGCTATCATCAATTCCCCTAGTGATGTGGACATCCTCTAAGAGGATCTCACTCAGATAAATGACTGGTGCCAGAAACATGGCCTCATGCTGAATACTGAAAAATGCATCATTATCCCCTTTGGGAGGGTGACGTCCCCACAAATTATCACATTAATAACAATGACCTAAGCACGGAATCAATTGTGAGGGATTTGGGTACCCAGGTTGATAGCAACCTGACTTTTGACCACCGTGT
>NC_056733.1:1124750113-1124765113 GCF_019279795.1 Protopterus annectens
CATGTCGGGTCTCTCTCCCCACATCTCCCAAAGTGGAGGTTTCACCCCATACACCCTCACTCATACACATATTTTATATACACTCTATCTCCATGGTTAGACAACTGCCATAAATAGACAATCGCCATATAAAACAAAACACACTACCACAGTTGCCAAAGTCGAGGTTTCATCCCATCCCCCCTCACTTGTATTTTATATATACACTAACTCCATGATAAGACAACTACCATAAATAGGCAATCACCATATAAAACAAAACATGTCCCCACTTGCAAGTTGTTATCATCATCAGTTAATCACATATGCTGCTGCATTTCATGGTCGACTAACTGCTTTGTGAACATTATCAAATGTAAACATATGTGTGCACACTGCCTCGATGCCACCAGCATAGTGCAGCTTCAGATGTGCCCTGCCTCACTGACACCAGTACAATGCAGGTACTGATGTGCACTACCTCACTGATACCAATCCATTTCTGATGCAGATGTGCACTGCTTCAATGACACCAACATAGTGCAGCCTCAGATGTGCCCTGCCTCACTGGCACCAGTAGAGTGCAGGTACAGATTTGCACTACCTCACTGATACCAGTCCATTTCTGATGCAGATGTGCATGACATCACTGACACCAGCAGAGTGCTGGTGCAGATGTGTACCACCTCACAGATGCCAATACAGTTCTGGTGCAGATGTACACTGCCTCAGTGACACCTGTACTGTGCTCATGCAAATGTGCACTGCTTCACTGATATCAGTACAGTTCTCGTGCAAATGTGCACTGCCTCAGTAATATCAGTACAGTACTGGTGCAGATGTGCACTGCTTCACTGATACCAACACAGTTCTCATGCAGATGTGCATGGTCTCAGTGACACCAAAAGAGTGCTTGTGCAGATGTGCACTGCTTCACTGATGCCAGTACAGTTCTGGTGCAGCTGCACACTGCCTCAGTAACACCAGTACAGTACTGGTGCAGATGTACACTGATTCACTGATACCAATCCATTTCTGATGCAGATGTGCACTGCTTCAATGACACCAACATAGTGCAGCCTCAGATGTGCCCTGCCTCACTGGCACCAGTACAGTGCAGGTACAGATTTGCACTACCTCACTAATACCAGTCCATTTCTGATGCAGATGTGCATGACATCACTGACACCAGTAGAGTGCTGGTGCAGATGTGTACCACCTCACAGATGCCAATACAGTTCTGGTGCAGATGTACACTGCCTCAGTGACACCTGTACTTTGCTCGTGCAAATGTGCACTGCTTCACTGATACCAGTACAGTTCTCGTGCAAATGTGCACTGCCTCAGTAATATCAGTACAGTACTGGTGCAGATGTGCACTGCTTCACTGATACCAATACAGTTCTCATGCAGATGTGCATGGTCTCAGTGACACCAAAAGAGTGCTTGTGCAGATGTGCACTGCTTCACTGATACCAATATAGTTCTGGTGCAGCTGCACACTGCCTCAGTAACACCAGTACAGTACTGGTGCAGATGTACACTGCTTCACTGATACCAATACAGTTCTCATGCAGATGTGCATGGTCTCAGTGACACCAAAAGAGTGCTTGTGCAGATGTGCACTGCTTCACTGATACCAATACAGTTTTGGTGCAGCTGCACACTGCCTCACTAACACCAGTACAGTACTGGTGCAGATGTACACTGCTTCACTGATACCAATACAGTTCTGGTGCAGATGTGCACTGCTTCATTGATACCAGTACAGCTCTGGTGCAGATGTACACAGTCTCAGTGACATCAGTATAGTGTTGGAGCAGATGTGTACTGCATCACTGATACCAGAACAATGCTTGTGCAGATGTGCTGTGCCTCACTGATACCAGTATAGTGCTGGTGTAGATGTGCACTGTCTTATTGACACAGCATAGTGCTGGTGCAGTTGTGCAACATTTTACTGATACCAATACAGTTCTGTTGTAGATGTGCACTGTCTCAGAAACACCAGTATAGTACTTTTGTAGATGTGACCTACCTCATTGATACCATACAGCACAGGTGCAGATGTGCACTGCCTCTGTAACATCTGTTTGGTGCTGCTGCAGATGTGTACTGCATCACTGACATCAGCAGAACTGTTGCTACTGATACCAGGCCACACCTCTTAGCTTTCTCATATGAGGTATACTTTCCATTTTATATCCGAAAAATATTTTATTAGATGGACAAGGCACATTTCCACACTTCCCTCTGACATTTAAAATCATAGTCTCATAATTGTTACTGACATATAACATTACTGCTCTTGATTCCACTGTATCTTGTGCGTTCATTTTTGCTGAAGAAAGGTTGAGAGGTATGCGGCAAGCAGCTCAGAAAAGTAGTAATGTGAAGATGAGTGACAGCACACAAGACTTGAGCTCTATAGCCTATGTCTGGAAGGAGGATACAGCAGTCCTGGGTCTGTAAGTCCACACTTTTGCCCAGATATGGGCATATTTATTGCCAGTTTAGTCCTTCTTTCTTTAGATGAGCATCTGGGAAGGAGCTTACATGCACCTCTGTAAGTGAGTCATGTTTGCCATTTCCTCAGCTGTATAGGCTTTGAGATGTGTTTTTAAGGAGCAGTTTAAAATTAGTTTCACTTAATGAGAACCAGGCCCAGTCATTTAGTGGTTCCACTCTATTAGATTAAACTCATTTACTATGAACTACAGGAGAAAAGTCACCATAGCTTTACTTTTAGCAACTGATTATGCTCACATGCTAACCAATTAAACTTTTGGCAATAAAGCATTCTTTAATTTAGCATTCAGAAATGTCCACATTTTTCTTTGTAATCGCTTGTAATTTCAAACGAGGCAGGTGCAGTGTGGATCCATACTATATGGCAGTGGAATTCTGAACTCTGCTGCAGTATGACTGAACTAGAATGGAAAATGTAGTCTGTCTGTAGTACAATAATCAGGGCTATGTTATATATGAATCATGTTTGAAGTCATAATTTTGTATGTGCTAACATAAATGTATTTATTTGTTAACCAGGTAGGTGAGCTGCTTTATCTTAGACCATTTTAGCCACACCAAGGACTATATACCAGTACAGATTTTTATATATACATATATATACAGTTTTGGTCCTTTTGAGGGAAATGCTCAGATATCGACATCTTTGGTAAACAAAACAGATGCCTGATAGGTGTGAAAAATCAACTATTCCCAGGTATGGGAATATGTTTTTACCCCCAGGGACTGTGCGATCATGGAGTTAGTATACATAATTAGGGTGTATTGGGGTGCATAGAAGGAGGCTTGCACTGTTCAAAAACACTTGATTTTTTTATTTTGCATGATCCTTCCTTTAGATTTTTAACATTTACTAGCTGTTGCCAAATTTTTCTACCATAATACATGATAGCCACCTTGTTTGGCTGGCTATCACCATAGTAAATTGATGATTTTATATATATATATATATATATATATATATATATATATATATATATATATATATATATATATATATATACATACATATATACATACATACATACATACAGTGGATATACAAAGTGTACACACCTCTGTTAAAATGCAAGGTTTTTATGATATAAAAAAATGAGACCATGATAAATAATTTTAAAACTTTTCCCACTTTTAATGTGATCTATAACCTGTACAATTCAATTGAAAAACAAACAAACCTGTTAGGGGAAAAATATAAAAAATAAAAAACGTACAATAAGCTGGTTGCATAACTGTGCACACCCTTAAACTAATACTTTATTGGAGCTCCTTTTGATTTAATTACAGCATTCAGTCTTCTTGGATACACACCTGCCATCAATTAGAGATTCTCCCCAGGATTCAGCAAGCTCTGCACAGCATGCAGGAATAGTGCAAGAGCTGCTGCAGACAATATGGCTGCCGTGCAATCCAGGAATAAGCTTCCGGGATGTGCATGAGTGCCCCTGCACTATTCCTGCATGGGCACAGCCCCTGTATGCTAATTACCTCATTTTCTGGTGAAAACCATGCAAATGAGGTGAATTAGTGATCCAGGAAGCAGGCAGACATCCGTGCAGCAAACTACAAAACGGAGGCATGACAGCTCATACAAATGCATATATTAGAAGGGTTAGGCATGCCAAAGGCCAAATATATTGCCATAGGCATGAAAAATTATTTCAAAATTATAAAAATTAAATTATTTTTTGTTGGCTGATTTTGGCCATTTAAGTGCAGGGCAGCAGTGCACAAATGGGATCGGCCCGAAAGTAATACAAAAAGCTGGAAATAAGCTTTTAAACCAAAATCATAATTTTGCCATAATAGTCAATGTCATGCGTAACACAACAAGACCATGGAATAGTGGTTGCTAAGGGGGAAGGCTGAGTGTTGGTTTCGTAACCATGCATTAGCAGTCAATCCTATGCAAATGAGGGCAATGATACTGAATCACAGATTTCCCCTCAGTACTAACTTGCACCCAACCATGTAGGTGCAGTAAGACCATGGTGTAAGCCTAAGAGCTTGATGACTTCATAATGGGATGTGTCATGCATGCTGCAAGCTTATTGGAGCTTTGTGGCCCGTGTTTGCCCTTAGCTAAGCACAGCTAAGGAAGGGGGTGTTTCTGAAGCTGCCTAGCAGTGTTTACAGTACCTAAACGGGTGTGCGTGCCGCACACTGGGTTTTAACAAAAAAAAAAAAACAGGAAATAACAGCTCCATTCACATCTGAGCACTGGTTTTACGAGGTGCAACTTGGGGCTTAAACTGGAAGGAAATGGGAAGGGAAGACAGCAGTAGAAAGGTAATCAAGGAGAACTAGCATAGCTGGCAGGTGAAATGTATAAGGATCAGCCAATTACACAGGCAGCAGCCCAGCCCAGTACACTACTATAACCTATGCAAACACCTTTCACTCTGGTTTTTCCCACAAACTCTACACCACCGGTGTACACAAATGGGAAAATTTTACTTAACAAAAGCAACAAAATTATAGGGGCTGCTTTTGCTCTCATACATCAATATGTAGAAGAGACTGAGGGTAGTGAGGATGAGAATGCTGATGACCAACCCACAGGTGAGGAGAAGGAGAAGAGTGTACAGACCCAGGGTAACCTACTAGGGGATACATGAGCTGGAGATAGTGGAGCACCATAGGGTGGACAGGGACCTCCTACAGCAAATTGTTGAGCTGTGCCAGCCGCACCCCACACACAGAACCAACAGAGGGGAACCCATCCCAGTGGATACCAAAGTATGTGTAGGCTTAAGAATACAAGCTGCATGTACCTTCTAAAGGCCAACTGGGGATATCATGGGGATCTCATAGGCATCAGCATCCAGGGTACTCCACCAGTTCCTGGATGCCATGTCAGCACATGCCAGTGAGCACATATATTTCCACAACACCCATGAGGCATTGACCAGCAATATTCGTCTCTTCCACCAAATAGCAGAACACCCTGAGGTAGTGGGTGCTATAGACTGCACACACATACACATCAAAGCACCACCTGGTGAGTGGGGTAGGGTCTACATAAACCTTAAGGGGTTCCCCCATCAACTGCCACATCATGTGTGATGCCCAGGGCATTATAATGAATGTGTGTGCTGGCAGCCCTGGAAGCTATCATGACTCTCACATCTGGCATATGATGCAGCTGTACCAGAGATTTGCCAATGGGGACATCCCATATAGCCACTTTGTGGGGGATGCTGGTTACGCCCTGGAGCCGTGGCTGATGACACCCATCATAAATGCAGACACACCCGAACAAGAACTCCATAATGAGGCACATGCACAGAACAGAATCATAATAGAGCATGTGTCTGGGATGCTCAAGTCACAGTTCCGGTTCCTGGAGATATCCGGTGGAGCCTTGAAGTACTCTCCAGCTACATGTACCCAAATTGTCATTGTATGTGCCATGCTACACAATATGATCCTACAGAAACAGCTGCAGCAGGAACAGCATGGGGCAAGGCCACACAGCCCCCCCACCATTGCCAAGGCCAGCATAGACACAGAGTGACTCAGAGGAGGAACAACCTGAGCCTGCCCCTGTAGGCAGAAGGAGGTGTGCCCAGTATGCCCAAGCTTTGGCAAAGAGGCAACGCATAGCACATACACTGACATGGTAGGAACTCAGGAAATGACACCTCTATTTGACTCGCACATACAGTAAAAGGAATGTCAAACATGACACTAACTGTGCTTAACCATGTATAGGGAGTGTACTATGTGCATCCAACATAGTCAGCCCTCCAGAACCATCCTCAATACTGGCACGGCCACAAGATAAGTCACTCTCACTATCAATTGCTGAATGAAGTAGTATGTTCTGCTACCTGTATCTATGGTACAGATGTGAGCATACAAGGGAATTAGGTGGCTGAATGGGATGGCAGCAGATAGTAGACACTTATATGGGCAGCATGAAATCCATAACAAATACTGGTGTCAACATAGTAGGCAGTGCTAGACAAGGTGACAAGTCCCACTGCAGGGCATGTGGTGGGCCAAATGTGTGTCCATAGGGGGGACACATGCATGTCAAGTGAGGCTCACATACCCAACAACAGTCTCAGCCAACAGGACAGGTGTAGATGACCACAAAGAAAGGCTGTGCTAAGGCCTCTGATTGATGTCAATGGAGAACAGCGTTAGCACGACCTTTCTTTGTGGTCATCTACACCTGTCCTGCTGGCTGAGACTGGTGTAGATGACCACAAAGAAAGGCTGTGCTAAGGGCTCTGATTGATGGCAATGGACAACAGCCCACCTCCAGACCTACACAGACAGACTACAACAGGTCAGGCAATGGGATGTTAGTTCTGAAGGTTAAGAAGTCTGAAACTGAAATGTAGGTCAATAAAACCTAAGATCTGTACTCCACTGATATGCCTCTAGTCTGCATGATAGGTCAGAATACAGAATGAAATTGAAGCCAACAGAGTACCTGAAATACCAGCATGGACATAACAAATGTTTACAGTTGTCAGGTGTGCCTTTCACACTCACTACGCCTCCCATTGCCCCACTGTAGCATGCCTTCTGATGTCAGTCACCTTGAAATAACCCTTTGGCCATATATCAGCCTGATAAGCTCAGTGGCGCATGTGATATCTGCATAATACTGTAGTGTAGCAAGCTAGTTAGTTAGGAGCTCTAATTCTGACTCTGCCAACTGTGATAATGTGTGTGAGTCCCTGAAAGAGTGTGGTTGTGTCTTCTTTGACACCTGCTTTTGTGGACAGCCACATGTACTACACTTCTCCTATCCCTCCTTTATCACTGCTGCTGATATCACTCACCTTCAAAGATACCTTTGGACAACTCTGCAGCATGTAAATGCCATGGTCTGTGCAATAACTGCATAACAATGTAATAGCCATACATAGTCAGGTAGGGGGTTTGAAACCCAGTACTGGTAAGTGTGTGTTTGTGTGTATTATCAGTGTCCAGTTGGAGTGATTGTGTAATGACAGGGTCCATTACAGTGTGGGTTTTGCCACATCATCATATTGAGGAGCTACATGTCCCATTGTCAACATTACAAGGCCAACATTTTCCAAACATTGTAGATATTCTAATCGACAATCCACAGCCATAAATGTGTACAGCCATGTGCAATTACCATGTGACAGTATGGATTAGTACACAATATAAGCAACCATCATAATGCCCACATACTACTCTCCACCCATGGATCATACACAAACATGGTTAGCTCTTACTCTCCTACTCCCTTCCTTTCATACTTTTTCTCTGTATGTCTCTCTCACTCCCTCTCTGATGGATATGGAGAAGTACACCTGCTTTGCTTAGGCAGCAGCCTGTGTTTTGTAAGTGATGCTCACGATCAGCTGATGGCCTGTGCACAAATTGCAGTTCCCCACTAGCTGATTGCATGTGGAACAGCTGTGATATCATTCCTTTAGCCAATTGCATGGTAACACACTTTATGTGGGTGTTGGCCCTTTTCCTTCGCTGTGAGCAGGACTTCATGTTGGTGTTTGACAAATAGCATCACAGAGGGTAGTGGGCTATACCTCTTACAACATACACTGTGGAGACAGGCCAACAAACAGGAGGGGGATGTTCCAGACATGAGGGCAGAATGTAAGCATTGCTCTTCTACATTTGAAGTCATGTTGGTTTAACAGGGTTTGTGTGGATATGGCTGTTCTACATGATTTAAAGTCTGTCATGACAGTGTTATGTGGTTGGGGAAACTCTCACCTGTAGGGCTGTCTGCAGACTGGCCAGTGTTTGGAGTCTTACATGTGTTGTGTTACTCACACATTTCCTATTTTTAGAAATGCAGTAGCATACTCTGAGGACTGCAGTCAGTACATGGTGACAGCCATGTGAGTTACTGACTTCATATCGCTCGGTAGATATATAGGTTCATAGGTTCATAGGTTCATACTAGGCTATCTGCCCTAGGGCATTTATAAGCCTAGCCAGAATGTGTTTGGCTTTTGCCACCCATTTTAAATTTATTTTGCTATGCCCTTTTTCGAGGTTAGTATACTGTGCCTCTGTCTAACAGTGACACAGAAGTGATACCCGGGGTAAACCTATGATCTCCCATCCACTCATCAAGATTCCTCTTGAAGAGAGTCAATGAGGGACTCTGCCTAACCTGGACTGGGATTTTATTCCAGAGTGAAGGGAGCCTCTGGGTTATGAATCTGTCCCTCCAGCATGTCCTATTTATTTCAGTGCTGAGGTTCAAGTCTCTGAGCACGTAGCTCGATGGGATTTGGATTTTCTGAGGTGCAGCATGTCCATTAATTCCGGGTTGGACATGGCTTTATACGTCAGGCACAGATCGCCTCTGAACAGGCGGTATGCCACTGAGTAGAGCTGGAGTTTCTTTAACCGGGCAGTATATGGCATCTGTTTGAGCCCTTTGATCCTCTTGGTGAGGTACATTTGGGGTCTTTCCAGTTGCTGCAGGTGTCTGGTAAGGTACATCCCAAAAGGGGCATTGTACTCAATTATGGGCCTGATGAGGGATGAGTAAAGAGGCACAATGACCTCCCCTGATCTAGATGTGAATACCTTCATGATTAGGTGGGCTATATAAAATGTTTTTCTAACCACTTTGGCCACGTGGTTGTCAAATGAGAGATTGCTATCAACTTGGGTCCCCAGGTCCCTAATTACTTCTTCTGTACTTAATGGATTACCACCTATGTGGCAATTTGTGGGCACTTTGTTTTTACCAAAGGGGATGACTATACACTTTTTGGCATTTAGCTTGAGGCCATAGCTCTGGCACCAGTTGTCTGTTTCTATGAGGCCCTTTTGGAGGATGCTTGTGTCGGCTGGAGAGTCGATTATGGTGCCCAGTTTGCAGTCATCTGCGAACTTGGTCAGCCACAGTCCTTCCGTGTTGGCCTGTACCTCTGAGAAATATATACTGAACAAGAGAGGTCCCAGGACTGAGCCTTGTGGGATGCCACTTGTAACTGGTTTGGATTCTGACATGGCTCCAGCAATTCTAACCATATGGGTTCTGTCCTTGAGCCAGTTTGCAACCCATCTAGTGACATAGGGGTTTATATTTAAGCTGGTGAGCTTATCTATAATGCCTGAGTGGGGTATTGTATCAAAAGCTTTTGCGAGGTCCAGGTAGGCTGTGTGGACCACCTTCCCCTCATCAATGGCCTTGGTGACTGTTTCAAAAAATAAACCAGGTTTAAGAGGCAGGATCTGCCCTTAACAAAGCCGAACTGGGTAGGATCCAGTGTCTGTAGGTCCCAAATATCTTTATTTATGAGGTCCATGATTATCCTTTCCATAGCCTTTTTTAGGTAAGGCTCAAAAGACAAACCCACCTCCATAGGTATCACAAGGGATAAGAAACTAAGAGTAATGCTACTCAACACCAGAAGTCTAAACCTCAAGATGCACGCACTCGAAACTTTCCTTAGCATGGAGAACATCGATATCTGTGCAGTAACAGAAACCTGGTTCAGGGCTCCCAAGAGCACCCCAGCACTACCAGGTTATACCTCATACAATTCTTTTCGGCCCCAAAACTTGGACCGAACCACAAAAGGAGGGGGAGTATCGATATTCATCAAAGATACCCACACCTCCAGGTTGGTGGCAAAGCACGAAGCATCAGAGACTATCCATGTGCAACTAACAGTGGGTAAAACTGCCTTCCAGTTTATGGCATGCTACAGACCACCCTCCCAAACCCAGGAACCCCACTCGGCCTTTCTGAGAACACTGGAAAATATGAAGGTCTCTCCAAACACCATTATATTGGGCAACTTCAACTACCCAAACATAGACTGGGAGCATTACTCTAGCTCCAACACCCTAGCCCAAAGGTTCCTAGAATTTATAAACTCAAATGCTATGGAACAACTTGTTACCACTCCCACAAGAGGGGAAAACATACTGGACCTGATCATCACCAACATGGGGACCCTATGCTCCAGACCAGAAGTGTATTCCTCACTGGTAAGATCAGACCATAAACTAATCTCACTGGATATTCACATCCCGACCCCACCCCCTGCCCAGAAAACCACAGTGAAAAACTTCTCTAAAGCAAATTTCACACTCCTCAAAACCGAGGTGGAATCCTTCAAAGCCTCCGGGCCTGTGGAAAATACGGCCCAGACCGCAGAATCCTTTATAAACGCATTCTATGAACACCTTCAGGAATGCATGGATCATGCGATCCCAAATAAAACCAAGACCCAATCCTCCAAAGGCAGACATCCTGTCTGGTGGACCCCAGCCATAAACAAACTATACAATAGAAGGAGGAAGCTACTAAATGATAGAGCAAAATCCCAAAAAGGGAAGGCATCACTGATCAGTATTAGCAAAAAACTAAAATTGTCTAAGGCCAGCTTCGAGAGAAAAATTGCACAGGACACTAAGGATAATCACAAGGCTTTCTTTAGTTATGTTAGGAACCTGGGTGGTAATTCCCAGATATGCTCAGAATTAGTGCAAAATGATAAAAAATACACTGAACCCACAGACATTGCCTACATCCTAGCTGACAGGTTCAGCACAAACTTCTCCCCCCCTCCCCACCAAAAGGGCAAATATCTATCCCAGCAGAGTGCTGCCCCCCTGACATCTCAGATGCTCAGGTAAGAGCCGCCCTCTCCAAAGCAAAAACCACAGCATCAATGGGACCAGATGGTGTCCCGGGCTGCGTCCTACATGAATTCCAAGAAGAGCTAAACCCAAACATAAAACTACTGTTCAATCTCAGCCTTACTACAGGATATGTACCCAAAGAGTGGCGTACAGCAACTGTGGTCCCTCTCCACAAAGGTGGTGCCTCAACGGATCCTGGAAACTATCGCCCCATAAGCCTGACTAGCTTGGTCTGCAAAGCTATGGAAAGGATCATCATGGACCTCATAAATAAAGATATTGGGGACCTACAGACACTGGATCCTACCCAGTTTGGCTTTGTTAAGGGCAGATCCTTCCTCTTAAACCTGGTTGATTTCTTTGAAACAGTCACTAAGGCCATTGACGAGGGGAAGGTGGTCCACACAGCCTACCTGGACCTCGCAAAAGCCGTCGATACAATACCCCACTCGGGCATTATAGATAAGCTCACCAGCTTAAATATAAACTCCTATGTCACTAGATGGATTGCAAACTGGCTCAAGGACAGAACCCACATGGTTAGAATTGCTGGAGCCATGTCAGACTCCAAACCAGTTATAAGTGGTGTCCCACAAGGCTCAGTCCTGGGACCTCTCTTGTTCGGTATATATTTCTCGGAGGTACAGGCCAACACGGAAGGACTGTGGCTGACCAAGTTCGCAGATGACTGCAAACTGGGTACCATAATCGACTCTCCAGCCGACACAAGCATCCTCCAAAAGGGCCTCATAGAAACAGACAAGTGGTGCCAGAGCCATGGCCTCAAGCTAAATGCCAAAAGGTGTATAGTCATCCCCTTTGGCAAAAACAAAGTGCCCACAAATTATCACATAGGTGGTAATCCATTAAGTACAGAAGAAGTAATTAGGGACCTGGGGACCCAAGTTGATAGCAATGTCTCATTTGACAACCACGTGGCCAAAGTGGTTAGAAAAACATTTTATATAGCCCACCTAATCATGAAGGTATTCACATCTAGATCAGGAGAGGTCATTGTGCCTCTTTACTCATCCCTCATCAGGCCCATAATTGAGTACAATGCCCCTTTTGGGATGTACCTTACCAGACACCTGCAGCAACTGGAAAGACCCCAAAAGTACCACACCAAGAGGATCAAAGGGCTTAAACAGATGCCATATGCTGCCCGGTTAAAGAAACTCCAGCTCTACTCAGTGGCATACCGCCTGTTCAGAGGCGATCTGTGCCTGACATATAAAGCCATGTCGACCCGGAATTAATGGACATGCTGCACCTCAGAAAATCCAGATCCCATTGAGCTACGCACTCGAGAGACTTGAACCTCAGCACTGAAATAAATAGGACATGCTGGAGGGACAGATTCATAACCCAGAGGCTCCCTTCACTCTGGAATAAAATCCCAGTCCAGGTTAGGCAGAGTCCCTCATTGACTCTCTTCAAGAGGAATCTTGATGAGTGGATGGGAGATTGTAGATTTACCCCCGGTATCACTTCTGTGTCACTGTTAGACAGAGGCACAGTATACTAACCTCGAAAAAGGGCATAGCAAAGTAAATTTAAAATGGGTGGCAAAAGCCAAACACATTCTGGCTAGGCTTATAAATGCCCTAGGGCAGATAGCCTAGTATGAACCTATGAACCTATATATATATATATATATATATATATATATATATATATATATATATATATATATATACACACACACACATATATATATATATATATATATATATATATATATATATATATATATACACACACACACACACACACACACACACACACACACACACACACACACATATATATATATATATATTTATATACAGATAGATATATATATGACCATTTATATAATGAAATATACAGATGTGTAGCAATGCATATATATAAATATATATGTGTATGTACATGTATACATATATCATATATATATATATATATATATATATATATATATATATATATATATATATATATATATATCCTTGTTATGTGTAAACATGATTGTTGCATATACCTTCCCAGATGTATCACACCATATTTATCTGATATGTGTATATTTAGATGCAACATACTTGATTTAACACTAATATCACTAACAAGTTCTACACAATTGTAGAAGTCAAAGCAGTTGTTCACTACTATTCAGTATGTGTACTGATAGATATATTGGAAAAAACTTTTTCACAGCTGTGATGGCTCACTGGTTAAGTGCTATGACTATAGTGTACAGGGTCCTGGGTGCAAGGGCTGTTTACTTTGTTGCTAGGCAAAACAAGGGCTGTTGGATACAGAGTGGTATCAGTTTTGAGCAGCTTGATCACATTCCAGTGTGATAAAATAGCAAGGTAATGACATTTTTAATAAGTGCATTTAATTCCATGTACATAACATGCGTCTATGTGTTGTCATTACAGTAGCAAGGGGTGTGAGTCTACTGTCTGGGACACCTGAGTATATATGGCTTGTACAGCACTCTATTCCATTTGAATGTGTTATATACATGGGTAATATCCCAGGTTATATGCAGTCACATTGGCATGTAGTGTATCATTACGTTACTACTGTTTACAGTGCTTTCCCAAGTAAGAGTAGATTGCAGATTGTAGTACTGGAACCAAACACCTCTGCATGCAAAGATGGACTGAGTCTTCACTGTTGTGTTCTTAGTGTGTGGCTATTGATCTGACATGTGGATATTAACTGTAGACTACTGTGATTATAGGACATGTCATTGAAGGCTGCTGTCCAGTAGTAATGGCATACCTATCAGTGTCAGATGTCTGTCTGTTAACACAGTCATCCTAATGCATAACTAGTTGGTTAGCTGTCTGTCTGTCCTCTGTACAGATGTGCAAATGCCTGGTATCCATCTTGGCTGCCTACAGGCAATCTATGCTTGAGTGACACTGACATGTCTGTCAAGCTGTGTTATGAATGCCACAGCTAGGAATCCCCACCCTGTATGCACCACATGCCATGGATACTTCAACTACACTACCACAGTCAACAGAACATGTTTGGATAAAGGTCTCCAAGACAGACACTGACCATGTCATGTAATGACCAGAGGATTGGCTATGTTTTATCTGTTCACCACACAGGTCTTGTCTCTGATATATCAATGGCATTCTGTCTGTTGAGTGCTGTCAGTACATGGCTACATCCATTTGTGTTTCTGACTTCATATTCCTGAGTAAGGGTATGTTGCAATCAATCCTATAACACCAGCAGCTTTCAGAATGTATAACAGCAATATTGCAAATATGGCCCTGTGTTCCATACTCTGCCCTCCACCTATATACCAGGCTTTGTCCATATGTCATGCAGTAAGAGGTTGCTAAGTAGTGGCCTATCATTATGTAGTGCTGGCATTCCTGCTATCATTTCAGTGATGTTGTGGGCTCCCACACATATTGTGGGGTAAACATATGTGACCTTGTACAGTCCAGAGGTCAGTGTATGTAACACTGTTATATGTCCTTGTAAGTCATTCTATGAAGGAGGGGAATGCACCATTTTTAACTTGGCTATTACAACATGTGAGGGATATCAGTAGTGAGACACATGAAGGTATATAGCTGTACATTTTCATACATTTCACCATGGGAACAGTGGTGGGCTACTGCTTACTGTCTTACAGACAGTTCTTTTTGTCAGTGTGATAGTGATGTTTTAAGTTAAGCATTGTTATGTAACATATACATTTTCATTGTGATAACTTAATTCTTTTCCCCTAGGGGTTGAGTACAGAGTGTAATTGGAGGCTGCTGAACTCCATCTGTATTACTTACTGTTGATTGATTCTTATCTGCCAGGCCAGTGTTTCTTTACTGTTGTACTACTTGAAGGCCTTGG
>NC_056733.1:1124767613-1124790113 GCF_019279795.1 Protopterus annectens
TCAGTGGTATGTCAGGCTGGCAATAAGATGATTATGCAACAGGGAATATTAGTATGTACACAGTTTAAACAATGATAAACCAAATGGAGCAATGGTCCCAACACTAGAGGTTTGTTTAGGAAAATACCCATGTTGGTTTCAGTTAGATGGTTTGATCAGGTGAGTGGTGGGGGAAGGGAACAGATTCAGTTGACAACTGCTATCAAGTATATTTGTCAGTACACTACTATTCACTACTCTACATTCTGACCACACTTACACTCTACCTGGGCCATGGGGCTGCTACAGCACATCAACAGCTGTAGATATCGACAGAGCAATTGTACCCTTATTTTAGTTATACACATCAGACCTGTTTCTATATCAATTTATTTACCTGTGGACCTGTGCAGATGAACTGTATGCACATTACATTGTTGTTTATACACATATTTCAGATTCACATATTAGTTGCAGGACCTGGAGTGTGTGTTGCGTCTTTCACGTACATCTACTGTGACATTTCATTTCTGTTACAGTAGACCTGACATGGCACTTTCTTGGCAGGTTCACTCAGACACACTCATACATATTCTAATATTCCTCTCCTGCATATTGTACCTTCTTTGCTACTGATATCTGTATTACACAGCAGTTGAGAATACTCCATTGTAATACTGGCAGCCTGACACAGGCATTTATTCCTGACTTTTACAGCACAATTATATATCCAGGCAGTACTACCATTACTATAATTTTGATTTCTTACTGCTAATAGTAGGGGGGATTCTGTACTCACCATACTGCTGATGCAGCTGGACCAGTTGCTGTGCATGATCTGCAGATTGAAGGGACCTCACCGCATCAGCTCTATGGGGAGACATCACACATTAATCACACCTGCACAATCACAAGTTGAACTTTTTCCATAGTTAGTTAGAGATACATAAGACTGCATACTTACAGACAGGTGGGACATTCTGTGCTCGAGCTTCTTGGATCCACTGATCCAAGAGGGCACCCCTCCTCTGTTTCAGGTCATTATGGTGATGATGTACCTGCTCACCAGTCCAGGGTATGCCAGTGACACTGGTGAGATCACGTGCAAGCTGGTCCCAGACCTCCACTTTGTACTGTGAGCCCTGGTACTGGCCCTGCAGCAGCCTGCCATCATGTTTTTTAACTAGGAGCCCAATCATGACCCTGGACTCTTGGATGCCCCAGTGTTGCACTCAGAAGTGCACACCTCCCACATCAGCCATTTTGGTCCTGCTGTGTGCAATCCCAAATGGCTGTATTCCCACCTGTGCAGTTTAAATATGGCAGTTTTCTTGCACTTTGTCTTGATTGGTCAGTTTTAATATGCTGCACTATGCTTAGCTCCACACAAATCTGCACAGCAATGCTTACACCAGCTAAGCAGAGCTGAAAGCAGGTAAGCAATGCTTACACTAGCAAAGCATTGCTTAAATCTATTTTTTTCATTAACTTTATAAATTATTTTTTACATTTATATTTTATATATTCCCACCCCTACTGTGCTATACATGAACCATATGATTGACATCTATCATTCACATTCCTTAAAAGGTTATTAAATAATTTGCTGGGGGGGGTTTGAACTGAGCATGTTCTACATGCTATACCATGGCAGCACCACTATGCTACAGCAGCTTGATGATGTTTTCTATCAAAGTAGCAATCATTTTCAGGATTTCAGCCAGGCTAAGCATAGCAGTGTGCCATGCAGACAAGCTGTGCGACGCTTAAACTTCAGATTTATTTCATGAAAATAAATATTATTCATTTTTTTATTTTTTATTCCTTTCCTTTTGCCCTACTGCTTCCATGTATGTAGGCCAAGAGTGTATACATTTGGGGGTGTGCACTTGAAGGCTTCTGCCTTTTAGGTATTTGTGGTTTTAATTTTTTTTTCAGTGTTCGTGAATCAGACAGAAAGTCTTCCTACCCTCCCACCCGGTAACTGGTGTGTTCTTAAACACTACTGTATTTCTAGTTGCCTGCCCCTTATGTTAATTTGACCATATGTTTCATTTCCTCTCTGCTTTTACTGGCTGGTGTAAGCACAAAATTATCATTTTGTGAAATCACTCCCCTTCAACTATTTCAATTTATTGGCCATCCTACTGTATTCCATAGTACCAGAATACAAAAGTGACCACTCCCTTTCAATCTATCTTGCTGTATTAAAATATAGACTCTCCACTAAAACTTAACTTTTAGACAGGTAAAACTTAAGTTACTTACTTTCACATCTAACTCCTCTAGTGCACACTGCAGTGTTTAGGATAAACCATTTTCATTTTACCTTTAAGCATCTATTGCAAGACCACCAGTAATTGTAGAGCCCACAGTCTGCCTCTCAGTAGTCATCTTGGGATTAGTGCTTCTGTTTTGTCCTGGTGAGAGAAGGAGTGCAGTTACATTATTTCCTGGAGACTGCTGATCACCAGATAGCTTAATACCTGCATTATAGATGACAGCTTAGAATCTGTGCTTATATTCTGATCCTGGTGAGAGTAGGAGCAGAGTGCATTGATTCCTGACTCTTTCTGGTTGGAGAGTGAGTGTCTGTGCTTAACATACCTGATTGGTCTAGTTGCTATTCGAGGCATCTACCAGAAAAAGGCTACAAGTCTGCAGACCCTTGCATCATCTGGGACAAGACTGTGGATCACCAAACAGGCCATGGCCTGATTCTCTTCTTGGGATTGGTGCTAAAACTAGCTAGTTTTAGCTAGAACTAGTCAGTTTTTTAGTTTCAGCACTCAAAACTGTTTCCTTGTGCTCAGCACTTGCTCAGAACTCATTGTAAGCACTAAATAAACTACAAATTACTACAGCACTCGACTTTCCTCGCTTGTCAAGAGGAAAACAGTTCTTAGTACTTAAATTAATAAGCACCTACCCAGACATGTCCATGGTTCAGCTCCCAGTGTTTTCTCCTGTCCACCTGATGAATCTGGGGATCTTGGGGCAATGTAACAATTGCCTCATGTACACTGAAAAACCCTCTCCTCCTGCCACCCAACACTGCATCCTGTGAGAAATGCACTTATATAGTCAAACTGGAAGCCAAGCTCTCTCCAGCTAAGATTAGACTAGAAAGTCAAGAGGAGAAAGTTAGCACCTGCACCGCACCACTCTCAACACATAGTCCTTCAAAACACACACTACCAAAACCCACACATAGAAACACAAAGCACACACCCACATTCATGGAGGCTCTCAATATAAATCTGCCCAAGCCACAGAGACCTCTCAAGCTGAAGCACAGACAACCACCACCCCCCCAACACTACCTAAATGACAGCCCACAAAATCAGTGTGCTACTCAACCTCAGTCCATAAAGCAAAACAACGTACCCAACACACCAGTCATAGTTGACTCTATAGTCAGGCACACTGATGTCCCACACACCAGGCTAAACAAGGAGAAAGTTACTGTCAGTTGCCTGTTGGGTGCCAGGATCTGCCATATAATGCATGCACTCAGGTCACTCCACAATTACAAATATGACTCTGTCATTGTCTGTGTTGCTGTGAATGACCTGAGATGTAACTCCCTGGACTACATGAAAAGAGACATGGAGGAGCTCTTGGAGCTTGTAGCCCAGGCAGGTATGACCCTAGACCTGAGTAGCATCCTGCCATCACCCAGAATGATACCACAGTACAAGGACAAAACGATAGAATTCAACAATTGGCTAAGCTTCTGGTGTCATTCTAAGAGGATCCAGTATCTGTCTGCCTGGGACAACATAGTTGACAGACCATGATGCTTTGCCAAAGATGGCCTACACCTGTCACTCCTGGGATTCCAGATACTGGCTAAGGCTCTTGCCACCCCTATAGTGCCTGTTTTTAGGCAAGGTTCAAATGTTAAATTCACCACTGTAACCGGTACAAGCAAGAAAACTGTGAGGGTAATGCTACTCAATGCTAGAAGTCTAAACTTCAAAATGAACTCACTCGAAGCACTCCTTAAAATGGAGAACATCGACATCTGTGCAGTGACAAAGACCTGGTTCACGGCTCCAGAGAGCACCCCTGAATTACCAGGCTATAATTCATACCACACCTTTTGGCCACCTAACCTGGACCGAAACACTAAAGGTGGAGGAGTGTCCATATTCATTAAGGATATCCACACCTCCAGGCTAGTTGCTCAACACAATGCATCCGAAATTATCCAAGTGCAACTAACACTGGGCAAGACTGCCATCCAGGTTGTAGCTTATTACAGATCCCCCACAATGCCCCAGGATTCCCACTCTTCATTTCTTAAGATACTGGAAAATATTAAGGTACAACCCAATACCTTAATTATGGGCGATTTCAACTACCCCACCATCAACTGGGAAAACTACTCATGTACCAACTCGTTTGCTCAATGTTTTCTGGAATTCATAAATTCCAGTGCCTTGGATCAGCTTGTCCTCACCCCCATCAGGGGCAGCAATATCTTGGACCTGGTCATTACCAATATGGGTAACCGGTGTTCCATGCCAGAGGTCAGCTCTTTGCTGGTTAGATCCGACCACAAGCTAATCACCCTAGACATCCATATCCCACTCCCATTCCCCATTAAGGAAACAACCATCAAAAACTACTCCAAAGCCAACTTCATGCTTCTTAAGATAGAAGTGGCAAACTTCACAACACCCATGCAGATGGAAAATAGAGGTATGACTGCTGAATCTTACACAAATGCACTGTATAAGCACATACACGAGTGCATGGATATTGCCATCCCCAACAGAACCAAGACACTATACTCCAAAAAAAAGGAAGCCAATCTGGTGGCCCCCTGTCATAAACAAACTCTACAACAGAAGGAAGAAGCTGTTGCAAAAAAGAGTAAAGTCCCAAGATTGGAGGAACTCCCTGGTCAGCCTCAGCAAGAAGCTGAGATCCCTCAAAATCCTCCAAAGCCAGTTAAGAAATAAAATCTCCACTTATTCCAAAGACAACCACAAATCATTCTACAGCTATGTCAAGAATATCAATGACAACACTCAGATCTGCTCTGAGCTACAGCACAGCACTAAATATACAGAACCAACCGATATTGCCAACTTCCTGGCAGATAGGTTCAGTGCTAACTTTACTCTCCTCTCACTCTACAAAGGGCCCATCTTAATACCAGAAGAATGCAAAGCCCCTGTAATCACGGATGAACAAGTAAAGACCGCACTCTCCAAAGCTAAGAACACAGCATCCTTGGGACCAGACAACATCCCAGGCTGCATACTGTATGAACTACAGAATGAACTGGCATCCCACTTAAGTACCATGTTCAATCACAGCCTCACCTAAGGCTATGTGCCTACTGAATGGCACACAGCGATGGTTATCCCACTCCACAAATGGGGTGCCACCATGGACCCTGGAAACTACCGACCCATTAGCCTGATGAGCTTGGTCTGCAAGGCCATGGAACATATCATCTTAGAGCTTATAAACAAAGACATAGGTAACCTCCAAACCCTGGACCCCACTCAGTTTGGGTTTGTAAAAGGTAGATCATGTCTACTAAACCTGACTGACTTCTTTGAAGCAGTCATTAGAGCCGTAGATGAGGGCAAGGTAGTGCACACAGCCTATCTTGACCTTGCCAAGGTTTTCCATACCATCCCCCACTCTGGAATTAATTTATAGATAAACTCACTAAACTGGGCATAAATCCCTATGTCAAAAGATGGGTGGCCAACTGGTTCACTGACAGAACCCACACAGTAAAAGTAGCCGACTCCAAGTCCGACTTCAAACCAGTGATGAGTGGAGTACCACAGGGTTTGGTCCTGGGTCCTCTCCTGTTCTGTATCTATTTCTCTGAAGTGCAGGCCAACACAGAAGATCTTTGGCTAACAAAGTTTGCAGAACTGGGAGCCATAATATAATCGCCTAATGATGTAGACAGTCTATAAAAGGGTCTCACAGAGACAGATGCTTGGTGTCAAAGTCATGGCCTCAGGCTCAATGCCAAGAAGTGCATTATCATCTTCTTTGGGAAAAACTCAGTACCCATGGACTACCACATAGGGGGTAGCTCACTAAGCACTGAAAGTGTCATAAGACACCTTGGGACATAGATGGACAGTAGTCTCTCCTTTGATAACCACATCACCACAGTAGCCAGGAAATCCTTCTACATGGCACATCTCATCACAAAAGGGTTCTCCTCAAGAAAAAAAGGTCATTGTTCCTCTCTACTCATCCCTAATCAGACCCATTATAGAGTACAATGCCCCGTTTGGTATGTATCTCACAAGATACCTACAACAATTGGAAAGGCCACAGAAATACCTCACTAAGAGGATCACTGGCCTCAAACAGATGCCATACTCAGACCATCTCAAAAAACTCCAGCTCTACCCCATCGCATATTGCCTACTCAGAGGCGATCTCTGCCTAACATACAAAGCTATGTCAAACACAGAGCTGTTGGACATGCTACACTTAAAGAAATCCCAATCTCTCTGAACCACACACTCCAGGGACCTAAACCTTGTCACCACAATAAACAGAACATGCTGGAGGGATAGATTCCTGTCCCAGAGACTTCCCATACTCTGGAACAAACTACCCATTCATGTCAAGCAAAGCTCCTCATTGTCCCTCTTTAAGAAAAATCTTGACGACTGGATGGGAAATACAAAATTCACCCTGGGGATCACTTCTGTGGCACTGCTTGACAGGGGCACAGGAAAATAATTTTCTTGGGTGGTGAAAGCCAGGGAACCTTTTTGCCTAGGCTTATATAGGCCCCAGGGCTGATAGCCTAGTACCTACCTAGGAACCTATGAGCCAGTGTCTGTGGACACTTGTTTACTATATAATATTAGAGCCAGGCTCTACTATTATATAGTTTGACACTCATCTGTGTCAGAAAGTGCCGTACGGTACTTTCAGAGCAAAGGGGGCGTGTTTCAGGTGCAGGCACTGCTAACATATGCCCCCTTTCCTCATTCCTGGTTCATGTTCATTTAGTTTAGATAGCAGCGTGCCTTCATGCATATGCAAGGTGCGCTGCTATCCTAAATGGACAGAAACCACTCTGTGCAAGAATAGACTTATTCTTGCAGAGATGTTCGTGAATCCAGGGGTCTGATTAACATCAAATAAAGTTCAGCTGTCCTAGTAGGATTTTCTTGACATTTACTCAGTTGTCTGCTACAGCAAAAGCCTTGGTTCACAGAGAGCTTACAAAGCATCAAAGGGATCTCACTGTTGAAAGGTATCAGTCAGGAGAAGGGTACAAAAAAATTTCCACAGCATTTGATATACCATGGAACACAGTGGAGACAGTCATCAAAAAGTGGAGAAAATATGGGACAACAATGACGTTGCAAATAACTGGATGTCCCTCCATAATTGATGAAAAGACAAGACAGAAACTGGTCAGGGAGGCTGCCAAGAGACCTGCAGCAACACTGAAGGAGCTGCAGGAATTTCTGGCAAGTACTGGTTGTGTGCTACATGTGATAACAATCTCCCATGTTCTCCATATGTCTGAACTATGGAGTAGGATTGCAAGACTGAAGCCTTTTCTTACACAGAAAAACATCCAGAACCAGCTAAAATTTGCAAAACAACACACCAAGTCTCCCAAAAGCATGTGGAAAAATGTGTTAAGGTCTGATGAGTCCAAGATTTAACTTTTTGGCAGTAATTCCAAAAGATACACTTGGTGCAAAAACAACACTTCACATTACCAAAAGAATACCATCCCCATAGTGAAGCATTGTGGTGGTAGTTTCATGCTTTGGGGTTGCTTTTCTTCAGCTGGAACTGGGGCATTAGCCAAGGTTGAGGGAATTATGAACAGTTCCAAATACCAGTCAATTTTGGCCCAAAACCTTCAGGCATCTGCTAGAAAGCTGAAGATGAAGAGGAATTTCACCTTTCAACATGACAATGACCCAAAGCATACAGCCAAATCAACAAAAGAATGGCTTCGCCAGAAGAAAATTAAAGTTTTGGAATGGCCCAGTCACAGCCCAGACCTAAATCCAATAGAAAATCTGTGGGGTGACCTGAAGAGGGCTGTGCACAAGAGATGCCCTTGCAATCTGACAGATTTGGAGTGCTTTTGCAAGGAAGAGTGGGCAAATATTGTCAAGTCAAGATGTGCCATGCTGATAGACTCCTACCCAAGAAGACTGAATTTTGTAATTAAATCAAAGGTGCTTCAACAAAGTATTAGTTTAAGGGTGTGCACACTTATGCAACCAGCTTATTATACGTTTTTTATTTTTTATATTTTTCCCTTAACAGATTTGTTTGTTTTTCAATTTAGTTGTACAGGTTATAGGCCATATTAAAGGTGGGAAAAGTTTTGAAATGATTTATTGTGGTCTCATTTTTTATATCACAAAAACCTGGCATTTTAACAGGGGTGTGTACACTTTTTATATCCACTGTATATATATATATATATATATATATATATATATATATATATATATATATATATATATATATATATATATATAAATATACAATCAGACAATATAACCTAATATTTAGAAAATGTAGTTTTTAAGTTTTAAGGTTCTTGTACACTTTTCTTAAGGAAAAACAAAGCAAAAAAAAAAAAAAGGGGGGGGGACTAGTCGTACAGGAAAGATATTGGCATAAGAATTAATAAAATAGACTGATGTCATAATTTATAACATAGGAACCTATCAATTATTGCTTTGCATTATTGTATAAAATAAGAAAACAGGATTTGAGCTTGTATTGCTTGTTTAAACCATTGCGTATTGAGTAAAAGCAAGAGATGCGCACTTTCACCCTTGTCAGAGCTTCATCAGATCTAAGTTATACATATGAGTAACAAGTAATATATACTTTTGTATCACTATCATCTGTTTTATGATATACTATGGCAATATAATGAAAATTCAGGACTAGATACTTATATAGTTATTTCACATGTAAGCACACTGATCAACAGTCAGATACAGAGTGGCTTTGTCCTTACTTAGATAGGAGCAAACAGCAGCAATCATCTGATATTTCCTTTGTTAGATTGTTCAATACAATATTGCCAAACCAACAAAGTTAAATTCATTGATTTTTTTTCAGCATCTTTAGGAAATTTGTCAACTCTAATGCTGATATCAAAACCTGGTTCGAACTATTAATTCCTTTCAAAATTACAAGAAATTGTTCTGATAAGCTAAATTTAAATATACTCAGCATTTGGGAATCTAAAAACTTCATGCGCTGGCAACACTATTAGATACTCAATATCTTGTAAAAGAAAATCAAAAACACACAATTGCCAACAGGCAAAGAAAGAGTCAAGGTAACAAAAAAATAAAAAAATAACCTCAAACCATGAAGTATGAACGAGTCACTATTGTTATTCCATTAAAACCAAATGACTAAGCACTTTTGCCTTGTTATGTTAGGCTTTTTCAGAGTCATTTGAAGTGTACATAAAAAACATTTTAAATATTTCACATGATGTTCAAGCAGCCAATCACTTACTAACTCATTGACTAAAACTGTCCTCCTTTTTCCAAAATTAAAGACATCCTCACATAATATCTAATGCAGTAACACAAATACCTTGGATCAAAGTGTAACTCCATGGAAACAGTAAACACTTATTCATACAGCAGTCTTACATATCAAATCATAAGTGTAAAAAACTTATTATTTCACTTATAATAAAACCAGAATAACAAAACTGAAAACTATATATATTGTCAAATATAAATTAAAAATAGTTGAAAATAATTGTTCCTATACTTCCTTTGCATTTGTTTTAGTATAGGAACTAAGGACATAGCCCATATGTCTCTGTTAGCAGTTACAACTAATCCTTGAATTGTCCAGGAAGATTTAACTGTAATACATTGATGGTAGTGTATTTGGCAACGTGTACATCATGTCCAGGATTCTATGTTGGAAAAACTGTTCATAGACTCAGAGACAGAATTTATGAACACCTTAGGTCCATTAATAACAAAGATTTGTACAATGCCTTGTATCTACATAGTACCAAATGTAACAATTTTAAAAGATTTATCTTTTTTATGATTGATCGTATTGTACCTGGGGATAGAGGGGGTGATGACAAACTGGAGGTCGAAATAAGAGAGACTAAATTGCAACTTCAGCTTAACTCCACAGTTCCACCAAGTCTTAATGATAATATGTCCTTAGTCCCTATACTAAAACAAAGGGCAAAGGAAAAATAGGAACAATTATTTTAACTATATTAAATTTATATTTGACAATGTATATAGTTATAGTATAAGTGAAATAATAAGTTTTTTACACTTATGATTTAATATGTAAGATTGATGTATGAAAAAGTGTTTACTGTTTCCATGGAGTTACACTTTGATCCAAGGTATTTGTGTTACTGCATTTGATATTATGTGAGGCTGTCTTTAATTCTGGAAAAAGTAAGTCAGTTTTAATTAATGAGTTAGTAAGTGATTGGCTGCTTGAACATCACATGAAATATTTAAAATGTGTTTTATGTACATTTCAAATGACTCTGAAGAAGCCTAACACAAGACGAAAGCACTTAGTCATTTGATTTTAATGGAATAAAGACAGTGACTCATTCACACTTATGGTTTAAGGTAATTTTTTATTTTTTGTTACCTTGATCTCTTAAAAGAATATGATTTTTAACCGCAAGACTGATTTCTCTACAAAGTATTCTAACCTACTCAAGACCTCTGTAGGGTACTCAAAAACTCATGTTATCAAGATAGACCTATGTTAATAACATATCTATATGAAATTTTATATACTAGCTTTAATATTGATAACATATTATCCAAATTATATAATATCCTAGTAAATGATAAGTCTTGTGTGAATGAAAAATAATGAAATCACATCACTAAGGGTCACTCTTCCAACTTTTCCCTGGAGGAAAAATCTAAAATTTTGTCCACTGCTAAATTCACATCATGGACTCAATACTGGAGTATTTTTACCTGGAAATTACTTCACTGACCCTTCTTAAATCCTGCTAGAACAGCTAAATTCAGAAATTCTAATGATATTATTTGTTGGAGATGTTCAGTGGTCTCCAAAGCAGATTGGCTGCACATTTTTTATGACTGTCCTAAA
The DNA here is from genome assembly GCF_019279795.1 of Protopterus annectens. NCBI lineage: Eukaryota > Metazoa > Chordata > Ceratodontiformes > Protopteridae > Protopterus > Protopterus annectens. Next base: position 1,124,778,723 of record NC_056733.1, read on the forward strand.
TTGCAAAATTACTGGAAACATATAGATGATTTCTTTAAAGCCTTGTTTATCAGATTCATTTTCACTGAGTAAATCTCTTGTTTTCTTTAACGTAAATGAAAGTTATACTTTGAACAATGGCAATCCATATCTACTATGGACAATTCTAGCAGTTTCTAGAAAATGTATCAGCAGAAAATGGAACTCTAACATCACCCCAACTGTAGAAGATTTCCTGTCTCTTGTGAAATAAATGGCACTTAAAGAAACCAAGACCAGAGAAATCAGAACTAAACTGAAGATCTTCACCAACAATCCTTGGAGAAAGGTTTTGTCACTTATTGAGATACTTCAAATGGACTCAAACTCTTTCTGAAATTTGTTATACTTATGCATCCTTTGGTGTTTTTTTAATCCATCCATCCATCCATCCATCCATCCATCCATCCATCCATCCATCCATCCATCCATTTTTGCATGGGGTCAGGGTGTCATTTCAACAGTGGCAATCATCTCGAGCCAAGGTTTACCCTACCGGGTGGCTAGCCCTGCCATGGCAGTTCATCCATACCACTCACTCACACACACATTTGCACCTACAGCCAATTTAGACTGTCCAATTCACCTGGTGCATGTGCTTGGAATGTGGGAGGAAACTGGAGTACCCAGAGGAAACCCATGTGATTGCAGGGAGGATATTTAGACTCTGCACAGAAGGCAGCCCAACAGAGAATCAAGCCAGAGATCCTCTTGTTGTGAGGTGACAATGGTAACCGCTGTACCACTACATGTATAATTCATCATTTCAGGCCTCTGTATATATTGTAAATAGTTAATTTTATTTTTTCTTTGCTTTGCTTGTCAGTTGCTAAGAAAATGTAAACACAATTGCCATTCATCTTCTTCTTTTGGCTATTCCTGTTAGGGGTCACCACAGTGGAGCATCTGTTTCCATTTCTTCCTGTCCTCTGCATCTTGCTCTGTCACACCAACCACCTGCATGTCCTCTCTCACCACATCCATAAACCTTATCTTAGGCCTTCCTCTTTTCCTGTTACTTGGCAGCTCCATCCTTAGCATCCTTTTCCCAATATACCAGCATCCCTTCTCAGCACATGTCCAAACCAACGCAATTTTGTCTGTGGTTTTGTCTGCAAACAGTCCAACCTGAGCTGACCCACTAATATACTGACTCCTAATCCTGTTTATCCTTGTCACACCCAGTGCAAATCTTAACATCTTTAACTCTGCCACCTCCAGCTCTGACTCCTGCCTTTTTGTCAATGCCACTGTCTCCAACCCATATAACATAGCTGGTCTCACTACCCTCTTGTAGACCTTCCCTTTCACTCTTACTGGTACCCGTCTGTCACAAATCACTCCTGACACTCTTTTTCCATCCCCTCCACCCTGCCTGTACTCTCTTCTTCACCTCTCTTCCACACTCACCATTACTCTTAACTGTTGATCCCAAGTACTTAAATTCAGCCACCTTTGCCAACTCTACTCTCTGCATGCTCACCATTCCTCTAGCCTCCCTCTCATTCACACACATATATTCTGTCTTAGTCCTGCTGACCTTCATTCCTCTCCTTTCTAGAGCATATCTCCACCTCTCCAGGGTCTCCTTAACCTGTTCCCTACTCTCACTACAGATCACAATGTCATCTGCAAACATCATAGTCCACAGGGACTCCTGTCTGATCTCGTCTGTCAACCTGTCCATCACCATTGCAAATAAGAAAGGGCTCATATCTGATCCTTGATGTAATCCCACTTCCACCTTAAATGCATCTGTCACTCCTACTGCAGACATCACCACTGTTAGACTACGCTCATACAAATCCTGTACCACTCTTACATACTTCTCTGCCACTCCTGACTTCCTCATACAATACCACAACTTCTCTCTAGGCACCCTGTCATATGGTTTCTCTAAGTCCACAAAGACACAATGCAACTCCTTCTGACCCTCTCTATACTTATCCATCAACACCCTCAGAGCAAACATCACATCTGTAGTGCTCTTTCCCAGCATGAAACCATACTGCTGCTCACTAATCATCACCTCCCATCTTAACCTAGCTTCCATTACTCTTTCCCATAACTTCATGCTGTGACTGATCACGTTTATCCCTTTATAGTTACTACAGCTCTGCACTTCACCCTTATTCTTCAAAATCGGTACCAAAACACTTCTTCTTTACTCCTCAGGCATCCTCTCACTTTCCAAAATTTCATTACACAAGCTGGTTAAAAACTCCACTGCCATCTCCCCTAAACACCTCCAAGCTTCCACAGGTATGTCATCTGGACCAACAGCCTTTCCATTCTTCATCCTCTTCATAGCTGTCCTTACTTCTTCCTTGCTAATCCTCTGCACTTCCTGATTCACTATCCCCAATAATCCAACCTTCTCTCTCTATCATTCTCTTCATTCATCAGCCCCTCAAAGTACTCTTTCCATCTGCTCAACACACTCTCCTCACTTGTGAGTACATTTCCCTTATTATCCTTTATCACCCTTATCTGTTGCATATCTTTCCCCACTCGGTCCCTCTTTCTAGCCAATCGGTACAGGTCTTTTCTCCTTCCTTAGTGTCCAGCCTTTCATACAACTCTCCATACGCCTTATCCTTAGCCTTCACTACCTCTCTTTTTGCCATGCTCCATATCTCCTTATACTCCTGTCTACTTTCTTCATCTCTCTGACAATCCAACTTCTTCTTCAACAACCTGTTTCTCTGTATACTCTCCTGCACTTCTTCATTCCACCACCAGGTCACCTTGTCCTCTATACTCTAGCCAGATGTCACACCAAGCACCTTTCTAGCTGTCTCCCTTATCAGCTCTGCTGTAGTTACCCAGCTATTTGGTAACTCTTCACTACCACCCAATGCCTGTCTTAACTGTTGCCTGAACTCCACTTCACAATTACTCTTTTTCAACTTCCACCATTTGATCCTTGGCACTGCCGTCACACTCCTCCTCTTGTTCTTGATCACCATCATCCTAGAGACCATCATTCTATGCTGCCTAACTGTGTATTCTCCTGATACCACTTTACAGTCTCCAATATAAAATCATTCATCTATAAAGTAAAAAAAATATGATTAAAAAAATAAACAGCATCAATCATAATAAAAATGCAAAATATGTTTGCACCACTGCCATTGAATTTGATCTGTTTATGTGTTCTTGGATTAATACTGTCATTGTAATATACATGGTTTATTTTATTTATTTATTTAATTGACATTTGTTTACTGGGATAGCCCACTGGGCCAAGCAAAGCTCATTTTCAGTGAGGCCTGGGGAGAAAAGCTCCATGAAGATACTTGATAAATTATACAATGCAAAGGTAAAACATTTTACGTAGAAGCATGGTACAAATGTTAGCAAAGTAGTCCATAAACAATTATAATAACAAGACAGTAAAAGCTATAACAAAGTAGCTCAAAAATATAATTAGCATAGCAGAGAGGTTAAGCCATATATCAAAGGTATTTACAAACATCTTATGCCAGAGGTTCATGGTTAATATGTTAAGAAATGCCTAGTAGTTATTTAGAGCAGGAACAGAGTATAAAGAAAAGGAGAATAGGAGTGGGGGTATATGTAGGGTAAGTGTGCAGGAATAGAGTACAAAGAAAAGGAGAATAGGAGTGGGGGTATATGTAGGGTAAGTGTGCAGGAATAGAGTACAAAGAAAAGGAGAATAGGAGTGGGGGTATATGTTGGGTAAGTGTGTAGGAAAAAAGGTGATGCAGTGATAGTAGAGTGAGAGAGAGCAGTGGGGAGTGTTTTTGGTAGGAGCTAAAAAAGTGGGAAAGAGAGGAAGAAGATCTAGGTTATGGAGAGGAAGAAGAGCTAGGTTATGGAAGGGGAAGGCTGACTACAGTTGCAGATCCAGGTTGAAACAAGGTGGTTATGAAAAGCAGATTTGGAGGAAGTAGAGCTTTGGGAGGTATGAATAGTTTGAGGATGACTGTTCCAAGTTTTAGCTGTTACCCAGGAGTATAGTAGTTGACGAGAAGGTAGTTTAGGTTTCTGAATTTGGAGGAGGTGCTGATTTTTGGATCGTACGGACCTACTGGGAATGGGATTGTATTGGGAAAATAAAGAATTTATGGCAAGGAAGTCCTGAGGTTTTGTAAGTATTTTATGTGTGGTGGTTAGTTGGAGATAGTGGGGGAATTCCAGCCAGTTTAGTTTTTTAGGGGTGTGCAGTGATAGGTAGAATAGTGGGCATTTTATTACGACTTTGACAATTTTGTTATAGCATATTTCAGGTTTAGTTTTCAGGGAGGACTGGAGGTTTGTTAACAATAGGGCCATACCTCTTAACCTCTTAGAACAAGAAATCTGTACAAAGCCATAAATAAAACTGGGGCAAAGGCCTAAAAATAGGGACAATTTTTAAATATTGCTTTTGCAAGCTTAGAAAGTTGATAGTATAACAGGTTGTGCATTAGCATGAATTTTCTAAAGGATATTTAGTCTGAAACTCAAATGTCTGTCGTTATTTTCTAACTTCAGTCTTCAATGATTTGCCACTAATTTGCCAGAAAACTACAATTTTATGAAATGGACCAAAAATATGAGGCACAAATCTGGGCATTCTGTGAAAATTTGTATATTTGAGAGGTATGAATAGGGCACCATAGATAAGTGAAGGAAGTAGATAGGTGTAGGTGACTACCTGTTTTGTAGGGAGAGAAAGAAAATGTTTATGTCTGTAAAAAAGTCCTAGTTTTTTGTGGGTCTTACTGATGTTATTTTGAATGCACAGGTCAAATTTTAAGTTTTCATCAGTTATGACACCCAGCAATTTGGTTGTCAGCTTTGTATATGCAAAATAGAAAAGTATATATTACTTGTTACCTATATGTATAACTTAGATCTGATGAAGCCCTGACAAGCACTCATCTTTTGTTTTTATTTAATAAACCATGGTTTAAACAAGCAGTACTAGCTTGAATGCTGTGTTCTTATTTTTAATAAGAATTTTCCTTTATGAAAATACCTTTTGCTAAGTTCTATATTACATTGATTGACAAAGCCTTTTGTTATTGTGGATAAATAATGAACTTTGAATTTTAAGATGTTCTTAATATATTAAAAGATATTTTGCACTTTGAAGGTAGCTGGGCTGAGGGCAGAATTATTTATTTAGATGTTGAATTAACACAGGATATGGTGACTAACAGTGTATTTTCCTCCTGTTTTTAGAAAAAAATCACATCACTCCTAGTTATTTACATGCCTATAATGAACATCCAAGCAGATCCCATTAAAAGCAATATCATAAGAAAACATGATATTTGGATATGCAGATTAGTTTCTGAATGGCAGAACTTTTAGTATTGAATGGAAAACTCTTATTAATGCTTGTGGAAAGATAATATGTTAAAACCATGGTGATGAGTTTTCATGATAAAGTCACAGAGACAGATATAGTTAATTTCTACCTATGTAAAATAAAAACTGAAATTATTAGATTAATGAAAAACAACAGGTCTGAACATTTACATATTAAGAATGCCTTTGCCTTGTCATACAGTGAGAGTGCAATGGAAATTGTTAAAACTGTTCATAATTATTATAAAAATTATCAGGGCAACAAAGATCAGGTTCTTGATTCAGCTCTTAAATTTGTGCTTAAGTAGACCAATAATATAAAAAACATTTTAAAATTGTGGTAATTGTTTTAGTTCCATAAATTCTGCAATGCATTAGAATGGGTAAGTCTGCCTCTTATAAAATGTGCCAGTTTATTTTTTTGAAATTTCTACTTTAATGATGATCCATATAAACAGCACCACTGGATCAAAGGCTTTTTAATTATAAGTTCACTATAATGGTGTATATGTAGCTCCTTGCACTAGCTGTGAATCCTTATACAAAGTAAAGACTTTAAAAGGCCCTTAACATGTATAAATGAATGAGTATTGGATATTTAATATAAGATATCAAGTAATGTCTCATGTAGGCATTCTATCTTATGTCTATATTTTAAGAAATGTTTTGGTCATAGAGCGTGATGAAGTTTCAGTGTTAATTAGAGATGAAAGCACACCGTGTTTTAATAAGAATAGAAGTTTTACTGGAATTGTATTTTTTTTTTTTTTTTGAGGGGAGACTTTAATACTACTGGGACTGGTTTGAGAGTAATTTCCCTTCAAGCCTGTTCCTAATTTCATGCCAATAGGTGTTTGATCATTGTTGTATAATCCTTCTTTCTGTGTTTGGTTTATGGAATTAAAAAAATGAACACAGTTTTTGATGGAAAGGAAAAGGAAGGCATAGTTATGTACCTCATCTGTTCTAAATCAATCAAAGAAAATGTCATTTGTGAAATAAGCTTGTTGGAAAGCCCAACAAAAGGATGATGCTGTCTATAATGCGGCACTAGCAGACAGTGAACATCTGGACTGTAGCTGAGAAACACTCAGAACATCAGCAAGGTGTTATGATTGATCAAGCTAAATCTGTTACGGTCTTGCATTGTTGATACCAAAGATGGTCTGATAGCTAGATGTAGCTGAAAGCATTTATACAGGACTGGACTGTTCTCAGACTAGAACAATGTATAGGACATAGGTTCATGGGTGTTTACTAGGCTAACAACCACAAGGGCCTTTTTAAGCCTAGCCATGCATCCCAAATCTCTGACAAGTTATGATACCCTTGATAAGTGTAAGCAGGGGTTTGGGAGGTGAACCATTTACAGGTCACCTGTGTCCATTAGAGACGTAGGTGTTAAACCAGGGATGAATTTCTGGTTTCCCATCCAATTGTCCAAGTTGCACTTCAATTGGGTTAAGGAGCAGCTCTGCTTCACATGGATGGGAAGCTTGTTCCATACACGTGGTAATCTCTGTGATACATACCTCTCTCTCCAACAGGACCTATTTATATCACATGCAAGATTTAAGTCTTTAAAATGGGTAATTTTTGTGCTGTTTGTTTTCTGGATATGCAGAAGGTCCATCAGAGTGGGGTCTGACAATGCCCTATATGCCAAGCATAGATCTCCCCTCAAATGCCTGTAGGAGACGGAATACAGGGATAGGGCCATGAGGCAGTCTGCATAGGACATTTTACTTACACCCTGTATTCTTTTAGTGAGGAACCTCTATGACATTCCAATTGTTGGATATGCCTAGTTAGGTACATACCAAAGGGGGCATTGTAATCAATGATAGGTCTGATGAATGCCAAATACAGTGGAACAATGAACTTCCTTGGACTTAGATGACATGCCTTTGTTTATAAGTTGTGCAATATAGAATGATTTCCTCACCACTAAAGACACATGATGGTCTATCTATGTGTGTCCCTAAGTCCCTGGGTCAACTCTAAGGGGTGTGTTGTCAATATGATAGTTACCAGGAATAGATGACTTCCCAAAGGATGCTATTATACATTTCTTGTCATTTCGTTTTAGTCCATGACTCTGACACCAGTTGTTTGTCTGTGTCAGCACCTCCTGGATAGCATTTGTATAAGTGTGAGATTCAATGACAGCTCCTAATTTGCAATCATCTGCAGATTTAGTCAGCCAGAGATCACTGACATTGGCCTTTACTCCAGAGAAGTAAATGCCAAAAAGGAGTGGTCCAAGAACTGATTCCTGAGGGACTCCACTTGAGACTGGCCTCTTTGTAGAGGTGAACTGCCCAGTTCTAACTTTCTGGGTCCTGTCTGTGAGAGAGTTGCCTATCCACTGGCTGACATACGGGTTTTTACCTCTCCTCTTGAGTTTGTCAACAATATGCCAGTGTGGGGTATTGTGTCAAATGCCTTGGCCAGGTCAAAGTAGGCAGTGTGAACAATTCTGCCCTCCTCCATTGCTTTGGTGACCTTCTCAAATCAGTCTACCAGGCTGAGTAGGCATGATCTGCCCTTGATGAAACCAAACTGGGTTGGGTCAAGATCTGATGAAGGGCTTGACCCGAAAGTGATTATGTTCTGAAGTTTGTTTTATTAAACAAGTGTTTTCACGGCCTGTTTGGTTGCTTGCTCTCTATTTTATTTTATTTTGCCTTATTATGTATGTTTGGGAGCAGTGACCTTAAGTGAGAAGGTCTTTAGCATTTATTGGTGTAACTACTAAGTAATGGGACAGTGATCCTTCACTGAATGCTCCCTTTCTCGGTAACGGAACTCCTGTGCCAGGGGCGTGTCAGATGTTATCCCGCTTCGCACAGACAGTTCTGCTAATCTGAACTACTCACAGTACTGGCAACATGTGCTATAAATGCTGACTGATTCACACACATATCCCCCCAAAATGACAATCAGTGATGACACAGTGTACACGGAAAGGTGTTTGAAAGGGGCCAGCTGTCTTGTGGGGAATGCACTGATTTTCATGACTTCTAACATTAATGACTGCAAAGCACTGCTCCTAGGTATAGGTCAGGAATAGATGCTCCCTGGAAAGAGGAATTTTTACATTATTCTTCTTTGTGTCAAAACCACTCAGACACAATAGTAGTGAAGAGTTTGCACTCCCCCTCTTATGTTACCAGACATTGTTTTGCACAAACATGACAAATTCTTTAACATGACAAATTCTTTGACTTCCAAAATCTGGTTGCAATAATAAGTAAGTACTGTTTGGAAGAAATCATGGTAGGCTAGGTTAGCAGTTTTGGGGGTGAAATAATTTTATTAGTATTGTGTTGAGCATGTTTGGAGCTTGTAATCAAGACTAGGATACAGATAAGTGCCATTGGACTGGAAATACACGAGACAGCTTTTTTTTTAAGAAATCTAAGGTATAATTCAGGGTCACTATGACGTGATTTCCCAGTCAGTTTTATGAGGACGTTCTAAAAAGCTGCAGCAGAGAGAAGTCTAAAATTAATATTTTGTAGATTATTGGGAGAGGAAATATCAGAGATAGTGGGTTGAAATAGATGAGGGGGAAAGGGGAGGAAATTTGTGAATTTTGGAAATGAAAAATTCTTTAAATTGGTTGGCAAAGTCCAGAGATGAAGAATATTTTTTAAGACTAGTGAGCTATTTTGTTAACCGTGATGTCTTGTTTAACTAATGTACATATATATATTTTTTTAATGTATATATTTTTTCTTAATCCACTATGCATATCTGTAAGTCAAACTCCACTCGCGCAACCTGCACGCAAGGTCTCAACCTGGTGTGTGACATTAATAGAACTTGGTGGGATAGATTTGTGTCTCAACGACTTCCCCATCTGTGGAATAGACTTCCTCTCCATGTCAAGCAGAGTACCTCACTAGCCGTCTTTAAGAGGAACCTGGACGACTGGATGGGAAACAGAAAATATATCCCTGGGATCCCAACTGTGTCTCTACTGGACTGGGAAAACAGGTGCTGACGTTGTGGGAACATGGGTGAAATTCTTGGCTACGCTTATAAGGGCCTCTGGGCCAATAGTCTAGTATCATCCTATCATCCTTATGGACCTATAATCTTCAGTTGGAGAGGAATGCTTTTTGCTTGGATGTATGGCAGTCTTATTTGGCCTGCTTTGCATTTCTTATACAGGAGATCAATAGTTGTCATGCTGCCTATCAGCAAGTAAGTTACAGGTTTACTGAAGCCTGTAGTTGGAATTGCTTTATCTGAGCAAATATTTTAATTCATGTGCCAGCCAAGGGCAGGTGCTATCCACAAGACTAAATACTTTCACCGGATACTGTTTTTAAGGGCAAGTAGACGATATAACTAAAGTACTGCAAAACATAGCCAGCATTGCTGTAAGTATATGTGAGATCAATTAATATGACATAAGCATTTAAGCAATTTCATTCTTTGGGGAAACTGCATTTGAGGTGCCAAGAAGAAAAAAAGGAAGAATAATAGCTAAACTGCTAAGGTAATATTGTGAGACGATGCACCTGTCTGATGTATTTGTTAGCAAAATTTTAAAAATAATATCTGCAGTTAAGTTTTTGTCTGGATGAGCTGGGATAGATTAATTAAAGCAGTTGTATGAATGGGTTTAGAGCTTGTCTAGTCAGACGGGGTTTACTCTTACGAACAGCTCAGCAGTTAACTGATGTGTGGCTAAAAGAGACATAGCAATTCTGTGAGCAACAACCTAAAACCTGAAAACAGCAGTGTGGTTTTGACTTTTAGTTAATTAAAATACATTTTGTATTTAGGAACTCTTGGAGTGCACATAAGGAATTAGTAATTTTAAAACTTAAAAAAAACACTGCATACATGCACAACTGCACTTGCATGTTATGTAGCACATCAGTATAATTTGCTACAGTTGCTCACATGGAAAGTTCAAGAGATGAATAATATGCTGCTAAGAGATGTACAGTAGCCCTGCAAATGTCTTTCTTCTTTATTATCAAGTGAACAATAAAGCTGAAGCAGCTGAGAATATCACTTAAGGACTACCACTGACTGAGGTTTAAAGAGGAAGGTTAAGATTTGTACCTGACACCTGTTACTCAGAAATACTTTGGAATGTTTGCGGTACCCTTCTGTGATGTCCACACACTCTATAAACACAAGTGCATAACCAAAAAGACACAAAAGGACTTCTAAAACAATACTGTTTGTACACGTGTATGTGATGCTAAGTTAGTTTCATGCAAATGTTACATGTGAAAAAACTTACTTAAAGCATTTTTCTTGGGGGTAAAGCCCCCTGTACTTCACAAGTGGAAGGTTTCCTGGCCAACAGCCATTTGATGAAGTATTATACTCTCAGATTGCTCCAATTCACAGAAAAAGTGATCCCTTAATACATAAATAAAATAACTAGTCTTTTATCTGAAACTATGTGGCTTTGGAGTAAACTCTAAAGCACACACTTAAAACCCACTCACACATTGCTGCAATTTGTAGTAAGCACACAAATGTGGGGAAGCAAAGTATTGAGAAAACATGCCTACACAAATGAAAAATAAGCAACCAGCTTTGGAACACCTAAGGGAAGTCAAGAAATGTATCAATAGTGTCTAGGGCCATATTTCAGCAGAAATTTCTTTAGAACTGCATATCACATGACATGCAAAAAAGCTATATACTCAAACACAGCATCCCCTTAAAAAAGAAAAATATTTAATGAAGTTGTTGGCTGCAACTCCTTAAAATCAGGAAGAATGAACTACAAGTAGTAGACAAGCTCTGCTGTAACTTTAAAGTAATCAAGCAATTCTAACTTATTTAGGAGTTGATATTCCTTTATTAAAAAATAAATGATAATAAACAGATGAGCGCTTTCACCTTTAAGTGAGCTTTATCTTATATATATATATATATATATATATATATATATATATATATATATATATATATATTTATGAGTGTTAAATATAATTTATCACTGCATGCATTTCATCATGTTCTGAAACACTTGTGGTACAGTTGTTCAAATTATATAATGACTAAAGTTAA